>NC_092745.1:8038051-8412378 GCF_047496795.1 Chiloscyllium punctatum | reverse complement strand
TGATCTCGCCCCCCTCTCTCTCCCTCTCGCCCCCTCTCTCTCTAGCCGACCTCCCCCCTCCCTCGCCCGCGCCCCCTCTCTCTCTCGCCGCCTTCCCTTTCTCTCTTGCCCCCTCCCTCGCTCTCTCGCCCCCCTCCCCTCCGTCTCTCGCCACCCCCTTTCTCCATCTCTGACCCCCTCCCTTTAGCTCTCTCGCCCCCTCCCTCTCCCTCTCTCTCGCCCATTCCCCCTCTCTCTCAGCCCCCACCCTCTCTCTCGCCCCCTCCCTCTCTCTCATTCTCGCCCCCCTCTCTCTAGCCGACCTCCCACTCTCCCTCGCCTGCGCCGCCTCTCTCTCTCGCTGCCTTCCCTCTCTCTCTCGCCCCCTCCCCCTCCGTCTCTCGCCCCCTCTCTCTCCCTCTCTGACCCCCTCCCTCTCGCTCTCTCGCCCCCTCCCTCTCTCTCGCCCACTCCCCCTCTCTCTCGCACCCTCCCTCTCTCTCGCCCCCTCCCTCTCTCGCCCCCACCCTCTCTCTCACGCCCCCTCCCTCAATCTCCCCCTCTCTCTCACATACCTCCCTCTCTTTCTCCCACACCTCCCTCTCTCTCCCCTCCAATCTCTATCTCTCTCGACCCCCACACTCACTCTCGACCCCCCTCTCTCTCTCTCTCGCCCCCCTCCCTCTATCTCTCTTGCCCCCTCCCTCTCTCTCTCGCCCTCTCTCTCGCCCCCTCTCTCTCCCTCTCTCCCCCCCTCCCCCTCTCTCTCTCACCCATGCCTCTCTCTCTCAACCCCTCCCTCTCTCTCTTGGCCCGTCTCTCTCCCCCTCGCCCCCTCCCTCTCTCGCTCTCCTCCTCCCTCTCTTGCCCGCCTCCCTCCCTCTCTCTCTCTCGTCCCCTCCCTCTCTGTCTCACCCCCTCCCTCTCTCTCTCAGCCCCCTCCCTCTCTCTCTCGCCCCCCTCCCTCTCTCTCTTGCTGCCCTCCCTCTCTCTCTCACCCCCCTCTCTCGCTCGCCCCTCCCTCTCTCTGTTGCCTCCCTCCTTCTCTCGCTCGACCCCCCTCTCTCTCTCACATCACTCCCTCTTTCTGTCGCTCCCTCCCTCTCTCTCGCCTGCCCCTCCCGGTCTATATCGCCCCCTCCTTCTCTCTCTCTCTCTCTTGCCCTCTCCCTCTGTCTCTCGCCCCCCCTCCATCTGTCTCTCGCCCCCTCTCTCTCATTCCCTTCCTCTCGCTCTCTCTCACAATTCTCCCACTCTCTCTCTCTCTCACCTCCACTCTCTATCTCGTCTCTCTCTCTCTCGCCGCCCTCCCTCTCTCTCTCTCGCCCCCTCCCTCTCTCTCTCTCAACCCCTCCCTCTCTCTCTCTCGCCCCCTCCATCTCTCTCTCGTCCCCTGCCTTTCTCTCTTTCGCAACCCGCCCTCTATCACTCATCCCCCTTCCTCTCTCTCGCCCCACTCTCTCTCTCACACACCTCCCTCTCTCTCGCCTCCACTCTCTCTCTCGCACCCTCCCCCTCCGTCTCTCGCCCCATCTCTCTCTCTCTCACCCACCCCCTCACTCACTTATGCCCTCCCTCTCTCTCTCGACCCCTCCCTTCATTTCTCTTGCCCCCTCCATCTCTCTCTCGCCCCACACCCTCTATCTCTCTATCCCATCCCTCACTCTCTCTATCTCACCCCCTCCATCTCTCTCGCCCCCTCCCCCTCTCTCACTCGTCCCCCTCCCTCTCTCTCGCCCCATCTCTCTCTCACACCACTCCCTCTCTCTCTTCACCCCTCCCTCTCTCTCACCTAAACTCGCTCTCTCAACCTCTCCTTCTCTCACTCGTCCCCCTCCCCTCCGCCTCTCTCCCCATCTCTCTCTCTCTCTCACCCACCCCCTCACTCGCCCAACTCACTCCCTCTCTCTCTCTCCCCCTCCCTACATCTCTTTTGCCCCCTCCATCTCTCTCTCGCCCCACTCCCTCTATCTCTCTCTCCCATCCCTCTCTCTCTCTCACCCCCTCCCTCTCTCTCACACCTCCCTCTCTCTCTCGGCCCCTCTCTCGCCCTCTCGCCCCCTCCATCTCTCTCTCTCGCCCCTCCCTCCCTCACTCTCTCGCCCCCTCCCTCCCTCACTCTCTTGCTCCCTTCCTCTCTCTCTCTCGCACCCTCCCTCTCTCTCTCTCCCGCCCCCACCCTCACTCTCTCTCCCCATCCCATTCTCTTTCACCCCCTCCCTCTCTCTCTGCCCACTCCCTCTCTCTCTCGCCCCCCTCCCTCTCTCTCTCGCCCCATCACTCTCTCTCTCGTCTTCCTCCCTCTCTCTCTCTCGCCACCTCGCTCTCTCACTCGCCCCCTCCCTCTCTCTCTCTCGCCCCCTCCCTCTCTCTCTCGCCCCCTCCCTCTCTCTCTCGCCCCCTTCCTCTCTCTCTCTCACCCCCCTCCCTCTCTCTCTCTCGCCCCCTCCATCTCTATCGCGCCCCACTCCCTCGCTCTCTCTCCCCTGTCCTCTCTCTCTCTCTCAACCCCTTGCTCTCTCTCTCACCTCCTCCCTCTCTCTCTCCCTCTCCCGCCCCCTCCCTCTCTCGCTCAACCCCCTGCCTCTCTCTCTCGGCCCCTCCCTCTCCCTGTCCCGCCCCCCCTCTCTCTCGCCCCCTCCCTCTCCCTCTCCCTCTCCTGCCCCCTCCCTCTCTCGCTCAACCCCTCCCTCTCTCTCGCGGCCCCTCCCTCTCTCTCTCCCTCTCCTGCCCCCTCCCTCTCTCGCTCACCCCCTCCCTCTCTCTCTTGCCCCCTCCCTCTCTCTCTCGCCCCCTCCCTCTCTCTCGCCCCCTCCCTCTCTCTCTCGCCCCCTGCCTTTCTCTCTTTCGCCACCCGCCCTCTCTCACTCGTCCCCCTCCCTCTCTCTCGCCCCATCCCTTTCTCTTTCAACCCCTCCCTCTCTCTCGCCCCTCCCTCTCTCTCTATCACCCTCTCTCTCTCGCCTGCTCCCTCTCTCCCTTTCCCCCTCCCTCTCTCTCTTGCCCCCTCTCTCTCTCGCCACCCCCTCCCTCTCTCTCTCGCCCCCTCCCGCTCTCTCTAACCCTACTTCCACTCTCACTCTCTCACCCACTCCCTCTATCTTGCCCCCCCACGCACCACTTCCTTCCTCTCTCTCGCCCCCTCCATTTCTCTCTCTCCCCTCCCTCTCTCTCTTGCCCGCCCCCTCCCCCTCTTGCCCCCTGCCTCTCTCTCTCGCCACCCCTCCCTCTCTCTCTCTCCGCCTCCCTCTCTCTCTCGCCCCCCTTCTTCTCTCTCTCGCCCCCTTCCTCTCTCTCTCCCCCTCCCTCTCTCTCATGCCCCCTCCCGCTCTCAGTCTCACCCCTCGCGCTCTCTCTCGCCCCCTTCTCTTTCTCTCACCTCCTCCCTCTCTGCCTCGCCCCCCTCCCTCTCTCTCTTGCCCTCCTTCCTCTATCTCGCCCCCCCTCTCGCCCCCTCCTTCTCTCTCACGCCCCCTCCGTCTCTCTCACGCTCACGTCCCTCTCTCGCTCGCCCCCTCCCTCTCTCTCTCTCGCCCCCTCCCTCTCTCTCAAACCCCTCCCTCTCTATCTCGCCTCCCTCCCTCTCTCTCTCACCCGCCTACCTCCCTCTCTGTCTCCCGCCCCCTCCCTCCCTCTCTCTCATCTCCCTCCCTCTCTCTCATCCCCCTCCATCTCTCTCACCCCCTTCCTCTCTCTTTCTCTCGCCCGCTCTCCCTCTCTCTCTCAGCCCCCTCCCTCCTTCTCTCTCTCATCCCCTCCCTCTTCTCTCTGTCTGTTACCTGACCCTTCCTCTCTCTGTCTCCCCCTCCCTGTCTCTCACTCACCCCCTCCCTCTCTCTTGCCTCTCGCTCTCTCTCTCTCTCGCCCCTCCCTCTCTCGCCCCCTCCCTCTCTCACCCCTCCCCTCTCTCTCTCGCCCCCTCCCTCTTTCTCTCTCGCCCCCTCCCTCTCTCTCGCCCCATCCCTTCCTCTCTCGCACCCTCCCCCTCTCTCTCACCTCCACTCTCTCTCGATCCAATATCTCTCTCGCCCCCTCCATCTCTCTATCTGGCCCACTCCCTCTCCCTTCTCGCCCCCTCCTTCTCTCTCTCTCCCCCCTCTCTCTCGCCCCTCCCTCCCTCACTCTGTTGCCCCCTCCCTCTCTCTCGCACCTCCCTCTCTCTGTCTCTATCTCTCACTCTCGTCCCCTCCCTCTCTCTCTCACCCCCTCCCTCTCTCTCTCTCGCCACCTGCCCTCTCTCACTCGCCTCCCCTCCCTCTATCTCGCACCCCCCTCTCTCACACCCCTCCCTCTCTCTCTCTCCCACACCTCCCTCTCTCTCTCTCACATCCACTCTCTCTCTCGCCCCCTCCCTCTCCCTCTCTCACCCCCTCCCTCTCTCTCTTTCACCCCAACCCTCGCTCTCACAACCCCTCCCTCTCTCTCTCGGTCCATCTCTCCCCCTCTCGCCTCCCTCCCTCTCTCTCTCTCCAAGCATATCTCTCGCCTCCCTCCCTCCCTGACAGTCATGCCCCCCTCACTCTCTCTCGCCCCTCCCTCTCTCTGTCTGACACACTCTCGCCCCCTCCCTCTCTCTCTCAACTCCTCCCCCTCTCTCTCAACCCCCTCCCTCTCTCTCTCTCTTGCCTCCCGCCCTCTTTCACTCGCCCCCTTCTCTCTTGCCCACCTTTCTCATACCCCTCCCTCTCTCTCTCCCACCCCTCCATTTCTGTCTCACCTCCACTCTCTCTCTCGTCCCCTCCCTCTCTCTCTCTTTCGCCCCCTCCCCCTCCGTCTATCGCCCCCTCTCTCTCTCACTCTCACCCCCTCCCACTCTCTCTCTCGCCCCCTCCCTGTCTCTCTCGCCCTTTCCCCCTCCGTCTATCGCCCCCTCTCTCTCTCTCTCATTCTCACCCCCTCCCTCTATCTCGTCCCCCTCCCTCTCTCTCACCCCCTTCCTCTCTCTCTCCCCCTTCCTCTCTCTCGCCCCCTCCCTCTCTCTCTCACCCACTCCCTCTCTCTCGCCCACTCCCCCTCTCTCTCTTTCCCCCCTCCCTCTCTCGCCCCATTCCCCTCTCTCTCGCCACCTCCCTCTCTCTCACCCCCTCACTCCCCCTCAACCCTCTCTCTCTCGCCCCCACTCCCTCTATCTCCTCCCCTTCCCTCTCTCTCACCCCCCTTCCTCTCTCACCCCCTACCTCTATCTCACCCCTTCGCTCATTCTCGCCCCCTCCCTCTATCTCTTGCTCGCCCACCCTCCCCTTCCCTCTTTCTCTCTCTCGCCCCCTCCTTCTCTCTCTCACTTGCCCCCTCCCTCTATCGCCCCCTCCCTCTCTCTCTCTCGCCCCGTACATCTCTCTCTCGCCCCCACCTCTACCTCTCTCTCTCGCCCCCTCTCTCTCTCTTGCCCCCTCCCTCTCTCTCTCGCCGCCTCCCTCTCTCTCTCTCTCGCACCCTCCTTCTCTCTCACCTGCCCCCCCCTCTCTCTCTCTCGCCCCACCCTCTCTCTCTAGCCCCCTCCGTCTCTCTCGCCCCCTCCCTCTCTCTCGCCCCCTCCCTCTCTCTCTATACCCTCCCTCTCTCCCTCGCCCCCTCCCTCTCTCCCTCTCTCTCGCCCCCTCCTCTCTCTCTCTCGCCTCTTCCCTCTATCTCTTGCCCACTCCCTCTCACTCTCGCACCCTCCCTCTCTCAGTCTCGTCGCCTCGCTCCCTCTCATCCCCTTTCTCTTCCTCTCACCCTCTACCTCTCTCTCTCGCCCATCCCTCTCTCTCTCGCCCATCCCTCTCTCTCTCGCCCCCTCCCTCCCTCTCTCGCTCCCCTCCCTCTCTCTCTCGCCCCCTCCTTCTCTCGCCCCCTCCCTCTCTCTGTCTCTCTTCCGCCCCCTCCCTCTCTCTCTCATCCACCTCCCTCTCTCTCTCACCCCTCCCTCTCTCTCTCTCTCGACCCCTCCCTCTCTCTCACCTGCCCCCCTCTTTCCCTCGCCCCCTCCCTCCCTCTCCCCCTCGCCCCCTCCCTCACTCTTTCTCTTGACCCCTCCCTCTCTCTCTTGCCCCCTCCCTCTCTCTCTCACACCCCTCCCTCTCTCTCTCTCTCTCACACCCCTCTCTCTCTCTCACCTCCACTCTCACTCTCGATCCCCCCTCTCTCTCGCCCACTCCCTCTCTCTCTCTCTAGCCCACTCCCTCTCTCTCTCTAGCCCCCTCCCTCTCCCTCTCTCGCCCCCTCACTCTCCCCCCTCGCCCCCTACCTCTCTCTCTCCCACCCATCCCCCTCTCCCACAACCCCTCCCTCTCTCTCTCCAGAAGCCCATCTCTCTCCCTCCTGCTCCCCTCCCTCTCTCTCTCTCTCCCCCCTCCCTCTCTCTCTCGCTCCCCTCCCTCTCTCTCTCGCCCCCTCCTTCTCTCGCCCCCTCCCTCTCTCTGTCTCTCTTTCGCCCCCTCCCTCTCTCTCTCATCCACCTCCCTCTCTCTCTCACCCCTCCCTCTCTCTCTCTCTCGACCCCTCCCTCTCTCTTACCTGCCCCCCTCTTTCCCTCGCCCCCTCCCTCCCTCTCCCCCTCGCCCCCTCCCTCACTCTTTCTCTTGACCCCTCCCTCTCTCTCTTGCCCCCTCCCTCTCTCTCTCACACCCCTCCCTCTCTCTCTCTCACCTTCACTCTCACTCTCGATCCCCCCTCTCTCTCGCCCACTCCCTCTCTCTCTCTAGCCCACTCCCTCTCTCTCTCTAGCCCCCTCCCTCTCCCTCTCTCGCCCCCTCACTCTCCCCCCTCGCCCCCTACCTCTCTCTCTCCCACCCATCCCCCTCTCCCTCAACCCCTCCCTCTCTCTCTCAGCCCATCTCTCTCCCTCCTGCTCCCCTCCCTCTCTCTCTCTCTCCCCCCTCCCTCTCTCTCTCTCTCCCCTCCCTCTCTCTCGGCCCGTCTCTCTCCCTCTCGCTGCCCTCCCTCTCTCTCTCTCTCACTCTCTCCCCCCTCCCTCTCTATCTCGCACCTCCCTCCCTCTGTCGCCCCCTCCCTCTCTCTCTCGCACCCTCCCTCTCACTCTCGACCCCTCCCTTTCTCAGTCTCGCCCCCTTGCTCTCTCTCTCACCCCCTCCCTCTTTCTCTCACCCCCTCTCACTCTCTCTCGCTCCCCTCCCTCTCTCTCTCGTCACATCCCCTCTCTCTCTCGCCCCCACCCTCTCTCCCTCACCCCCTCCCTCTCTCTTGCGCCTTCTCTCTCTCTCGCCCTCCCTCCGTCCCTCATTCGCCCCATCCATTTCACTCTTGTCCCCTCCTTCTCTCTCACCCCTCCCTCTCTCTATCTCTCTTTTGCCCCCTCCACCTCTCTCTCCCCGTCCCTCTCTCTCTCTCGCCCCCTCCCTCTCTCTCTCGCCCCATTACCCCTCCCTCTCTCTCACCCCCTCTCTCTCGATCTCTCTCTCTCTCGCCCCGCCCCCCACTATCTCGTCCCCCTCCCTCTCTCTCGACCCTCCCTTCCTCCCTCTCACCCCTCCCTCTCTCTCGCCCCTTCTCTCACTCTCGCCCCCTCCCTCTCTCTCTCTCTCGGCCCCTCCCTCTATCTCTCTCTCGCCCCCTCCCTCTCTCTCTCTCTCGGCCCCTCCCTCTATCTCTCTCTCGCCCCCTTCCTCTCTCTCTCTCACCTTCCCCCTCCCTCTCTTAGCCCTCCCTCTCTCTCTGTCCCCCTCCCTCTCTCTCTCTCACCCCCTCCCTCTCTCTCGCCCCATTCCCCTCTCTCTCGCCACCTCCCTCTCTCTCACCCCTCTCTCTCTCGCTCTCTCTCTCGTCCCCCATTCCTCTATCTCGACCCCTTCCTCTCTCACCCCCTCCCTCTCTCTCACCCTTCTCTCACTCTCGCCCCCTCCCTCTCTCTCGCTCGCCCACCCTCCCGCTCTCTCTCAGCCCCCTCCCTCCTTCTCTCTCTCGCCCCTTCCTTCTCTCTCTCACTTGCCCCCTCCCTCTATTGCCCCCTCCCTCTCTCTCTCGCCCCCTCCCTCTCTCTCTCGCCCCATCACTTTCTCTCTCGCCCCCTCCTTCTCTCTCACCCCCTCCCTTTCTCTCGCCCCCTCACACTCTCTGTCTCTCTTTCGCTCCTCCCTCTCTCTCTCAACGCCCTCCATCTCTCTGTCACTCCTCCCTCTATCTCTCTCCCGCATTCTCTCTCTCACTTGCCCCCTCTCTCTCTCGCCCCCTTCCTCTCGCTCTCTCGCCCCCACCCTATCTCTCTTGACGCCTCCCTCAATCTAGCCCCCTCCCATCTCTCTCTCAGCCCTCCCTCTCTCTCTCACTCCTCCCTCTCTTTCTCTCTCGCCCCCTCCCTCTCTCTCTAGCCCCCTCCCTCTCTCTCTCACCCCATCCCTCTCTCTCTCGCCCACTCCCTCTCACTCTCACCCCCTCACTCTCTCTGTCTCGTCCCCTCGCTCTCTCCCTCGTCCCATTTCTCTTTCTCTCACCCCATCTCTCTCTCTCTCGCCCCCTCCCTCTCTCCCTTGCTCCCTCCCTCTCTCTTCGCCCCCACCCTCTCTCTTGCCCCTCCCTCTCCCTTCGCCCCCACCCTCTCTCTCTTGCCCCCGCCCTCTCTATAGACACCCCTCCCTCTCTATCTCACCTCCCTCCCTCTCTCTCTCGCCCTACCCCTCCCTCTCTCGTCCCCTCCCTCTCTCTCTCGTCTCCCTCTATCTCACCCCCTCCGTCTTCTCGCCCGTCCTCCCTCTCACAGCCCCCTCCCTCCTTCTCTCTCTCGGCCCTTCCCCCCCTCACCCCCTCCCTCCCTCTCACTCGCCCCCTCCCTCTCTCTCCCTCTCCCCCCTCTCTCCCCCTCTCTCGCCCCTCTCTCTCTCGCCCCTCTCTCACTCTCGCCCCTCCCTATCTCTCTTGTCCCATCCCTTTCTCTCTCGCCCCCTCCCTCTCTCTCTCACCCCCCCTCTCTCTCTCACTCCTCCCTCTCTCTCTCTCGCCCCCTTCCTCTCTGTCGCCCCCTCCCTATATCTCTCTCTCTCGCCCCCACCTTCTCTCTGTCACCCCCCCTCGCCCCCCTTCTCTCGCTCTTGGCCCTCCCTCTTTCTCTCTCGCCCCCTCCCTCTCTCTCTTGCCCCACTCCCTCTCTCTCCCACCCCCCTCCCTCTCTCTCTCTCTCTCAACCACTCCCTCTCTCTTGCTCCCCCCTCTCTCCACCCCTCCCTCTCACTCGTTTCCCCCCTCTCTCTTGCCCCCTCTCTCTCGACCCCCTCCCTCTCTTTCTAGCGCCCCTCTCTCTCACCCCCTCTCTCTCTCTCTCTCTCACCCCCCCTCCCTCTCTCTCTCGCCCGCCACCCCCCTCTCTCTCCCCCCTCTCTCTCACAACCCACTCCCTCTCTCGCCCTCTCACACACCCCTCTCCCCTTTGTGCCCTTCCTCTCTCTCACCATCTCTCTCTCTGTCGCCCTTGCTCTCTCTCATCCAGTCTCTCCCTCTCCCGCTCTCTCTCACCTCCGTCTCTCGACACTCTATCTCTCTTCACACCTCTATTTCTCTCTCTCTCTTCCCTCCTGTTTCTGTCTCTTGCCATCCTGCTTCCTCTTGCCCCCATCTCCCAACCCCTGTCTCTCTCTCGCCCCCTCATTCTCTCTCTCATTCCTGTCATTTTCTCTCTCGTCTCCCCTATCTCTCTTGCCTCTTTCTCTCTCTCGTCGCCCCTCTCTCTCTGTCTCTTTTTCTCTCTTGCCCCCTCCCTCGCCCCTCTCTCAGTCTCACTCCCTCTCGCCCCTCTCTCTCATTATCTCCTCCCGTTTCTCTCTCTCTCTCTCCCTCACCCTAACTCTCTCTCTCCCGCTTCTCGCTCTCCACCTCCCTCGGTGTCTCTCTACTCCCAGCTCCCTCTTTCCCTCTGACTGAATCTCTCTACCTCCCTCTCTCTCTGACATACTCTGTCCCCCTGGTCCTTCCCTCTCCCTCTGACCCAGAGACTGGGGGTGTTTGGGGGTGAGGCTCCGTGTGAGGGGTGGGTGAGATGTGGGAGGTGGGGAAAATAGAGATGGAGGTGTGGGAGGGAGAGGGGGGAGAGGGAAGAGTGGAGGCAGGTTGAGAAACCAGGATTGGGGGGGTGTAACTGTGTGTGAGAGAGAGGGGGATGAGGGAGAGGGTTGAAAAAGAGTGTGTGCTGAAAGAGAGAGCGACAGAGTGAATTGAGAAGAAAAAGTAGGGGAGAGGTAATGGGGAGTCCAGGCTGCAGTGGTGGGACAGAGGGAGTTAAACCCAGCTCCTGAGCTCAGGGCGCGGTGCCCTCCCCGTCCCTGAGGACCAGGACTTGGGGCTGAGTCTGTCTCTCTCCAGCTCAGCTTCTCCAACACAAAGACACACAACAACATCGGTCACTCTGCTGCTCGGCACGATTTAATCAACATTTTTATTGTTTACAAATGGAAGTGATGGATAAAGTCAGTGGGATGGTGCCTTTTCTCACTGGCCCCTGAGTTGTGAGAAACATTGAAATGTTTCCCTGTAACCCCCCTGTGAAATAAGGATGGACAAACCAGCGCTACCCTCAGTCTGTTACCATAGCGACAGGCTGCTCCATCGCTGAAACACTGAACTGAAATGAGAAAATCCCGGATGGATTGATTAATGAGGGAATTTGATGGATGGATGGATTTGGGTGAAGGGATATTTCAGCACATTCTTCAGCTGCTGCCTGAACTTAGTCTGTGTCACGGCATAAATCGCGGTGTTTGTGCAGCAACTGAGGAGCTGCAGCATGAAGCCCAATTCCTGCACAAAGTAATCGAGATACAGAGGGGAATATGCAATATCAGTGATCCGGTACCATATAGAATACAGCATGAACGTTGACCATAACAGGATGAAATTGGCCGAGATCACAAACAGTAAAATGATGGATTTTTTTCGGTTTATCATTTCAGTGTCAGACTGAGCGTCCCCATTGGTGTGAGCGCGGAGTCTCCTGCGGGCTCTGCTGGTCACTAAAATGTGTCTGACGGTGAGAACATTGAGCAGCAGAATCAGGAGAAATGGGACACACGGGGTTAGAATGTGGTGGAGGAACTCGATTGTGACCCAGACACTGGAGAATTGAACAGCGGTTGTTATATCACAAAACTGGGGGAGGTTCATCAGCAAATACCGTGCCTTGAGCATAAAATACCAGAAAATGTTCTTTAAACAGCTCAGCACAGTCACTGCTCCCAGAACCACAGCCGCCATTTTCTCACTGCAATATTTACTTTTCAGCTTCTGGCAACAAATGGCCACAAACCGATCAAAGGTGAAAGTGACGGTGAACCAGACAGAGCAGTCAGTGGCTGCATAAAGCAGGACCCCGTGGATATTACACACGGGGACGGAGTCCCTCAGGAAATAAAACTGTTCATCATAAACAATGGGAATGTGTCTCAGGATCACGTCGAGGATAATGACCAGGAGATCCGCCGCTGCCATGGCCCCCAGGTAACGTCTGACACATGGAGACAATCCACAATCTTTATAAAGCAGGACGTAGATGGTCACTACGTTAACTGTGAGGAAGGAAAACAAACCCATTATCCATCAACCAGGAGGCAAAGGGACCCGTTTGATCGGGGACCCAGTGAGATTTACAAATGTGTCCCTGTATTCAGGGATTTATTAAAATAATTGGAGCTGGAATAACAAATGAATATGTCGGAATTACTGACAAAAATGTGACATAAACCACAAGAAACCCTCCCTCCCCAAACACACAGAGACACATCCATAAGGACAGATGGTTTCTAGAATATGCCCACAAACTCGATCACTCGAGAGCAGACACAGGTCACTCCTTCCCAGTTCCTAATACAGAGGGTGGGAACGTTGCTCTCCTGAAGGATTCTCTCCCAGTTTCCTGAAGACATACGGAGTTTGGGAATTTCTGTATTTTGGTCTAAATTGTGGTCGATCCTGTGTCGTGGAGAAATGTAAACGCAGGGAAAACGTATTCACCCCTTTAACTGCCTGAGGGACTTTCGGAACAGTGTCTCCTTCTCCCTGGAACGGGATCTCTTCCCTCGGGATCTTATCATTTGTTCAATTCACTGACATCCGGCCGTTCACAAACAATGTCAGGGACAGAACGTTCCGGGGAATGTCAGTTATAGAATGTCGGGGACAGAACGTTCCGGGGAATGTCAGTCATAGAATGTCAGGGACAGAATGTTTTGGGTAACCCCTTGACCTGTCCATGACCTTTCCCCCCTACCCACTCCAACAACATGATGTACTGTGCCTGGACACACTGTAACATTAATGTTGCGTGAGACGGAGGGTCCAATTACAGGAATGGGAACTAAAGGCATTGCCAGATCAGCTGAAATGGTGAGATATACCACATTCTCAATCCACCTCCCAGAACTAGCCCAGACACAATACACCCAGAGGAGATATCTGTTCACCGGGGAACACGGTGTAGACCAGGCCAGTGTCCTGCTCAGTACAACTCAGCAATCTGTCCAGGGTGAAGCAATGTGCAATTCAGCCATTACACTGGGACAATACAATCCAGCAATCTGTCCAAATTCATCCATTGTCCTGATCAATACAATCCAGCAATCTGTCCAGTGTGGGACACTGCACAGACCACAGCAGTGCATTGATCGAAAAACCCAGACCATATATCTGTCCCGCACTGGGAGCTGTGCAGACCACAGCAATGCATTGATCTATAACCCCGGAATAGATAGCTGTCCAGCAAAGGGAGCTGTGGAGACCACAGCAGGGCACTAATGTGTGAACCTGAAACAAATATCCATCCAGCAGAAGGAGCTACAGAATCCACATCATTGCATTATATATAAACCTCAACCAGATAGTCTGACCAGCACAGCGACCCGTGCAGTGATCACTCGTGAATTAATCTGTAAACCAGGAGCAGTTACCCTCCCAGCATGTAGGACTGTGTACACCACCCCAGTACATTGATCTGTAACCCAGGAGCAGTTACCCTACCAGCATATGGGACTGTGTACACCACCCCAGTGCATTGATCTGTAACCCAGGAGCAGTTACCCTCCCAGCATGTCGGACTGTGTACACCACCCCAGTGCATTGATCTGTAACCCAGGAGCAGTTACCCTCCCAGCATGTCGGACTGTGTACACCACCCCAGTGCATTGATCTGTAAGCCAGGAGCAGTTACCCTCCCAGCATGTGGGACTGTGTATCCCACCCCAGTGCATTGATCTGTAAACCAGGAGCAGTTACCGTACCAGCATCTAGGACTGTGTACCCCACCCCAGTACATTTCTCAGTAACACTGTGTTAGATCCCTGCCCGTGTGGGGAAACTTGCAGCCCATACTGGAAGTGAGAGGATGTGCAGCTCCCACCCATATACAGCTCCATAATCTCCTTTTTGCCGTGATAAGGGGTTGCTCTGGGTGTGAACATCACTGCCAGAGAGAGATGGCGGGGGAATCAGTTTAAATATCACCACATGGGAGTGGGTTGGGAAGTAGACAGAGAAGGGGAGACTGAGAGACAGTGTCATGGAAGGATGTGTTCAAAGGTTTCAGAATGCTGAAATGTAGATACTTCGATAGCATCCTGTAACATGAGCCAGTCTTCCTAGGAAAGATGGGAACAAGGGTGATTGGTGTGAGGTGAAATGATGGAGAGTTTTGGATAAACATTTGTTCTACAGTTTTGTAAATGGGACTGGTTTCAACAGAGTCCAATATTCATTGGGCAGATTCTGACAATAATTTCTCTCAGAGCCATTTTAATTGACTGGGACAGAGGGATCATCCGCAACAGACCGAGCTAGTTTTCTTATGCTATCTTATCAGACTCACCTCATTAACTACCCACACCACCCCATAGTGTCCCTCTCATTCAATACCAGCCCGATTCTCCCACCCATCATGACTGGAGGTGCTCACCATCGTCCGGATACCCCTGGATATTCCGTGATCTCTGGCACTAGTGCCATCTTTAAAAGGCCAAGGGGCACACGGTTGAGCTTTCTCAGTTCGGAGCTGCCCTGCACAGTTTACCCTGAGCATGGCAGATAAGTGACAATTACACCACGGTTTGTCGACAGGGGCACGGACGGCCTGGTGGATGGGCTAGTACAGAGGGGGACCATTCTCTTCCCAGAGGGGGCCACAACACCAGACCCACCGAGCATGGTCTGAGCTCACCACCCAGCTCAGTGCAGTATCTGCGGTCTGAAGAAATGCCCAGCAATACAGGACAAGCATCAATAACCTTCCCCGCTCTGTCAGGATAAGGGTCACCGTATTCTCTCTGCTCCTTCACAATCACCGTATATCTGTTATAGCACCTTCCCCACTGCCGCGCGCTTTCTCTCTCTCCCTCTCTCTCCTTCTCCCTCTTCCTCTCTCTCACTTCCTCCCTCCACTTTACCCCTCACGTTAATAACACTGCATGGGTACAACACTGTGGACTGATTTCA
Source organism: Chiloscyllium punctatum (assembly GCF_047496795.1). NCBI lineage: Eukaryota > Metazoa > Chordata > Chondrichthyes > Orectolobiformes > Hemiscylliidae > Chiloscyllium > Chiloscyllium punctatum. The sequence goes on along the minus strand of NC_092745.1, from coordinate 8,397,999 downwards.
TCCGAAGCCCTCCCCATGTCCCCCCACATTTACCAGCACTAACAGCAGGGTCACACACTCCCTCCCTCCCTCCCTTGCTCCCATTCCAGGAGAAACAGCCTGGATTAGGACAGAAAGGGCCTATCCAGGTGGTGGAGTGTCCGATATCTGTTCCCTCACCACCCACCCCCCGCCACATGGGGAGGATCCTGGTACGAGCCGGAGAGGACCGGGACACCTCGTGTGGAGATTCTGAAACATCCCCGTCCCACCGACCGAGTAAGGATCAATGTTCAGTGAAGGGCAATTCTCACTTTAAACCCACTGGCACCTCCTTTTCCCCACGGCACAACTTAGAAGCCGTGGCCCTGATGCCATCTCCCTTTTGTGTCGAGTTGGACCAATAGAATCCCCACAGTCTCGGTGGGCAGGAGGGTGGGCTCACAACACATCGTCACCACCACCTCCAGGAAGGGAGCACCGAGACTCCCTCCTCCACCTCCTCCTGTAAACAACTCAGATACTGAAAATAATCTGTGATAGTTACTGCTCTCCTCACTTGTCTTGACATCTTCTACAATCTGTGCTCATATACACCCGGCGCTCTCTGATCCTGCAGCCCCATTATAACGGTACGGCCTGTATTCAACTGCCTTTCAATGTCCTTCCTACCACAGTACATCACCTTACACTGCCCTGCATTAATCCCAAATGCCTTACATCTGAACATTACACCAACGTATCACTGTCCTGTCAGAGTTCCACACTGTCCTCCAGAGACTTCAGATTTCTTCCAGGTCTGGTGCCATCTACAAACATTGAGATTGTCATAGCATCACAGTCCCCATGAAACAACTGAAATCCTGTCATACTCACGAGTGTGAGCAAGTGAAATACTGATATATTCCCACGGACAGAGTCGAATAATGACATACTGTCAATGGAGCAACAAACATCCTGACAAATACGAGACAGAGTAGATGAAATATTGACAAACCACAAAACAAGAGTAATTCGGATCGGTTCCACTTATCGATATTCATCAGGATATAATGGGATGAAGTTGAAAATGTGTACTGTATCTTTAAGAGAGAGGGAATGCTGCTCTGAACTGAGACCTTACAAGCATCTGTAATACGAGAGGATGACAGACGCAGAAACAGTATATTGCTATAGAGCTGGAGTCGGGTAATAAGCAGTTAAGAGAAAGAGGGTCCCAGAGTTGGGAATAGTTGATGTAAAATGTTCACTTTCAGAGGGAATAAATAAATTGATATTTTTATTTAAACAGTGGAATTTTGCAGATCTGTCTCTCATATTTTAACAGTTTACGAGGTGAACTGAGCATTTCTTTATGTTTAGTTTAAGTTACCAGATGAGCTTCACGCCGTGTCGGAACCATCCCCGTGTGTGTATCTGTGTGGGGCAGGTCTGGCAGTCTCTGTGGTGCTTAAAGTGATGCAATGCCACCCTCTGCTGGCCTCCAGACGCCACTGCACAGGCATTGGCAGAGGGTGAAAACCAACAGAGATTCATTCAGAGAGGGGGAGGGAGAGGGCAGCTGCTCACAGTACCATCCAAACTGATGTATTATCCATGGACTGATCTAAATGTCCTTTAAACGTTGTAACTGTCCCTGCTTTTACCACTTCCTCTGGAAGTTCATTCCACACACAAGACAGATTCTATCTAAAATAATTACTTCTCATGACTTTTGTAAATCTTTTTCCTCACACCTTACAATATCCCTCAGTTTTGAATCCCTGCCTCGAGGGAAAAGACATCAGCCCTTCCGCTTATCTGTACCTCTCATTATTTTATAAACCTGTGTAAAGTTACCTCTTAATCTCATACTCTCCAGTGAAAAACGTCCCAGCCTATCCAGCCTCTCCTTATAACTCACTCCCTCCTTGCCCAGCAACATCCAGGTTAATCTCTTCTGAACCCTCTCCAGCTTAATAATATCAAAGTGTATAGTCAAGCTGTTTTCTGAGGGTACAGAGAGACCAAAACTAGAGGGCATAGTTTTAAGGTGAGAGGGGAAACATTTAAAAGTGACCTAAGGGGCAGCTTTTTCACCCAGAGGGTGGTGTGCCTATGGAATGGGCGGGCACGGTGACCAGACTAGACACAGTATTCCAGAAGAGGTCTCACCAATGTCCTGTACAACCACAAAATGACGTCCCAATTCCAATACTCAAAGGTCTGACCAATGAAGACAAGTGTGTTAAACACCTTCTTAACCACACTATCTATATGAGATGCAAATTTTAAAGAATTAAACCTGACAGCCTAGGTTTCCGTACTACAGCACTGCCAAAGGCTCTACTTTTAATTGTATAGGTCCTGCACCTGTTTAATTTACCAAATCCAATACCTCGCATTAATCCAAACTAAACTCCATCTGCCACCCCTCAGTCCAGTGTGTGATATTACTGCCACCTCCCCTCCCCCTTCCATCTTAAAATGCCCATCCGTCTCCAGGTGGCCTGCACACTCCGGCCTTGAGTTTCACAAAGGCTCTGAGCTTGGTTTGCCTTGTGTGGTTAGGGGGAGGAGGGACGGATTGCAGATACAATCAGTGGGGAGGAGAGGCTAGACAGTGATCACCGAGGTAAAAACAATGACTGCAGATGCTGGAAATCAGATTCTGGATTAGTGGTGCTGGAAGAGCACAGCAGTTCAGGCAGCATCCAAGTAGCTTCGAAATCGACGTTTCGGGCAAAAGCCCTTCATCAGGAATAAAGTAATCACCGGCCTGGTATCATTTTATTGTTTTAGGAAGAGGGCAGCCGCACGTTAGAGTTGGGTAAGAGTGATCAGTGTTTTGGGACCAGAAATTAAGCTCTGGTCCCTGGTGTTCAGTAATAAATATCTATTTCAGACCCTTCATTGGGCAGAGTGTGTCTGCAGGATTTCTTTCCCTAATATTGCAGACTACAGATAATAGCAATTAAAAATGGTCATAGTTAATTTCGATGGCACAGCATGTACACTCAATATCCTACAGTTGAGACAAATATCTTGCATTTGAATAATAATACAAATTATTTTTTGTAATTCAGTAATGGTAACCTGATTATAGTAAATCCACACCGAGCTGAAAGTGGGCACTAAATTATGACTCAAAATCTGGGTATGGTAGGGTGCTGAGTAGTGTCCCTGCCTCTGAGCCAGATCTCTGGATTTGATTCCAATTCCTGAACTTGTGTGGTAGTGCTCCAAGCTCTGGACTAGAAGGCCTGGTTTCAAGTCCTGCCTATTGCAGAGGTATGTCACAGCATGTCAGAACAGGCTGATGAGCAAACACACCGGAGAATACTGTTACAGCTTTATGGGTATTGCTGAGTGATGCTAGTGTCCCTACCTCCAGGCACAAAGGTCTAGGCGTAAAGCTCACAAAGTGTCTCATGATACATCTGAACAAACTGAGTAAAATGGATTTAGATTGTGACTTGATGGAGAAGGAAGAGGTGTCAGTATTGAATTTCAGAATTTAGGCCCAGGATGACTGAAAGTACAGCCATTCGTGTTGATTGGAGTCACATTTCACAGCAGTAAAGGTTTATAAAATCAGAACGGTCCTGGATAGGGTGAGTAGTCAGGGTTTTCCCCAGTTTTAGGGCATCCAAAACTAGAGGGCATTGGTGGAAAGTGAGAGGGGAAAGGTTTTAATGATGCCTAAAGGGCATCATTTCACACAGAGGGTGGTGTGCGTATGGAATGAGCTGCCAGAGGAAGTGATGGAGGCTGGTACAACTACAGCATGTAAAAGGGATCTGGATGCTGACCTGCTGAGCTTTTCAAGCAATTTCTGTATTTGTTTAAAAATGCATTCATTTTAACACAGGTATTCTGAATAAATTAAACATTTTATTTTTTTAATGACGCAGGGACATATTAAAAATATCTTCAAATTGACTGAGATCATTTTCTGCTAAGGGTATTGCTCTGTGTATGACAGCAGCAATGATGCACCTACATGGAACAGGGAATGTGATGGAGATATAGTTTGAACAATGTACAAGGAGACCTCACATGGTCCAGTTTGGAAGAGGATGACATTCCTGTGTGATTCAACTCAGAGAGGTAGAAAATGTAATCTGCCTGAGAAGGAATGGCCCATTGCACTCTCTCTCCTTCATTGTTCCTCATCATAGCAATGTGTGCGAGCTAAAAAAAACCTCTACATTCATGGTTACCATTCTTATTTTTATGGAATCACTGCAGTGTTGACACAGGCCCTTCGGCCCAACAAGTCCTTACCAAACTTCCCAACCCATTTCCCTATATTTGCCCCTGACTAATTCACCTAACCTAGTAATCCCTGGACACTGCAGACAATTTAGCATGATCAATCCACCGAACCTACACAGTTTGTGGTAGGAAACTGGATCACCCATTAGAAGCTCACACAGAAAAGTGGAGAATGTGCAAACTCCACACAGACAGACACCCAAGGCTGGAATCGAACCCAAGTCCCTGGTGCTGTGAGGCAGCAGTGCAAACGACCATGCTACCCTTTGGGTGATCACTGACCAGAATTCACTGGAATCTCCTCTCTGCCTAAAGCAAAGGGAATTAAGCCAAATCCAACTGTCCCAGGATGGAATCCCATTGCTCGCAGCTGTGTGAGTACAATATCTTCAGAAACAGAATAACGTTTTGGACAATCTCACAAATTTCCCTTTTGTCATGAGTTCCAATAATATCCGGACAGTGTTCTTTCAAGTTAAAAGTGTGTGTGTGTGTGTGTGTGTGTGTGTGTGTGTGTGTGTGTGTGTGTGTGTGTGTGTGTGTGTGTGTGTGTGTGTGTGTGTGTGTGTGTCTGTCTGTCTGTGTGTGTTTGTGTCAGTGTTTTTAGAAAGGGAAGTATTGATTATATAGTTGCAATACCCAAACAGTTTGCGCCATTCATCTTTCCACCATAGTTTGAGTAACATTGCTCTGGAACATAAACGTGCTATTTGAGCAGATTAAAGAAACTAGCCTGACTTGTTCCTAAAACTGACCCTGACCCAGTTTGAGACCGATATCATCGGCCATCTCACCAACCTGGTTACATTTAACATTTGTTGGGAGCAATGGAGGAGTGGGACTAGAAAGGAAGCAGTGATCCCAAAACTGGGGAACTATAGATCAGTGAGCCTGATGTCAGTAGTGGGTAAGTTGTTGGAGGGGATTCTGACGAATAACATTTACATACATTTGGGAAGCCAAGGGCTGATCGGGGTAGACAACGTGGCTTTCTGTACGGGAAATCATGTCTCATTAATTTGGTTGAGTTTTTTGAAGAGGTGACAAAGAAGATTGATGAAGACAGTTTGATGGATATTGTCTATATGGTCTTCAGCAAGGTGTTCATTTAAAGAACAAAGAGCAAAGAAAATCTACAGCCCAGAAACAGGCCCTTCAGCCCTCCAAGCCTGAGCCGATCCAAATGTACTGTCTAAACCTGTCGCCCAATTCCTAAGTATCTGTATCCCTCTGCTCCCCACCTACTCATGCATCTGTCCAGACACATCTTAAATGAATCTACCGTGCCTGCCTCTACCACCTCTGCTAGCAAAGCGTTCCAAACGCCCACCACCCTCTGTGTGAAGTACTTACCGCGTGTATCCTCCTTAAACATTCCACCTCTCACTTTGAAAGCACGACCTCTCGTTATTGAATCCTTCAACCTGGGAAAAAGCTTGTCTCTATCCACACTGATTCCTGAAGAAGGGCATATGCCCAAAATGTCGATTCTCCTGCTCCTCGCATGCTGCCTGGCCTGTTGTGTTTTTCCAGCACCACATTTTTCAATTCTGTCCGCCCTATCTATACCCTTCATGATTTTGCAAACCTCAATCAGGTCCCTCCTCAATGTCCTTTTTTCGAGTGAAAGTAAACCTAACCTACTCAGCCTCTCTTCATAACGAGTATTCCATTCTGATTGGTAGACAGATTAGTAAGGTTCGGTCACATGGGATACAGAGGAAGCTAGTCACAATTGGCTTGAAGGAAGAGGGATATTTTTCAGATTAGAGGCTTGTGAGCAGTAGTGTGCTGTAAGAATCAGTACTGAGTTCACTGCATTTCATCATTTATCTAAAGGTTTTAGATGTGAATATTGGGGCCATAGTTAGTAAGTTTACAGATTACATCAGAAAGGTGGTGTAGTAGATTATCTCAGAGTATAACGAGACCATAATTAGATGGAACAAAGGGGCAAGGAGTGACAGATGAAGTTTAATTTAGATAAATACGAGGTCTTGCAGTTTGGGAAGGCAAATCATGGCAGAAGATTTGCACTATATGTTAAGGTCTTGGAAAGTGTTGTGGAACAAAGGGACATAGGACTGCAGGTACATTGTTCCTTGAAAGTGGAGTCGCAGGTAGACAATGTGGGACAGAACACATTTGGCACATTTGCCTTAATCAGTCAGAACATTGAGTATAGGAGTTGTGGTGGTATGTTGCATCTGTACAGGATGTTGGTTTGACCACTTTAAGAATACTGCAAACAACTCGGTTGTCTGCAGAAATGATTTAGACACAGATGTTCCAAGATTGGAAGTTTGAGCTTCGTGGAGAGGTTGATTTGGTTGAGATGCTTTCTCCTGGAGTGTCAGAGGTTGAGGGGTGACATTATAGAGGTTTATAAACCATCAGGGGCATGGATATTCTGAACAGCCACGTTCTGCTCCCCAGGGTAGGGGAGCCCAGAACAAGAGGGCATAGGTTGGAGGGGAGAGGGCGAATGATTTAGAAGAGACCTGAAGATCAATGTTTCACACAGAGAGTGGTGTGTGTACAGAAAGTGCTGTCAGAGGAAGTGCTGAAGGCGGTAACAATCGCACATTTAAAAAGTATCTGAAAGAGGAGGGATATTGGCCAAATGCTGGAAAATGGGACTGGATCAGATTTGATATCTGATCGGAGTGAACAGATCGGACTAACGGGTCTGTTTCCGTTCTGCATGACTCTCTGATTCTATAAGAAGGATGATAAAAAATTCTGAAAGGACCTTTCAAGTGGGAATTCTCTTCACTGGAAGTTTATCATGCCTCTATGTTCACATTGATTGAAAGCTGCATTAGTTAAATATTTGACAGAAGTGTGAGTCATGCATAATGGGATATAGACAGGAAAGTGGGGCTGAGACCCCAACCTGATCAGCTACAATTTTAGTGCCTGGTGGAGAAGGCTCAACGCATCTAATGACCCACTCCTGCTCCTCAGTCCCATGTTTCTGTGTTCCATTCAGCCCATCAAACCTGCTAGACAGGAGCAGTTCGATGCTACTCACTGCTATTTTCTGGTGCACAGAAACAGAGGAGACCATTCAGCCCTTCAAAACTGTCCCACACGCTTTGAGGTGATTTGGGAAATGTAATTGGAAAATCCAGGCACGGGTATGAAAGAGGCCCCTCATCTCTCTTCACAGAGCTTCCCCTATCTGCAACTTGTGCTTCATTTGTTGGTCATGTTTAGACCCAAGTTCACTGAGAATACAGCCCCCATACCTCACCCAGAAATGGCTCACAGAATCCTCTGGTCTCCCTGACTGCAATATGCAACAACAGACCGTTCATGAAAATAACACCCACTAACTTTCCAATAACAGAATGTGAGAACATCAGAAACAGGGCTGGTCGTTCACTCCCCAAACCTGCCTTGCCCTTCACTAAGATCATGACTGATCTGCTCTTGGTCTGAAAACCTCTTTCATAACCAATTCTTCATAGCCCTCAACTCTCTGACAGGTCAATATCCATCTAACTCCTCTTCAAATACTTTCAGTCATCTAGCTCCCCAAAACTCTTGAGAAGAGAAATCCTGACATTCAATCCCACCTGTTTGAAGAAAACACTTGCTGCTCCTATATCATGGTTTATCGATATGAACAAAAGAGGTTGAGACAAGGGTTCAGGTATAAATGACTCGCCCCAATATCAAGGCAGTGGTTGACTTCTGCTGGCATCAAGGAGCTTAACAAAACTTGACTTAATGGGCATCAGAGTAAACTCTCCAGTGTTTGGAGTCAAACATGGCACAAAGGAAGATGTTCATCATCTCAGTCCTGGGTCAGCTCTGTGGGAGATCCTCAGGGTAGCTTCCTCTTCACAAACAGCTTCAGCTGCTTCATCAATGTATCCCCTCCCTCACCTTCCCCACCATAAGATCAGAAGTGTGGATGGTCCCTGAAGATTCCACAATGTTCAGAACATTTTGTTCCCCCTAAGCTCCTGAGCTGGTCTGTGTCCATGTGCAGCAAGACCCAGACACCACTCAGGCTTGTGCTGTTAAAGTGTCAGTAACATTCATGTAACAGCACTGCCTGACACTGCACATTGCCACAGTAAAACAAGAGTTCATTCAGCACCTCAGGCTGGTTTCACAGGAATATGAGGAAGCCATTCAGCCCATTGACACTATTGGAGAAGAACAGGGATAGCCCATTCAGTGCCTCCGGCCTATTACTCAGGAAGGGAAGGAGTCTAGTGTGATAGACCACACCAGAGCCCCTCGGAAATATTTGAAGGCAACAGCCTAGACTCTAATGTTTTCTTATTTTAAAGGGAATGTAAAGTGTCTGTTCCAGATGCAATGTGACGGCATCAAGAGAAAATTCAGAGAGAGTAGCAGCCAAGAGATATTCCCTGAAGCTTCCAACTCTGTTGAGACCCCAATAGTTTCTGATGTTACTGAGAAACCAAAACCCAGAGATCCTAATCTGCGAGAGCTGGCCACACCCATTCAGGCTGCATTAAAATAAACCTAAGGTCTCCCTCCTGTTTACTCACGTGGTCTTAACTAGCCAGCTTGGTAACGATCGTTCAATCACTCTCTTAAAAGAATCCAGGACAAAATAACCTCTTAAAGCTGCAGTATCATCACACTTGTCAGTACATCGAGCTGTCAAACAGGAACCGGGGTAACCCAGTCAGGCCCTTGGCCTTGTCCAATCGGACGAGGAAGAAGCCAGTCAGCCCCTTGAGTCACTTACACAGGTACAGCAGGAGGCCATTCCCACCTCAAAGCACTTACACAGGGGCAGAATGAGATAATTGATGCTGATTCCTGATAAATGTCTTATTCTGAAACGTCGATTCTCCTGCTTCTCGGATGCTGCCTGACCTGCTGTGCTTTTCCAGCAATCAACGCTCTACTCTGATCTCCAGCATCGGCAGTCTTAAGTGTCTCCAGATTGATGCTCTGACATGATGAACAATTGGAGCAGAGGCTGCACAGACAGACTGTTCCACGTTGTTCCTCCTGGCTCCGTTGCTCATGATACACACGTGGGACTTTAACATGTGGAGGGAAGCCATGTATCTTGTGTGAAGTCTCAAGAAGGCACCTTCCATCTCCGAGAAGCCAGCCTGGTGTTCTCTATGTAGGGCGGAAGCTGATGGGAATGGCTACCTGATTCAGACGCAAGGTATTGTGGCTGCTGTTGGGGATCCTGAGCAAACTGACGTTCAGTACAGGGTTTAAACGCCGACTGCACAATAACGTGGGGAGAGTTAGTAAAGTCATATAAACTATTCGGAGAGCCATTTTGATTGATGAATGGACTCGCTAAGTTCAAAGAATGGCGATCTTGCTCGTGTTGATCTTGTTGCGTGCTTGTCTTGTGCAGTGTATCCTGTACGCCTTCCTCTGTCCAAGTCTATTTCCACCCTATGATCTGTCTGACCATGCTTACTATGACCTGCCCCCACTGTTCATAAATAAAGTGTTTCCCTGTACTGAGGTACACGTGGCAATAAATCAAACCAATCAATTTGGGTAAAGTATGGAATTTCTCACCCTATCAATGTCTCTTTTGGAAATAAGAGATTGCTGCCACTCCTCGTGTTTCAGTGTCACCATTTCTTCGTCTCTCACAGCTCTACAGGTTAAACACTTAGCTTCTTTACTCTATCCTCATGTTACCATCACTGGTGTCTGTGGTAAGAAGATCATTCCATACAAAGGACATCAAATCTGTAGAGAGTGCCCCAAAAGCTCTCTCAGCAAGGCTCTACAACAGCAGGAAGATGGCTTTATTTATGTACTCGAATCATCTTACAATGAAGTACAGCATACCATTGACTGCATCCATTACTTACACAGGGTTTGATTCGGAGCAGTCAGAATAGACTTGTGAGTGGGAGATCATGCTTCCCAAATTTGTTAGAGTTTTTTGATGAAGTGATCAGGAAGGTTGATGAGGACAGAGCAGTAGACATAGTCTATATGGATTTCAGTAAGGCCTTTGATAAGGTCCCACATGGCAGGCTGCTCTGGAAGGGGACATCACGTGGAATGCTGGGGGAACTGGCAAATTGGATGCACAGTTGGTTTGATGGTTGGAAGCAGAGGGTTTAGTGGAAGAATGCTTGTCAGACCGGAGGCTGGGTCCACAGCTGTTTGTTATCTATGAATTGGTTGAGAATGTACAAGGTATGATTAGTAAGTTTGCAATTAACACTAAAGTAATTGGGAGCATGATCAGTGAGCAGGTTTATCAGAAATTGCAGCAGGACCTTAATCAGGTGGGAAATGGGCCGAGAAATTGCAAATGGAATTTAATATGAATGCGTGATGTCTTACATTTTGGGAACTCAATTCAAGGTAGGAGTCTCATGGTGAATGGGAGGATCTTCAAGGGTGTAGTGGGCAGAGGGACCTTGGAATACAGGTGCACAGTTCTCTGAGAGTGGAGTCACAGGTAGACAGGGCAATGAAGAAGGCTTTTGGTACATTGAAATTCATCAGGTAGGACATTGAGTATAGAAGTTGGGAATTAATGTTGCAGTGACACAGGACTTTGGTAAGGCCGCACTTGGAGTATTGTGTTCAGTTTTGTCACCTTGTTAGAGGGGGATGTTATTAAATTAGAAAGAATGCAGAAGAAATGTACAAGGACATTGCCAGGACCCAATGGTCTGAGTTATAGGGAGAGGGTGGACAAGCTAGGACCTTTTCTTTAGCATGTAGGAGACTGAGGGAGTCCTCATAGAGCTGAATAAGATCATGATGGTAGGGTTAATGCTCTCAGTCTTTTTCCAAGGTTTAGAGAATGGAGGACGAGAGAGGATCAATTTAAGGTTAGAGGGGAAGGAATAAAAGGGAACCTGAGGGGCCACGTCTTTACACAGAGGGCTGGTACATGGATGAGTTGCCAGCAGATATGGTTGAGGGGGAACATTAACAACATTTCAAAAGCATTTGGATAAATATGTGGATAGGAAAGGACTGGAATGATATCGGCCAACTGCAGGGAATTGGGGTTAGCGTGGATGGACATTTACAAGGTGGAGTCGATACCCCTCTGTCAATTAAAACCAAACACCGAGAAAAGCTCACCTCACCTCATAATCTGTTAAAATATGAGTGACACAGTTCTCCTTCATTCCACTATTTAAACAAAAATTAACAAGTTAGTTTATTAACTTTAATAGTGAACACTAAACAACAACTATTCACAAATACAAGCCCCTCTTTTCTTAGCTACTTACTATCTGACTCCAACTCTGTAAAAATATTCTGTTCCAACAACCCACATATTAAACATTACAATCTCAAGACCACACAGTCTCCATCTTCCCCGCTGTGTTCACTCTCCCAGCTGCTTATCTCCCTGGGTCAATTTTTTTATTGCAAGTTCGACACGAACATGTATCTTTGATAGAGAGTGTTTGAGATGACCAGTTAGCACTCCTGCTCTACAGCAGTTACTCTGCTGTTGGATGGCAGTGGCTCTCCCTCTAGTGTTCAAATCCTGGGTTTATATACTCCCCATGATACAACAATTCTCATAATTTGATTGCTTTCCAGGTGTCCAATCAATAATGTTCAAGTTCCGTTGGCTTCTGGTATCCTGACCATTATTTAAACTCTTTGGTTGTATTTGAATTGTTGTCAAAACAGCAACCAAAACTCAGGTATCCATTTCCCAGCTAATTGTGACATATGGAACAATTTGACATTTAGCTGGTATCTGTGCTGTACTTTCTATTCAACAAAACACGTTCTGTCTTAAAGTGACCTGACATGCTTTCAGCTTCATAAAAACTCCCTCCTTCAGAAAACAAAAGAACCATCAGAATGAAAAGATGGCTTCGTTTCTTTTCCTCTAATTCTTAATCCCATTATTATAAATTACAAAAGTATTAATCTCAATTATGTCATTCATATTAATTTTGTACACCTATTTAAACTGGAATATTTCAAATCTTATCTGAACTTTTTCCTTTAAATCCGCGATCACACATCTGCTATCACATTTTAGGACCCACAACATGTACATTTGGTAAGTTTAAAGTTGGTGTGATAAGACTCCAATGAAATACTCTCATATTCTGATCTTTAAATATTCCAAAAAATGTGAGAGGTTTGTCATTGTCCACAACCATCTCCGACAATTTATTTGTCACATAAACATTAAAATATTGTCGGGTCAGTGCAAAACTTAATCATTCTTTTTCAATAATGGAGAATGTTGTATTTTTCTTTCTGGTGGATATTGCGTTTTTTCGACAAGGAGCCAATTAGCCACTCAAATCCATCATAACCTTTTTGTATCAATACATCTCCAACCCCTAAATCCCTAGAAGCAAATAGAATATTCAAAGGGTTTCAAAATATTTGGTATAGCTAAAACTGATGTGGTGATTAATCCTGCTTTAAAATTTTCCAATACCTCCTGGCATTGTTCTGTCCACCACAATTCTGTTTCCTTCTTTAATAAATCCATCAGTGGTGCCAATACTCTCCTGAAGTTTGGAACAAACTTCCGATAGAATCCACTGAGTTCCAAAATTCGAAGCACCTCTTTCTTCGAGGATTGTTGTGGAAATTCCTCAAAGCCCTTCGTCTTTGTGTTCCATGGAGCCAACCTTCCATGTCTAATGTAATGTCCCAAGAACTTTACCTCTGCCTTCGTGAATTCTGTTTTCTTTAAGTTTATTACCAAGTTTGCTTTTTGTAATCGTTCAACATGCTCTGCGAACTGTAACATGTGAGCTTTCAATCACTTGCTAAAGGTCATCACATCATACAGATAAACTTCGCAATTTGTTCATCTGACCATAACTCTGTTCCTGAGTCACTAAACCTGGCTTTGAAGGGAATTCCTATCACTAGTGACAATACTAATAAGTCATCCCCACAAGAAATCGTCAAAATGTCAGAGTTTTTATCTGCCATGTGCTTCATTCTATGCTGTGCCCTTCAGGTGCTGTTTTGCAAACTCAACTACTCCATTTAATCTCTCCCTCACTTCACATACATAATCCGAGTGTGAGGTCTCTGACTTCGGTCCTGTCAATTTATATTCAATTAATTCCAAAGGACCTCTCACTTCAAATATTAACTCAAAGGAAGTAAACTGAGTAGTTTTATTTGGGGCAAATAATTTTTGTCTAATGGCAAACAATTAAATGAGACACCTTCGTTCCAATCATTCCGGTAATCCGAACAGTACGCTGTTAATATGGTCTTCAGCGTCTGATGCTAACTTTCCAAGGCTCCCTGGGATTCAGGATGGGAGGCCCTTGATTTAAATTGATGCATGCCTAAGCTATCCATGACTTCCTTAAACAGCTGAGCGGTAAAATGAGATCTTGGTCTGATTGAATCTCTCTGCGGAGCCCACAGTGAGTAAAGAAAGCTATCAACTCCTCCACCTCCCTTTTAACTTAGCACTCCATAATAGAATTGCCTCTGGAAATCTGGTAGACACATCCATTATGGCTAGCAAATATTGGTTTCCACTTTTATTTTAGGTAGGGGAGCTACACAACTAATCATAACCTACGTGAAATGTTCTTCGAATGCAGGAATTGGAAACAAAGGTGCTGGTTTTATTACTGTCTGTGACTTGCCTACCATTTAGAATGTTTGACATGTACATCAAATAATAACCACGTCCGTGTGCATTCCAGACCACTGGAAATGCCTCTGTACCTTAACCTGAGTCTTCTGTACACCTAGGTGACCCCCTGCAGTTAGTTTATGTGCTACCCGTAACACTGTACGCTACCTCTAAAACAATCTGGTGCACTTTGGACCATTTTCCTTCTGGAGATCCCTATCGGGGTCTCCATTTTAATTTTAGCATTCGATCTTTAAGTTAATAACGTTCGACAATATATTCTGATTCCTTTTCTCTGTGTGTGCACGTGTATGTGTGTGTGAATGTGTGTGTATATATCTGTTGTAAGTCCATTAGCCTTTCGGGACTAAACCCCTCTGCCTGTTCAGGGTTTTTCCTGCACCGTTTCATCAAACAGGGTGTCAGTTCATCGAGCATCAACTCATTTGGCTTTTTCTTTCGGTTTTCCTTCCTGCTCTAACTTATGACAGTGGAATCTTGCTACTATACAGTCTGGACAATTCCTGGGTATTTTTCTTTTCACTCCCCAATTTCCTAGTTTTCCTTTTGCCTTCTCCAACACAAGGGATACCACTCCCACCTTGGATCCTGTTAAATCGTTCACAAGAATAAACTGTATTCCTGGAAATGACACTCTGTAACTCACTGTCACTGTTACTTCCCAATCTTGATTTGGCATTCCATCCTGATCTTGCACAAGGGAATGCTTAATTTCTAATCCCATTCCACAAATTGTCACGATCTTGATTAATATGTCAGAAAGAGTGAAAATATTTTCATCTCTCATCATTAGACGCCGAGAAAACGTGAGGGCTGCAGATGCTGGAGATGAGAGTTTCAAAGTGTGGGGCTGGGAAAGCATAGCCAACCAGGCAGCATCGGAGGGGCAGAAGAGTTGACGTTTCAGGCCTAAATCCTTCATCAGGAAAGTGGGGGGTGGAGTAAGGGAGGGGGAAGGGGGCCGAGAAATAAATAGGAGCGTGGGAGTGGAGCTGGGTGTAACATAGCTTGGAAGGCGATAGGTAGACGCAGGTGGGGTGTGATGGTGATAGGTCGGAGAGGATGGTGTTGTGGATCGGTGGTAGGACAGCTGGAACCCTCAAACTAGAACCATCATCAACGTTGACTTCACCAAATTCCAAATCTCCCCTCCACCAACCTCTCCCAGATCCAAACATTCAACCTAGCACTGCCCTGTTGAACCTCCCTAACTGGCCAGCTTCTTTTCCACCTACCGACTCCACCGTCCCAACCGACATATCACTATTACTCCCACCTACATCTTCTTATCGCCTTCCCATTGACCCTCCCACCAGCCCAGCTACTGCCTTCGTATTTATCTTTCAACCCCCTTGTCTCCCCACCCCTCCTGACGATGGGTTTCTGCCTGATATTCGATTGTCCTGCTGTTTGGATGCTGCCTGATCTGTTGTGCTTTTTTGGCGCCTCACTTCTCAACTATTAGAGACTGAGCAGATCCCATATCTCACAAAATTATAACTTCTTGTCCTTCTCCCCCTGATCTTTCTGAGTAAACTTTATCTACAGAGGCGAATTCTTTCAGAGATCAGGCACTGCCTCCATACCCAGCCCTTGTCTAGGCTGTCCACTCTCCTGCAGCTCCTTCGCTCTGCTTGGGGTCCCCTTTACCAGTTTCACTAATGCCACTGGGCTTAGCCTCTTCTGCCACATCTTTCTCAAAGTGCCTTCGTTCAACGACCATCACAGTGTGTCCCAGATTACTTCAATGAAAACACCTTTTCCCAGTGCCCTTCTTAAATCATCGGCACTGTCATTTTATGTGTTCCACGCCCTTATACTGAGAACACCTGAGACCTTTCACCCCCTTTCAACCCCTTTGGGCTTCTTTTTTCACTTCTGGTAAACTATTGTTCGCTTTGTAATGTGTGAACTTCCCTTCTCCCAATTTCTATCCCTCATAGCATGGAAATTCTCCCAGAAGCTAAATTTCATCTCATGCACCAATGCATATTTACCTGCCATTTCTGCCGCGCTTCTCGCTTCTCGAACGTTCTGTTCGTGCACATGAATTCTTACCATCTCTGGAAGTGAGTCTTTGAACTTCTTCAGCAGAATAATCTCCCTTTGAGACTCACAGGTCTTATCTATTTTTAAGTCCAGCACCCATCTATCAAAATGACTGCAGTTAATTTGTTCAAACTTAACATAAGTCTGACGTGGTTCCGTCTCTATTTTTATGAACCTCTGTCTATATGCTTCTTGTACTAATTCATAACCAATCAAAGTAGCCAATTTGACATCTTGATAATCTCTTGACCCCACATCTGACAGCGCTGCACACACCTCACCAGCTGTGCCCACCAGCTTAGTCTGAACGAGCATCATCCACAAGTTCACTGGAGACGTCATCTGCCGAGTCATTTTTTTTTCAAATGAAAAAAAAAAGGTTTTGACATTTTTCTCACCGAAATATGGCAAGGTACTAACATAGTTGTATATATCCCGACGTTCTCCCTTCATCTCCATCCTGTTAATTTAACTTTCTTGTCTAATTCCCAACTTCTGAATCTCAAATTCTCTGTTTCTTTCTTTTTCCTCTCCTTCTCTTTTTTTCTCTCTCTGTTTCTTTCTTTATCTTCTCACTTCAGTTGCCATATTTGCAATTTAAGTTTTTTCTAACTCGACTGCACTTGTCTGTTTCTTTGATACATGAAAGTGCTTGACCAACTCCATTATAATTTCTGGTTTCCTTTTGTCCCTGGTTAAAACCAATTCCAACCTATTTGCTAATTCTAAAAAATGTCCTGCTTCTGTCTTTCTAAACTCTCTTGGCAAATTTGGGAACCTCTTTAGTAATGTTAAAAGCCATTTCCCTCACTTTTAATTCAAACAATCGCAAGTAAACAAAATTAAACAGATTTTCCGACTGGTTTTATTTGAAGATCTAGGTCACTAATTGCAACGTGTTGGAATTTGCTGGGACATTTTGTACCCGAAATCTGTTCAAATCTGTCCACGTCCCTTACAGCAGGGCCCCAAACTGTGGAGACATCTATGTCGAGCACTTCTGTTAATTAAAACCACAAACCCAAAAAAGCTCACCTCATAATCTGTTAATACATGAGTGACAAAGTACTCCCAAATTCCACTAACAAAAGTAAAATAACAGTTCGTATGTAACAGTTAGGTCGCTGTGCTTGAAGGTTTGTTTTCTGACGATTCGACACTATGACAAGGTAACATCATCAGTGAGAGTCTCTGCTGAAGTGCTGGTGTTATGTCGCGCCTCTCTATTTATAGGTCTTGGGTTCTTAAGATGGGTGATGTCATTTCCAGTTCTTTTGTTTTACAAGAGAAGGTAGATAGGATCTAAATTGCTGTGTTTATTGACGGACTTCTGGTCAGAATGCCATTCCTCTAAGAACGTCCTCGCGTGTCTTCGTATGTGTGTGCGTTGTCCTAATTAAAGTGGTGCCCTTCTTTGCCTGTATATATGGAACATAGTGATAATGGGTCATGTCTTTTGGTGGCCAATTGGTGTTCATGTATCCTGGTAACATGACAACAGGACCATTTCAATGGCGGAAAAATGATTTTATTCACACTGTTTAATTAATGTGTGTGTGCAGATATGTAACATTTTTCATATGTGCACAACACATTCTAAATGAACAACGGAGACACAGTTAACTAAAAGTGATACATATGATGTATAAAATTTATAAAACATTAAAACATCATTTGATTCTCATCATTTAATGATATGTTCCCCTTCCCTCAACCTTCCCTCCTTTTCTGGAATTCTCCACTCCAATCTCTCATTCTTATCAAGATGTGTATTATAAATTCTTGCTTCTGGTGTCCCAACTTATTTCAGTTAATCCCCTTTCTACAATAATTCAATATATTGGCCTGCTGGGTACTTTCCAAAGCTAGTATCTGCCATATTATTAGAGATAAAAATTCTGGCATCAGAGCCAGCATTTGAACACATTGCTCTGTTGTATATGCACTATACAAAGGACCACAGCACACAGGAATTGCCAAAGCATGGAGGGATATACATCTACTTCTTTTGATGATCTAGTTTTCTCATTTTTCACATTTCCTCATCTATGTTGTGTCGCTCTTTCTCTCTTTGTATCTAGTTAAGAAATTTACCAATTATTCTTTGCGACCCTTCTCTCAAAGCTCCTTCTGTCGGTTTATATCTATTGCTCTCTTCTTGATGTAATGTGATTATAATTGAGCAATGTAACTACAAAGACATTCAGGAGGAGCTGGCCAGAGTTAATTGGAAGGGGAGCCGAGCAGGGCAGATCATGGAGCAGCAAAGGCAGGAACCTCTGGGGATTTTTCGGAGGATATCAGAAATTCTCCCAAACGAGATGAAACATACTCATGGCAGGACAAGGCAACCATTAGTAATAAGGCATCAAACCAAAAGAGGAAACATACAATGTGGTGAAGATGATTGGGAATCCTGAGAATTCATTTGCTCTGAAACTACATATGCTCTGACATCACTGATATTACAGAGCTCTTAATCATGGTCAGGGAGAGAAACAGAAGAAACACATTCACTTTAAACACAGAAGATGGTATTACTCAAGGAAAAAGATTCAGATGAATTAAACAATTGAATTAAAAACAGTTAATTGGTTTTGCAGAATGTGTCAGATTGAAAGCATGATCCAGGGAGAGACCCTCAGCAGAATGAAAGTATGAAAATGGAAGTGTTACCACATCAGAAACCAGAGTAGGTCACTGAGTACGTGACTGATGGGTGAATGGGTCTTGATGTGAACTAAGGGACAGACAGCAGAATTGCATTGTAGATATTGCAGCTAAAAACTGCGTATTTATGTAGTGCTGTAGACTACAGCAGCAGGAGAAGCAGAACAGCATTCAACCTCACCCTGTAACTTTAAGCCTCGAATAATTTCCTCAGTCTGCCATTATCATTTATATGATCTATGTTTCAGTAATGACTGTGGGTGAACATGAAAAGGTCAGAACCACGTGAACCTAAACCTGACGTGAACCCATTAAAGCTACCACATTTGACCAACAGATCTGATCGAAGCTCCGCAATCCTGTCACAATCTGACATAAATGGTGATAGATGTTTAAACAAATAACTGGAGCAAAGGGCTCCACAAATATCCCCATCCTCGGTAATCGAACAGCTCTGCACATCAGTGTAAAAGACCAGGATGTGGTAGCTGCACCAACCTCAGCCAGAAGTGTGGAATTGATGATCCACCTCACCCTTGCCATGATACCCACAGAATCACAGATGCCAGTCTTCAACCAATTCAATTTGCTGTACGTGACATGAAGAAACAGCTGAACACAGTACGTACGAAAAAGGCAATGGTCCCTGACCCCATTCCTGTAATAGGACTGAAGACTTGTGCTGCACAACAAGCCGTGTCTCTGGGGAAGCTGTTTCATTCCAGCTCGAACTCTGATATCGCCCTGGTAATTTGGAAAATTACTCAATTATGTCCAGTTCCTAAGTGGATTATAATTACAATCTGACCAGTCACCTCCCCCTCAGACCCACCACGACAGTCAAATTGGTGGGAGTTCTTTTTGACAGAGTTATCAAGCAGCACAGAAATAACCTGCTCAGTATGATTTCAGATAGGTCCCCATGAAGAGTGGGGCTGCTGTGGAAAGGTCACTGGATTACTAATCCAGACCAGCCTAATGCTCTGGCAGCTGGTGTCAATTAAACACAATTGACAAAATATTAAGATGCAAAATCTGGTGTCAGTAATAGAGACCTTCAAGCCAATGTCGATTGTACACACCAATTTGCTTCACAAATCTACTTTCAGAAAGTGAATCTCCCGTGCATTCCTGGTCTGGCCTAAATGTGACTGCAGACACACAGACGTGATAAACTCTTCAATGGTCTCTGAATCCGCCAAACAAGACATTCTATTGTATCAAATAGTTCCGAGGTCTAAAGGATAAAACCGGACAGAACACCCGGCCCCAGCCTCAGTACCGAAAAAAGGGAATGAGAAACACAGTCCTGTTGACCCTGCAGAGACCTCCTTCCTAACATCTGAGAGCTTGTGACAACATTTACAGACTACATAGAAACATCGGAATGAAGTAGGCCATACAACACATTGAGCCTTCCCCATTCCAGTTCATGTTCAAACATCTCCTCAATGCACTTTTGGTCGGTCGAGTTTGCTACCCAATTCAATATAATGATACCTGGCCCTTTATTTCCATATCGTTCTCCTTCTCCCGGACCATTCCTTTACTGTCTCTACGTCCGTATTTATATTCAGTGTCTTGGCTTCCAGGTTCGAGCGCATTCCCCAGGTTCACCAGTCGCTGAGTGCAGACATTTATTGTCATCTCATTGCAGAATGGTCTGTCTGTACCTAATACTGTGGACCCTTGTTTTAGACACCACAGCCAGGGGAATTATTATCCCTGCTTCCAATCCGTCTCACCCTGTTAAGCTTTATATATCTCACTGAGATCTGCACCCATTTTCCTAAACCCCATGGAATACAAGCCCAGTCGCCCCAAACTCTGCTCCCACAACCAGCCTGTCATCATAAAGATAGGTCTGGTCATCCTTCACTGCTCTCCCTCAATGTCAGGTTTGTCCTTTATTAGGTACTGAGACGAAACCTGCACAGAATACTGCACAGTGTTTGAGATGGGGTCTCACCAAAGCCATCTACAGCTGCAGTAGGACACCCTTACTCCTGGACTCAAATCCCCTGAAATGAAGGTCAGCACATCATTGATCTTCTTAACTGATTCTTGCTCCTGCAATATTGCTTTCAGTGACTGGTCTACAGGGAGATCCAGATCCATTGTAATGTTACAGCTCCCCACTTGGTGGGTCTATGTACACTGGGCAGCGTGTGAATGCCATTCCAAGTATTGACTTCTGGCTTCAGAACTCACAGTGCTGCAAGGACCTCGGAGGGCCGCGCAGAAGGAAACAACAAAAAGGCGCATACGTCGCTTTTCAGATCAACATGTTTCAAACAATCCCTTTTCAAACGAAAAGCAGCCAATCTCTTGTTCCCACCAAAGGGCACACCGCCACCTCTACCCACATTGCTCTCCATCTGCCACGTATTTGCCCATTCACTCCACTTGTCTTAGTCACTTTGAAGCTTTTTTACAACCTCCTCATCCACTCACAATCCAACATCCTTTAGTTCTGTCAGCAGGCTGGGATATATTGTATTTGCTTCCTGCAACCAATTATTTAATGGTTATTGTGAATAGCTGGGACCTGAGCACCGAACTCTGTGATATCCCAGCAACCTTCCTCTGTTATTTTTTTTAAAAATAATATTTATGTCGTGAATCTGGGTGTGACTGGCTGGGCCAGCATTTATTGCCTGTCCCTAGTTGCCCCTTGAGAAGGTGGTGGTGAGCTGCCTTGTTGAACCGCTGCAGTCCACTGTGGATTCAGTGACAGGAACACCATTAAATGCCAAGGGGCAGTGTTTAGATTGTATTTTATTGGTGATGGTCAGGGGCTGGCATTTGTGTGACGTGAATATTACTTGCCACTTGTCAGCCTGGATACTGTCCAGATCTTGTTGTATTTGAACATGGACTGCTTCAGTATCTGAGGAGACACAAATGTTGCTGAATATTGTGCAATCATTGGCGAACATCTCCACTTCTGACCTTACAATAGATCAAGCAGCCCTGAAGATGTATGAGCCGAGGCCACTGCCCGAGGGACTCCTCCAGACTTGTCCTGGAGCTGGGTTGACTGGCCTTTATCAGCCATGACCATCTTCCTACGTGTCAGGTATGATTCTAAACAGCAGGGAGTTTGCCCCTGATGCCCATTGATTCCAGTTTTGCTAAGGCCCCTTGATACCACACAGGGTCGAAGGCAGCCTTGATTTAAAGGGCTATCACTCTCACCCCACCTCTGTAATTCAGCTCTGTTGTCCATGTTTGAACCACGGTAATGAGGTCAGGAGTTGAGAGACCCTGGTGGAGCCCAAACTGGGCGTCATTGACCACTTTATTGCTGAGCAAGTGCTGCTTCAAAGCATTGACACCTTCCACCACTTTACTGATGATCGAGCGTAGACTGATGGAGTGGTATTGGCCGGATTGGATTTGTTCTGCTTTTTATGCATAGGAGATACTTGGGGTAATTTTCGACGTAATCGGGGAAATGTCATTGTTGTAACTGTATTAGAACAGCTTAGCGAGGGCAGTGACAAGGTCTGGAGAACAACTTTTCAGGACTATTGGCAGAATGTTGTCAGGGTATGTACCCTCTGGGGTATCCAGTGTCTCCAACTGAATCTGGATATCGCGTGGAATGAATCGACTTGGTTGATGACTGGTAAACTGAATTGCTGAGGACCACTGGAGGAGGCCGAGATGGATAATCCACTCAGCACTTCTGACTGAAGATTATTGCAAATGCATGAACGTTATCTTTTCCACTGAAGTGCTGGGCTCTTCCATCATTAAGGATGGAGATACTTGTGGAATCTCCTCCTCTGGTGACTTGTTTAATTGTCCATAACTATTCTCAACTAGATGTGGAAGGATTGCAGAGCTTAGATCTGATCATTGCTTGTGGGATCACTTAGCTCTGTCTATCACTTACTGCTTGTGCTGTTTGGTGCACAAATAGTCCTGTTTGGTGACTTCACCAGGCTGACACCTCATTTTCAGGTATTCCCAGTGCTGCTCCTGCCCTCCTGCACACTCCATTGAATCAAGGTTGATCCTCTGGCTTGATGGTAATTGTTGTGAGGGGGATATGCCAGGCCATGAGGTTGTGCTGGAGTACAATTCTGCTGCTATTGATGTCCCACAACACATTATGGAAACCCAGACTTGGGCTGCTAGATCTGTTCGAAGTCTGTCCTATTTGGCACGGTGATAGTACCACCCAAAAGTGTGGAGGTTATTCTCAATGTGCAGGTGTGACTGTCTCCACAATAACTATGCAGTCGTCACTCTTACCGATACTGTCATGGACAGATACTTCTGCAACTGGCAGATTAGTAAGACTGTGATCAAATATGGCTTTTCCGTCTTGTTGGTTCCTTCACCACCTGCTGCAGACCGAGTCTAGAAGTTATATCCTTTCGGACCCAACCAGCTCAAGCAGTAATGCTGCAGCTGAGCTACTCTTGGTGGTGGACATTGAAATCCCTCACCCAAAGTACATTTTGTGCCTTTGCCACCCTCAGTGCTTCCTCCAAGTGTTGGTCAGCATGGAGGAGTACTGACTCATCAGTTGAGAGAGGCTAGTACATGGTAATCAGCAGGAGGTTTCCTTTCCCATGTGTAAACTCATGCCATGAGACTTCATGGGATACAGGTCACTGTTGAGGACTCCCAGAGCAATTCCCTTCCAACTGTATCCCACTGTGCCACCACTTCTGCTGTGTCTATCTTGCTGGTGAGAGAGGAGATTTGCGGGGAAGGTGATGGGGAGTCTGGGACATAGTCATACTCACAGAATCATACCTTAAATACAATGTCAGGCTGTTGCTTCACAAGTCTGTTTATTTCTATTCACTGTTTCCTGCCAGCTGTCCCATTCTAGAAGCGTGTCCATATATTCACCTCAATCTACTAAGATTTGAATTTGCAAACCGGGCTTGGAGCTTTACCAAAATGTTTTCTGAAAATCCACATGTTTTACATCCATTGCTTCTCTTTCATTTGTCTCCTAGTCAGTTTCTCAAACATAATTCCCATTTTACAAATCTATGTTAGTGTTGTCTGTGACCATTATTTTCAGCCTCAATAATTGCTCCTAAACCCTTTACTTACTATGGTATATGTTCCATGTACTATTTCGTTTTCCATACCGGACTTGATTTTCCTGGTATTGTCAGAAAGTTCTGTGAAGACAGAACTGAAGTTGTGGATTCATAGTTTTGCCATTTCCCTGTTCCCCATTCTCCATTCTCTGGTTTCAAACTAGAAGGAACCCGCACTGTTTTTTCATACTTCTCACATTGACATAATTTGACAAGCTATAACAGTTCACTCTTATAACCTTTGTGAACATTATCATCAGAAACCTATCAATTCCTGTCTTAAGCTGCTCAGCTCCACATCATATACGCACAGGAGCATAGTCTCTGTAACAACAGAAATACAGCACGATCTATATTAGTCCCACTTTCCAACACCAGGCACATAGCCTGGAATATTATGACACTTCCAAGTGCTCGTCCAAGTACACTTAACGGTTGAGAGGTTAGCCGTGATAACTCCCCTTTCAGGAAGTACATTCCAGACCTCAACACCCTCTGGGTGAATAAAAAGTAATCTTTACATCCTCTCTGAACGTCAAGCTCTTCACTTTAAGATGTGCTCCCTTGTTCTTGACCCTCTGTCAAAAAGGGACAGCTGTTATCTATCCACCCTGTCCATACCCTTTGTAAACTTATCCTTCAGAATCACATCCCCTGCAGCCTCCTCTGCTCCAAATTAAACAACCTGAGCTTATCCAGCCTCTCTCCATCGCTGATATGTTCCACCCCAGGGAACATCCTGGTGAATCTCCTCTGCAACCACTCCAGTACAATCGCATCCTTCCTGTAATGTGGCTCCCAGAGCGACATACAGTACTCCATCGTGGACTACACTAAGCCCTATATAGCACTTAAAATCTACTCCCTGATTAATAAATGCTCCACCCAAGGTTCAATTCTTAACTAGTCCATTACCCTGTTCAGTCACATTCAGGGATGTGTGGATAAACACCCTGTGAGCTTCCTAGTGTGCTGCCACCTTCCAAAGTACATCACCTCATATTTATCAGGATCACATTCCATCTGCCATTGATCTGACCATCTGATCATTCCACTTGTATTTTCCTGTAAAATCAGAACTTCCTCCTCACTGCCAACCACCCTGTCAATCTTTGTGTCAAACACAAACTGACTTATCACAACTCCCACCCCTCCACCCACTCCCCCTCCAGATTCACATCTATACCATTTATGAATGCTACAAACAATAAGGGACACAGCACTGATCCCTGTGGTACACCAGGGACTCTGGTCTCCAGTCACACAAACAGCCTTCTCCCACCACCCTCTGCCTCCTGACACTAAGACAATTTTTGTTGTAACTTTTCAAGTTATCCTTGATACGTGAGATTTTACTTTTTTTTTCAATTTCCCATGTGGAATTTTGTCAAAGGCCTTGCTGCAAAACTAAATAAGCGACCTCCTCAAACTAATTCAATCAAATTCATTAGGTGTGACTTTACTCTGATAAAGTCATGATGATTATCTCTGATCAAACCTTGCGACTTTGATTTGAGTTCGATTTTCTCCTTCTCTATTTTCTCCAGTAGTTTCCTGAACAGTGATCTAATACTCTCTCGTCCATAGTTACCTTGGCAAATCTCTACCACCCTTACTGTGAAGTAGAATCATATTAGCTGTTCTCAAGTCCTCTGGTACGTCCCCTATGGTTAGATTCCAATTAAAATTTCCTCCCTTGACTCCAACAGTATCCAGACCTGCGGATTGGTCCAATTTTATACCAGACAAAGCCTCAAACCCCTGCTCGTATTTTACATCAATCTCTTCAAGAGCTTTCCAGTCCATCTTCTCGAATTCTTTACCTGCATCCTCCTTCTCCCAAGTAAAACAGCTGTGATGTTTACATGTAACAACCTATCAGTATTCTCCGGGTTGACGCACTGATTCCCCCCTTTGGTTTCTAATGGACACTAACTGTTTGCTGATTATTCTGTTCTACTTGACCGTGTAGAATACCGTGGGATTCTCCCTAATCTCGCCTGCTTGCACTTCTCCATGTCCCTCTGTTATTCAGTCCCCTCTATGTTTCTAAGTTTCTAAGTTTCACTACAATCACCTCTCATCTTTTGAAACTCGAGATCACAGGCTGAGTTTCCCCATCAGACAATATTACCATTTTATGGATTAGTCTGGAGAATACCTTTTGCAGTTCCTCTGTAGTCAGTATATTCTATATTAGATTGGGACTCCAAACGGTACACAATACTCTAAGTTTAGTCTCAGCAACACGATATGCAGCTGGTGCATGACATCTTCTATATTGCAATTACATACACATGAATGTAAACCTAATTTTTCGTTTCCTATTTGCATGCGTTCTTCCCAATTCCTTTCACTTTAACTTTTCTTATGATGTTAGTGGGAGAGTTCTTAAAAAAGATCCTCTTGAGTATCCAACGATCCGTTATCCATTAGCTCCTCATTGCCTACGTCCACAAGAATCATCTTCAAACCATTCCAAAAAATGTTTGCCACTTATGGTTTCCGTTTCATCGATGCATTATCATCCTCCCCAGTTTTTCCATCACCTTCTATATATCCAGTAACACGTTCTTTGTAATTCAGCCCAAGAGACAGCCGACCGCGGATTTCAAGTTAATTGATCTGTAGTTCACCACTCTCCATCTTCATCCTTTCTTAAACTATTGGATAATATTTATAACTTTTGCCATATCCAGATTGGCTAAATATCTTTCCGGAATGTATTGGAAAATAACATGAATATCTGAGATGCAATCAATACGTCCATTGCTGCTTCCTCTGAAATTCTTGTATGAAGTACATCTGATCTGTCAGATTTACAAATACTCAATCCAACTTTCTTTTAAAAGATGACCTCAACACTGATAAGAATGATCTTAGACTTTACTTACACAAGTCCCATGGTCACTTGGTACTTCTGGGAATATTTCTGGATATTCTGCCTTGAAGATAGACACAAAGAAACTGTTTCTTTCCCCTGTGATTTCTCTGTTCTCTACAATAAATTACCCTGTCCGCATACCTACTATTCCACATTTGACCTCGTTTTTACTTTTGTTTCGTACACTGATATACGTTTTATTTAGCAGTCTTTATGTATTTTTTAGTAGTTTTTATGTTTTATTTTCAGCAGTCTTTATGGTTTTCTTTTGTTTGCATGCTGTTTCGTTTTTTGATTTCCTTCTCATTTTCTTGGTCATCCGTTGCTGGGTCCTACATTTCTCCGAATCCACTAGCTTACTACAACACTTGGCATTTTTCTAAGCTGCTTCCTTTGACCTAATAGGTAGTTAAAGATGAGGCTCAAAGGGTTAGGTCGGAGAGGAGGGTGGACCAGATTGATGGGAAGGAAGATGAACACATACGAACGTTCAAAAGGGGGGAGTGTGCTGAGTTGGAATATTGGACTTGGATAAGGTGGAGTTGGGGAAATGGGGAAACTGGTGAAATCTACATTAATCCCCTGTGGTTGGAGGGTCCCAAGGCAGAAAAGGAACCTTTCTTCATCCATGCTTCGGGTGGTTAGGGTTTGGTGATGGAGGAGGCCCAGGACTCTCATGTCCTTGCCAGAGTGGAAAGGAGAGTTAAAGTGTTTAGCCACAAGGTGGTGGAGTTGGTCAATGTGGCTGTTCCAGCGATGTTCTCTGAAATGATCCACGTATGTCTCGCCAATGTAGAGAAGACCACACTGAGTTTAAAGGATGCAGTAGATGGGGCGTTCTGTCTCCCTTCATCACCTATCACTTTCAACACCACCTTCATCTACCTATCGCATTCCTAGCTACTTGCCTCCTGCCACACCTCCTTCTCATTTATCTCTCAGCCCCCTTGACCCAGAAGCCTCATTCCTGATAAAGGGTTGTGCCCGAAACGTCAATGCTCCTGCTCCTAGTATGCTGCCTGATTGTGCTTTTCCAGCGCCACTGATCTCCAGCAGCCTCAGTGCCCACTTTCTCCTCACACCTTCAGGGTTTGCATTATCCAGATTTATAACAGTTACGTCAAATAAAAAAAACACTATCGTGTACTCAAACAGCATAAAAGAAAAACAATGCATTGTGGTCACTGTTCCCAAAAGGCCCTTTCCAGCAAAGTTTTCAATTAGCTTTTCTGATCATCCAACACCAATTTCTAAATAACCTGATCTCGAGCTCCGTGCTCGAAAAAATGTTAATGCCAGCTACCTAACACATGTTCATGAAATCCATTTTTCCAGCATT
This sequence comes from Chiloscyllium punctatum, assembly GCF_047496795.1. Lineage (NCBI taxonomy): Eukaryota > Metazoa > Chordata > Chondrichthyes > Orectolobiformes > Hemiscylliidae > Chiloscyllium > Chiloscyllium punctatum. Next base: position 8,370,136 of record NC_092745.1, on the reverse strand, counting down.
AGCATTCAGTTGGGTTAACACAGTTTAGATATAATGTAAACAGGACATTATTACTGCAGTACCCACAAATGTGTATATCTCATTTTCCTGTTTTATAACATGTCCAGCATTTGTATTGCAGCTTTCACTTTTATATATAACTCTCATCAATGTTTGCTCCTCCTTGCTGTTTTTACACTCCACATTACAAGATTCTGTAGAATCTGAGCGACGTGGGCTTTGGGGAGATTAGTGGTAGAGATCATCTTGCCACATCATTTAAGCATCATTCTTAAGCATCATTATGACATTTTCTCCAGATCTCCCGTTATGCTAGTGGAGTAGAGGAGGACAATGATCGTTCATAAATGCTCTGTATTTCCCCCAGAGAGCTGAGACAGCTCGAACCTGGGTGGGAACCTTACAGCAGGCTGGTAAAGCATTGCTGCTGCTGTACAGGATCTTAGTGAGATCACATCTGGAGTAGTGTGTACAGATTTAATGTCTTCAATGAAGAAAGGATATTGTTATATTGGAAGCAGCTCAGAGATGGTACCCTCAACTGATTCCTGCAATGAAGGTGCTAGCTTATAATGAAAGGATGATCAGGTTGATCCAATAGCCATTGGAGTTTACAAAAATGAAAGAAGATCTTCTTTCAACATAGATGACAGGAAGGAGTCATCAACTGAAGAGAATTACACAGATAATGGAGGAATCCATTCCGTTCTCCAGCCTGTTACACAGGAACAACAGAAGGATATTCAGGCCTTTGACCCTATTACACCAGAAGAGGACGAGGCTGTTCAGCCCCTGGAGCTGAATGTATATTTATAGGAGGAGGCCAATAAGCCCCTTGAATCTATAACACTGGCCCCAGAGTTGGCCATGCAGCACCTGTATCCTATTACACAGCAACAGGATCAGTCCATTCAGCCTCCTCAAGTCCGTAACATAGGAACTAAAAGCGGTCACACAGTGACTGTAGATATGTTACACTGGGATAACAGGAGGCCATTCAGACCCACCGAGTCTGTTGCAAGAGAATTGGATAAGGATAAAAACTATCTGAAACTTATTTCATCTGAAAGGAGGAGGTAATTCAGACACGTGTCGTTTGTATGGGAACAAAAGAAGACCAATCGCTCCATTGGTCCCATCTCTGGGATAAATGAGGAGACCGTTCAGCATCTCCACCTATTATGCAGAAATATGAGAAGACCCATCAGCCCCTCAAAATGTTACACAGCAACGGGAAGATTCCATAATCCCCCACCCCTCGAACGCATCAACAGGGGGTGGTCATTCTGGCCTTGGAGATGACAACATGGGAACCCCAGAAAGACTTCATCCCATCGATTTTGTACACCAGAAGGATGATGAGTTGAGTAAAGTTGAGTGAAATAAGGGTTGAGGGGAAGGGTGAGAGCAGTAACAAATTAAAAATTCTATATATGAATGCACGAAGCATTAGACACAAGGTGGATGAGCTTGAGGCTCTTTTGGAAATTGGCAGATACGATATTGTGGGGATAACTGAGACGTGGCTTCATGGGGACAGGGCCTGGGAAATGAATATTCAAGGCTACACGTGCTATCGTAAGGACAGACTGACGGGCAGAGGGGGTGGGGTGGCCTTGTTGGTAAGGGAGGATATTCAGTCCCTTGCGCGGGGGGACCTAGAGTCAGGGGATGTCGAGTCAGTGTGGATAGAGCTTCGAAACACTCAGGGTAAAAAGACCCTCATGGGAGTCATCTACAGGCCCCCAAACAGTAGTCTGGATGTCGGATGTAAGTTGAATCAGGAGCTGAAATTGGCTTGTCGCAAAGATGTTACTACAGTTGTTATGTGGGATTTTAACGTGCAGGTAGAATGGGAGAATCAGGATGGTATCGGGCCTCAAGAAAGAGACTTTGTGGAGTGCCTCAGAGATAGATTTTTAGAGCAGCTGGTGCTGGAGCCGACCAGGGATAAGGCGATTCTGGATCTGGTATTGTGTAACGAACCAGAATTGGTCAGTGACCTCGAAGTGAAGGAGCCTTTGGGAAGTAGTGACCATAAAACAATAACCTTCAATCTGCAATTTGAGAGGGAGTGGGTACAATCGGAAGTGACAATATTTCAGTTGAACAAAGGGAAATATGGAGCTATGAGGGAGCAACTGGCCAAAGTTCAATGGTGCAATACCTTAACAGGGAAGACCATGGAGGAACAATGGCGGATATTTCTGTGTATAATGCAGAAGTTGCAGGATCAGTTCATTCCTCAAAGGAAGAAAGATCCCAGGAGGAGACATGGGCGGCCGTGGCTGACGAGCGAAGTAAAGAAACATATAAAGTTAAAAGAGAAAAAGTATAACTTAGCGAAGATAAGTGGGAAAACTGAGGACAGGGAAGCTTTTAAAGAACAACAGAGGATTAGTAAGAAGGAAATAAGCAGAGAAAAAATGAGGTACGAAGGTAAACTGGCCAAGAATATAAAGGAGGATAGTAAAAGCTTTTTTTAGGTATGTCCAAGGCAAAAAAATGGTTAGGACAACAATTGGGCCCTTGAAGACAGAAACAGGGGAATATAATACTGGGAACAAAGAAATGGCAGAGGAATTAAATGGGTACTTCAGATCTGTGTTCACTGGGGAAGACACAAGCAATCTCCCTGAGGTAACAGTGGCTAAAGGACCTGAACTTCAGGGAATTTATATTTGCCAGGATTTAGTGTTGGAGAGACTGTTAGGTCTGAAGGTTGATAAGTCTCCGGGACCTGATGGCCTTCATCCCAGGGCGCTGAAGGAGGTGGCTCGGGAAATCGTGGATGCGGTGGTGATCATTTTCCAGAGTTCAATAGAATCGGGGTCGGTTCCTGACGATTGGAGGGCGGCTAATGTTGTGCCACTTTTTAAGAAGGGTGGGCGGGAGAAAGCAGGAAATTATAGACCAGCTAGTCTGACCTCAGTGGTGGGTAAGATGCTGGAGTCTATTATAAAGGATGAAATTACGGCACATCTGGATAATAGTAACAGGATAGGACAGAGTCAGCATGGATTTATGAAGGGGAAATCATGCTTGACTAATCTTCTGGAATTTTTTGAGGATGTAACTCGGAAGATGGACGAGGGAGATCCAGTGGATGTAGTGTACCTGGACTTTCAGAAAGCTTTTGATAAAGTCCCACACAAGAGGTTAGTGAGTAAAATTAGGGCGCACGGTATTGGGGGCAAAGTACTAGAGTGGACAGAGAATTGGTTGGCTAATAGGAAACAAAGGGTAGTGATTAACGGCTCCATTTCGGAATGGCAGGCAGTGACCAGTGGGGTACCGCAGGGATCCGTGCTGGGACGGCAGCTTTTTACAATATATGTAAATGATATAGAAGATGGTATCAGCAATAGCATTAGCAAATTTGCTGATGATACAAAGCTGGGTAGTAGGGTGAAATGTGATGAGGATGTTAGGAGATTACAGGGTGACCTGGACAAGTTAGGTGAGTGGGCAGATGCATGGCAGATGCAGTTTAATGTGGATAAATGTCTGGTTATCCACTTTGGTGACAAGAACAGGAAGGCAGATTATTACCTCAATGGTATCAAATTAGGTAAATGGTCTGTTCAGAGAGATCTGGGTGTTCTTGTCCACCAGTCAATGAAGGCAAGCATGCAGGTACAGCAGGTCGTGAAGAAGGCGAATAGCATGCTGGCTTTCATAACAAGAGGAATTGAGTATAGAAGCAAAGAGGTGCTTCTGCAGCTGTACAGCGCCCTGGTGAGACCACACCTGGAGTACTGTGTACAGTTCTGGTCTCCAAATTTGAGGAAAGACATTCTGGCTATTGAGGGAGTGCAGCGTAGGTTCACGAGGTCAATTCCTGGAATGGCAGGATTGCCTTACACGGAATGACTGAAGCGACTGGGCTTGTATACCCTTGAGTTTAGAAGACTGAGAGGGGATCTGATTGAAACGTATAGGATTATGAAAGGATTGGACACTCTGGCAGGAGGAAACATATTTCCGCTGATGGGGGAGTGCCGAACCAGAGGACACAACTTAAAAATACCGGGTAGACCATTTAGGACAGAGATGAGGAGAAACTACTTCACCCAGAGAGTGGTGGCTGTGTGGAATGCTCTGCACCATAGGGCAGTGGAGGCCCAGTCTCTGGATTCATTTAAGAAAGAATTGGATAGAGCTCTTAAAGATAGTGGAGTCAAGGGTTATGGAGATAAGGCTGGAACAGGATACTGATTGGGAATGATCAGCCATGATCATATTGAATGGCGGTGCAGGCTCGAAGGGCTGAATGGCCTACTCCTGCATCTATTGTCTATTGTCTGTTGTCTATTGATGAGTCCAGTCAGCCACACATACTGCTTATGCAGCAATTGGAGCACATCTCTTAAATCCCTTTTGCCCATCAAACAGGATTTCAAAGAAAACGTAAAGGTTTTAGAAAGGGAAGAACTTATAATAACTGAATACATTAGGGAGTAAAATGTAACAATAAAGTATTGCAATTTTCGGCAAATTATTAGAATCCATTGTTGTGGACATTTGCAAACATAAACCACAATTCATCAGAATCAATATGGTTTTACAAAAGATAAATCATGATTGAAGTGTTTTGTTGAGTTATTTAAAGATGTGACAAACAAGGTGGATAGTGGGAATCCTGGAGATGGAATATATCTGGTCTTCGTGAAGGATTCAGATACGTCACTTCTCCAAAGAGTAAGTGGTAAGATCACACAGCATCAGTTTAGGAGGAATTTATTACCTTGGATGGAGGATTGGTTAACCAACAAAATGCAGTCAGATGAATGAACTGTGTCATTTTCTATTGGAAAATGCAATTTGTTGGATGCCATAGATTTCAGTTCTCATGCTTCAACCATTTGTGATCGACATTATTACTCGGTTGACGGGATAGAAAGTACTATAGGGAGGAGAAAGTGAGGACTGCAGATGCTGGAGATCAGAGCTGAAAATGTGTTGCTGGAAAAGCGTAGCAGGTCAGGCAGCATCCAAGGAACAGGAGGGCTGATGCCCGAAACGTCGATTCTCCTGTTCCTTTGATGCTGCCTGACCTGCTGCACTTTTCCAGCAACACATTTTGAGCTCTAGAAAATACTATAGCCACATTTTCAGATGACACTAACATTGGTGGGAAATTACCTCGAATGATTATGCAAGATATTTAAAAACTATATGGATAGGCTGGGTGAATGGGCCAACATTTGGCAATGAAAATTAAAGTGGATAAATATGGGGTTATTCAAGTTGGCCAGTCTAATAAAAAGGCAAATTATTATCTAAATGGAGAGAAACTTCAAACTGCTTAAGTGCAGAGGGAGCTGGGTGCCTGCATGCATATCACAGAAAACTTGCTTGCGGGTACTTGAAGTAATGAGAAATGCAAGCATAACTTCAGCATTTATTTGTAAAAGGATAGAGTAGAAAGGTAGGGAGTGTTGCTGTAGCTATGTAAGGCATTAGTGAGGCTGCAACTGGAGTACAGTTTGGGTATCCTGCAGAATGAGGTATTTCCATTGGAAGCAAATCAGAAGAGCTTCAATAGATTGATTCCATATTTGAAGTGTTTGTCTTATGAAGAGAAATTGAGCAGTTTAGGCCTATACTGTCGAGTTTATAAGAATAAAAGGAGAGCTCATTGAGGTCTGTAAAATGCTAAACGTAATTGAAAGTGTAGCTGTGGAGTGGATACTTTTTAATGTGGCGCAATCTACAATAAGAGACTAGAGTTTGAGAATTGAGAGATAGCAGGAATGTGGAACAGAAGCCACGATGACATCAGCCATGATTGTATTCCATGGCGGAGCAGGTTCGAAGGGTTGGATTCCTGACTGATGTTCCTTGTTCGTATTCAGCTTTACGACTGTGTTACACAGTAAGGGGGGAGGATTATGTATCAAACAGGCAGCAGGCACTCCGAATAAATCAGTCTAAATCAGTTTGACAGAACGTCACCAGTGGAGTCACACAGTAACCAGTGCTGGGTCCTCCACTATTTACAATCTATATCAATGATCAGGAGGATGGAACACATATAGAGATACTGAGTTTGGTCATGTTGCTGTGATAAGCAAGAAATTAAATTATCAAGAAAGGGTGGAGGGTCTACAGATAGATACAGAATGGTAAAGGCAATGGAGAATAATTTGGCAGCTGCAATATAACATGATATAATCTGTCATTTCATTTACAGGAATAATGGAAGGCAGTATGTTACTGAAATGGGGAGGGATTATAGGGATTAATGATACTGTGTACTGGGGGGTTCACTCAGACCCGTTCAGACAATGGGAGGTTTTGCTCTATCCCTGATCATCTGCTCCTTGATGCTCCAAGTGACCCCATTGCTCTCCGTACACATGGAATGCTTTGAAGTATTTGGTTGTTGATGGGGATGCTGTTTTCAAACGTGTATCAAGGGGATGGCCTTTATCCAAGATACATTCACTCCTTCCTACATGGAGACCCGAAGACGATGGGAATGGCTGCCTGCTTGTGAATGAAGAGGCTGTGGCTGCAGTGAGGACAGGGGTATTCACCAACATGATGTACTGTGATGGGCACGCTGCAAGATTAATACAGAGAGTGCTCCTTCAGTTCCTCTACCTCTCCCTATTGTCATGGCTACTCCGCAGATACCATGTACACCATCGGGAATCCCACTATTATGGATAAACCCGGCAGTTCCCTGCTGAGGGTGAAACAATGTATTTACGTCATCCACCATATATATCATCCGTCACTGAATGGTTACATTGATGGCAACATACTGGCAGATGATGGATATGTCAACCAGTTCTGTTTGAAAAGTTCCAGAACATAGAAGCTGAATGAAACAGTGACCCTAACAGCCACTGGCAGCACCGTCCTTCCCCCTGGTGTGAAGCTGCAGGTCTTGTTGAAGGAGGTGACACAGCTCTGTGACCAGCTCCCTGTTCAATCAGTGTCCCCTTACACTCTGCTCCTGGGTCAAGTGGAGCTTGGGAAGCTGTTCCTGGAAAATCCGCGGTGGACACAGCAGATCCCTTTCCCCACAAACACTCACTGCGTGGTTTCAAAGCTTCCCCTCTCTGCAGCCTCTGCTCCATTTGTTGTTCATGTTGCAGACCCAGATGTTGTAACTACAGTCCCCATGCTCCATCCAAAGTTCGGTCACCAAATCCTCAGGTCTCCCTAAATATCTGAGGCAGCTCACAGCACACCCTCCAGCAAACCATCCCCAGCCCCTCCACTAACTTTTCAATAACAGGCGTCAGTCAGAAACCCCTCGTCTATAAGTGTTGTGGACCAGACCAGATTCCTGCAAAATATTTTAAGAAGGCCGCTTAGACCCAAACCTTTCCTTATTTTGAATATAGATGTGAAGTGTGCTTTCCAGATATGTTGTGACTGGTCAAACTACTCGACAGTAAGCAAAATATAATCTATTTAAATGCTTTCGTTAAAATACAATCACAGAAAAGAACATTTCAGGATGGCTTATATGTGGAACACTTACACAAACAATAGATACAGTACCTTCTTGGTATACACTGCTTGGCACAAAGATATATTCAAATACAGATTCTTTCATGCAAATTTCTTATCCAGGAGAAATGAACATCAACAGAGTTCTCAGAGAGAAAGGCAGCGAGGGATCATGTATTGACACTTCCAACCATTCTGGGACCCCGAACAGCTTCTGAATGCTGCAGCTAAAAACAAAACGACGAAACCTGGTCTGGGAGAGCTGGCCACTGCCCTTCCATTGTTACCACCAATTTAATAAAACCTAAAGGCTTTCTCGGTTATTTACCTAAAATGTGTTCAGACAGCAGTTCTGCACCTCTGCTTTTAAAACCTCTCTTCAAAAAAACATCCAAGAGAAAATATCCTTTTTACAGTGATGGTATCCTCACAACTCCATCTGTAATAAAATAATACATCAATATGCAAAGATGGATTCATTTTCGACCTCCTAATCTTCCACTACTGGTTGACTGAAATGCATATACTTTACATTGACTGTGAGCATACAAATGTTCACAACTAGTTTCGATTTCAGTCATTTTACTCCTGCCACAGAATGCCTTTGTCTTTCTTCATCCAAGTCTCCTCAACGTGTCAAAACTTAAGTTTCCTCGCCCTGTCAACTTTATAATTTCAAATTGAATGGCAGCAAGAATAAGCTCAGTCGAAACAGACTGGTACTTTTCTCCCTAAATTTCTCCAAAAACTTTAAGGGGTCACGATCAGTGATAAAGATTTGTCTCAGGTATGTTATTCGCAATTTAAATGCTGAAATATTGTAACGCCAACACCAAGCTCAAGGCCTCCTTCCCCATTGTGGAATAAATCTGTTAATGTTTCCACTGGACACTCCAATCACACGTTACATAATGGAGCACTTCTCATCTCCAATACTCCCTCTGAATGACATAGCTCCTCATGTCTCAGCATAAAAGAATTACATCCTTCTGTACCTCTTAATGCTGTAACCTCTTCATCTGCTACACCTGGCCTATACCTGTAAACCTTACTCTCACAGGTATATGTTTTAAGAAGATCTCACACATTCTTCTCAACCTCTCACAGAAACCAAACTTTGATTTCTGAACCAAATCATCATCATCCATTTCAGCTTCTAATCTTGGCATTGTAACTCTCTGCTCTTCCACACGAGTTCTCACGACTGCAGGAAGTGAATTGTTGAACTTCTCCAAGATTAGAGTCTCTCTCAGAGTGTCATAGGTTTGCTCTGTTTTTAATACCCTTACCCACCTTTCAAAATTACTTTGTTTTATTCTTTCAACCACAATATGTGTTTAACCACGGACGCTATTTTAGATTCCTGAAACACTGTCGGCTTCTGGCACAAGCTCATATGCACTTCAGATGGTTTTCTTCACCTCCTCCAATAGGGATGCAAATACCTATCAGCTTTGTTTGGATAAACTAAAACCACATGTTCTCTGGCCACTGCACTTGTTTAGCCACTTTCTGAAATGAAATTAAAAAGGCTCCCCCATCATTCTCATCAAATTTAGATAATGCCTGGATGTATTTGAACAGATCCTGATCAGGCTTTTGTCTACCATAGGGTTGCTCAACCTCACTATCCTCTAATGAAAATCCATACAAAATGAAGAGGAATTTAGAATAACTTAACTATTGGAAAACTTAACCGAATAATGGATACAGTACGTTAGACAAATGAACTGTTCAATCTATTAACATCACCTAAACACACCCCTTGGAAAAAAAAGGAACATTCAGACATGCATTCTTGCATACAGTTCTCCAATCCAGGAGGGAACACCATCAAGTGAGGCTTTAGAGAGAGTAGCAGCTAGGGATAAATTACTAAAACGTCCAACCCCTCTGGGACCCCAAGCACCCGGTGATTGTTGCAGCTACAAGAAAAAACAAACTAGAAAGCCTGGTCTGTGCGAGCTGGCCATTGTTACTACTAATTATTAAAAACCCTAAACGCCCCGTAAGTTATTTACTTGAGCCGTTTTCAGTCGGCAGTTTGTCCTTTAAGATCCCTTACTAAAAGAAATGCGAAACTAACGTTTTATTAAAAAAGTAACAGCATTGTCACACAATTTATATGCCTGGCCCTTCACTCAGTTGAATTCCTCGTGTTAATGATCGCAAGGTCACCTGAGAGGGACAACCACAGGTACAGACCATGTTACAAGGATGTATCTCATAACCTCTGAAACACGCTTGTCCATGGACCATCACATGGGACATACCAGGAAGTGAACAATAGCTTGACACAACACTTTAGTATTTCTGAGCTAAACAATGCCAGCACTCGATACACTAGGGAGCCAAAACCCAAGGCCAGGAGATACAGAGGGGCAGAGAGATTCACATTAAAGACAGAAACAGACAGTTAATTAACTGAAAATATGTTGTGGAAATATGGGGAACAAGAGAGGACAGTGGGACTAACTGGAGAAGTGAGATCTTCGTGAGTAAAATGACAAGAATGAGAACATTGAATAATGGCATTGTCAGATCAGCTGTAATGGTTTGTTACATCAAATTCTGAATCTGCTCCACAGAACACCACAAACAACATAAACTGGGACAAGATGACAGCCCAGCAGGGAGAGCTGTGCAGACCATGCTAGAGTGTTGCTCAGTAAACTGCACTATCTGCCCAGCATTACAGTATTGCAAACTTTACTATCATATACTATCCTTGCATCAGATTACTGCCTGCAATGGGAAGGTTTCGTGTGTGTGTGTGTGTGTGTGTGGTTGAATGAGAAACTCACTGTTTGAGAAGGAACGCAGATGGAGGAAACTATTTTAAATACGAACAACTGGCAGGCTTTTTGTTAATCAACACAGAGAACGAGGGGAATTTCATGGACAGATGAGATAAAGTGTTTGACAATGTTAAAATAAAGTCATTGCCAGACTCAACAGCAATATACATCAGCGGGCACATGAATGACAGAGGGATGGGAGTTTGGTGTGAGTTCGAATCAGATTTGCTTCGGCAGGTTTGAAGCCGGAGCGTCAGCAGCAGATTATTAACTTCATTAAGACAGTATTTCATAGCTCAAGGTTCAAACAGCAGATGGAATAAACCAGTGAGATATATTCTGGAGTGGTGAGAATTTCAAGTTAGAAATGGTCAGACCATGGTGTCAAGAATCAGCTCATAGTCAAAGGGATCTCCCACAGTTGTGAATTGTCTGCTTCAGCTGCAGATATTGGCCAGGGATGGGATGGAAACAGTGGAAGGAAGTGGAGTTTGTAACCAGAACAGTAGACGGTGACCTCCATGCTCTTAACAGTAAAGGCAATGATACAATACATTGTGGTTCTCCCATGAAACTGAATAGATCAACATAGAGACCCGTAAGTAACCCTGCCAGAGCAGAGAGCGAGACAGTAATTGAACACCTTCATTGACGTAATTAGTAGTGGTCTGTAGAGTGAATATCTGGATTGAGAGATTCAACAGGAAAAAAATAATAGTGACAAGAAGTGTAGACTATATGAAAGAACAATAATACAGTCATAACTGGTTTATAGAAAACAACATCTGGACAGTGACACTCACCAGGAACACCAACGATAGCCAGGAAGGGATAATAAAAATATTGAATAATGAGAAAAGCGTAATAGATCTGCGATGATAATGACCAACAATAAAATGCAGAAAGATTCCAAACATAATCGGATAAGCTCCTGTATATTGCTGGAATATTCCAATCTAATGTTCTCAGATTCTGATCTCTCCTCCCCCTCTCTCTGGATCTGCTGTTCCCTGTCAGTGCTGTCAGAGATGGTCCCGCTCATGTTATGGGTTGACACATTGAACGGAGCCCATTTATCATTAAAAGATGAAACCCTCCACTGGCAGAATTAGAATCCATGGAGACTGGCATTAATCGCAGTCACTGATAAAATAGGCTCAGTTAACCTGTTCAAAACATCACTTTTCATTTACTGGTTTTGGATGGAATGGATGAGGGTTGCTGAGGGATGGATCATAAATCTTTAAATCCTTTATATCTTTTTATTAACTTGTATATGAGAGTATTAACAGGACACTGTATGCGTCTATATATGTTCCAGTCTGTTTATGAAAGGAGGCAGTTATAAAATAACAGATCGGCTGCATAAAAAAAAGTCGGGTGGGCAACTTTCTCCATACCTGAACACAAAGTACGATACTTCTTGACCAGTGTGCGGCCACTCCTGGTTTTAATGCCCGTTGTCAAATCCTTTCATAACCTTGAGACAGAGCATTGAGACTGCTGCTCAGGAACAGGCCGAAGCAATTCTGTCCCTATGGGCCTCTTACAGAGGGATAAGAGAAGGCCATTCAGCCCACATTAGCCTGTTGCTACTTGAAAAGGTGTAAAGCTGGAATATTGGCACACTTTGTCAACAGAAACATTCAAAACAAAGGGATATGTCACTGCAGCTGTATGAGGTGTTGCTGAGAGGGCACCTGGAGTACATTGTGTTGTTTGTGTTTCTGTAACTGAGAAGGGATGGGCCTCCATTAGATACAGTTTACCAGCTGCTCATAATCCACGGGTTGCTGTGTCATTTAATGGCTCGGGTCTGTTACACAGGGACAGGAGGAGGCCATGAAGCCTCTTGAGTCTATTTCAGAGGGACAAGAGGAGGCCATGAAGCCTCTCCAGTCTATTACAGAGGGACAGGAGGAGCCTATTCAGCCTCTCGAGCATGTTACAGAGGGGCAGGAAATGTTTATTTAACATTCAAATCTGTTACACATAAATATTAGTTTTAAACTAGTTGTGGAATAAGAAAGACCTGATGTAAACATTAAAGTTCTAACTTTGAACAAGGCCAATTTTGAAAGTGTTAGGCGAGCCCGCTGAAAGGCTGATTGGAATACACAATTCACAGGTAAAGGGATGGTTGGAAAATGCAAGGCCATCAAAACCTGGTTTCAGAGAGTCCAGAGCCAACGTATTCCTATTCGTGAGAGGGGGAAGTCTGGTGGGTGCAGGGAGTGCTGGATGGCAAGATATATTGATGCTCTGATCAATGTAAAGAAGAAGGCATATGTCAGGTAAACATGGCTGAGATTAAGTGAATCCCGAGAGGAGTATAAGGGCAATAAGTGTATAGTCAATGGGCAAATTGGGCCAGAAAAATGTGGACATGAGATGGCTTTAGAAATCGGGTTAACGAGGCATTGAAGCAACTCTACACATCCTTTAATTACAAACTATTAACTAGGGAGAGAATAGGGCACCTTAAAGATCAGTAAGGCTACGTATGTGTGGAACCATAGGAGATGGAAGGGATACTAAACAAGTATTTTTCCTAGTATTTAATGTAGAAGAGGGTGGCACGGTGGCACAGTGGTTAGCACTGCTGCCTCACAGCGCCGGAGACCCGGGTTCAATTCCCGCCTCAGGCGACTGACTGTGTGGAGTTTGCACGGTCACCCCGTGTCTGCGTGGGTTTCCTCCGGGTGCTCCGGTTTCCTCCCACAGTCCAAAGATGTGCAGGTCAGGTGAATTGGCTATGCTAAATTACCCGTAGTGTTAGGTAAGATGTAGATGTAGATGTAGATGTAGGGGTATGGGTGGGTTACGCTTCGGCGGGGCGGTGTGGACTTGTTGGGCCGAAGGGCCTGTTTCCACACTGTAAGTAATCTAATCTAAAGAGGTTACAAGAGCGAGAGAATGAAGCAATACATGGTGATATCTTGAAAAGTATCTATATTACAAGGAGATGTTTGACATTTTAAAACACACAAAGGTGAACAAATCCCTGGGACCTGATCAGTTGTATCCCAGAATATTGTGGGAAGCTAGGAAAGAAATTGGTCAGCCTTTTGCTGATATATCTGTAACATTGATTTCCACAGGTGAGGTGGCAAAAGACTCGAGGGTTGCTAACAGAGTGTCATTGTTTCAGAAACTAAAGAAAACCCAGATAACTATAGATTGGTGAGCCTGATGTCAATGGTGACTAAATTGTTGGAGGAGATTTTGAGGGAAACGATGTATATGCATTTGGAAAGACAAGGACTGAAGAGGGCTTTGTACATTGGAGATCACGTCTCACTGACTGGGTGGAAATTTTTGACGAAGTGAAGATAATGATTGATGAAGGCACGACAGTGGATGTTGTCTTCATGGAATTCAGTAAGAAAACCAAAATGTTTCACATGGTAGACTGGTTAGCAAGGTTAGGCTGCCTGGGATCCAGGGAGAACTCGCCATTTAGGTCCAAACGTTTCTTGAATATCGGAGACAGGGTGTGACAGTTGGCATTTGTTCATTAAACTTGGAGACCTGTGACCAGTGGCGCTGCTCGCAAAGATCAATAGTGGGTCCACTGCCTTTTGTTAATTATACAAATCATTTGCACTTGAGTATATGAAGTATAGTCAGTAAGATTGTAGATAATTCCAAATTTGGTGGTGTCGTCGACAGTGAAGAATGATCTCTCAGAATATAATGGGAACTTCATTAGGGGAGCTGAGGAGTGGCAGATGGAGTTAATTTTAGATAAATGTGAGGTGTTGCATTTTGGCAAGAAAACTCAGGGCCAGACATATAGGTAGGATCCTGTTGAAAGTTGCCAATCAACGAGAACTCCATAGAAATTATAGAATCTCTACAGTTAGGAAACAGGATTTTTGGCCGATTGAGGCCACACCGTCCCTCTAAACAGTATCCCACTGGACAAACCCCAACCCTATCCCTCTCAGCCTGCATTTCCCATGGCTAATGCACCTCGCCCTCACATCAAAGGGTACTATGCACAATTTAGGATGGCCAACCTACCCTTATCTGTATATCGTTATACTGTCGGAGGGAAACATAGCATCCGGAGGAAACTTACACAGACACGGGGAGATTGTGCAAACTCTACACAGCCAGTCATTCAAGGATGGAATTAAACCCCGATCGCTGCCCTGTGAGACACCTTGTGGTGCAGGTTCTCCGTTCCTTGAAATTGCCGTCACAGGTAGACAGTGTAGTGAAGAAGGCACTCGGTGTTCTTCCCTTTATTGGTGCGTGCTTTGAGTCTATGCGTTTGCATGACATGTTGCATCGGTACAGGACATTGGTTTGGCCACTTTTGTAATATTGCCTTTAATTTTGGTCACCCTGCTGTCGGAAAGATGTTGTCAAACATGAAAGGATGCAGAAGAGATTTAAAAGAATGTTGCAGGTGTTGGAGGGTCAGAGTTACAGAGAGAGTTTGAATAGGCTGGGACTATGTTCAAGTGTTGAGGCTCAGGGTGGACCTTAAAAGGGTTTACAAAATCAGGAGGGGCAAAGAAAAAGTAAACAGTCAATGTATTTTCCCAGGATAGACAACTCCAAATATAGAATATAAAGGCTTAAGGTGAGAGGAGAAAGATTTAAAAAGGGACGTGAGGGACAACATTTTCACGCAGAGTCTGCTGCGTGTATGGATTGAACAGCCAAAAGAAGTGGTGGAGACAGGTACAGTTACACCATTTAAAAGGCAGTTGAATGGATACGTGCATGGGAAGGGTTTAGAGAGAGATGGGCCAAGTGCTGGCAAGGGAGACGAGATTAATTTCGGATATTTGGTTGGTATAGATGACCAGACCGAAGGATCTTTTTCCTTGCTATACATCTCTGAGAGTCTATTGACTCTTGAGTGTTTAACACGGCAACAGAAGGAGGCTATTCAGCTTCTGAATTCTGTCAGTCAGCTGGTTTGCTCAATTACTGACAGCAAAATACAAAAATAAATCATTCAGACTTTGATGGTGTTTTACAGAAACAGGAGAAAGGCTTTTAGTCAAGAAAAGCTGTAAAGAATGTGAAGAAGCCATTCAGTCCCTCACCTCCATTCCACAGGAGCAGCAGGTGAGCACTGAGCTATTGGAGCCTGTTACTCTGTAGCAGGAGGAGGACATCTACTTTCACAAAACTTCGATCAGGAGACAGTCACTCAACTGCTCGTGACTGGGACACAGGAACAGGAGGGAGTCACTCAACTGCTGAAGACTGGGACACAGGAACAGGAGGGAGTCACTCAGCTGCTGAAGACTGGGACAAAGGAACAGGAGACAGTCACTCAACTGCTCGAGACTGGGACACAAGATCAGGAGGGAGTCATTCAACTGCTTGAGACAGGGACACAGGAACAGGAGGTAGTCACTCAACTGCTCAAAAAATACAGAAGAGGTCTCTACTAGGTAGTCCTTACGTACGAGTTATTTGATCAAATGACATCATTGTTTCTCCATCAAATAACACGTGGTGGCTCAGTGGTGAACATTTCTGCCTCACAGCACCAGGGTCTCGGCTTTGGTTCTGGCCTTGGGTGACTGGCTGTGTGGAGTTAACATTCTCGCCGTGTCTGTGTGGGTTTCCTCCCACAGTACAAAGATGCGCATGTTAGATGAATTGGTCATTGATAAATCACCCATAGTGTTCAGGGATGTGTAGGTTTGCGCATTAGTTAGGGTAAATATAGGATGGTAGGGGAATGGGTCTGGGTGGGTTACTCTTCAGAAGGTCGAAGTGGACTTGCTGGGCCCAAGGGCTTGTATCCACACTGTAGGGATTCTACTAATTCTAAATCACTCAAGCAAGGTACACCCCTTGCTTGCCCACAGTTTAAACCTGGAATCCATTATCCCCGGATGACAACCCGGTATACCAATTATAGGGGTAAGAAACATGGTTTTGGTTGTATTGCCCTCGATCTGACGCATTGTCATTCATGCTTTAACAATATTGATAATTATTGGGTTATGACAATACTTCATAAATGTTGTCAATTTAGCTAAGAAGAACAGACTAATAAAGGTTCACTTTATCTGATAGGGTTCAATATCTCACAGTCTCGACGCTGAATCCTCAGCAGCCCAGGCACTAACATTGGACAAAAAAAGAGCTTAATTGATTGCTTTTATCTGGGCGATCTACTTCCCACAATCTGTGGGGTAGTTGCAATTTGGTTAGCTTGATAAAGAGTCGCTTATGCTGCCAAATAAAAGAGCTAAACCAGCCATTATGTCGCCTAAATACCTCTGGGGGAAATATCAAAGGAAGCATTCCCACGGGGTATAGTAAATGAGGAAAGACATTCTTTAATAAGAGCGATCCGACCTAGCCAGGATATTGGAAGTGCCTCCCATCTTTGAAGGTCTTGTTTAATTTTGTCAAACAAATGCACATAGTTCACGTTAAATAAGTAATCAAAGACGGATGTAATGCATATATTGAAATAGAGAACCTCGCCCCCCCCACCCCCCACCCCAGTGACCATTTAAAGGAAACCAGGATTTGCCCTCATTCAGTTATTTCCCCAAGACCTCCCATAGACATGGCCTCCAAAGTTGTAAAATTAATCTTATAGCCCAAAAAGGCGACAAGCGAATTATTGCATTGCATCACGTGAGTTGCCGAAATTGCGGGATTTGACAAAAACAGAAGGCCAGCTGCATACAACATAATTTTATGTGAGATTTATCCCAATTCTGGGCCAGGTATGTTGGGGTAATATTCCCAATTGTGTAGGATGCCACCGAATCTAAGATTGTTGCAGGGATGGGGAAGAGATCAACCCTCGTGTGCGGGTTAAAGAAGAAAATAAAATCCCTCCTTGTGATGGGGATCTGCCTCCAGACATCCACCAGCTCTAGTTCTAGACACAAATCGATTAATTACTGACATTATAACGGGGGGATTGGGGGACCTTTGGACATTCTGTCCATCGGGGGGCCATAAGACAGTCAAAATCTCCTTCTCCAATAATGCGCCATGATGCAAGATAACTGAATTTGGAAAATGAATCTACCAGGATTTTAAGAGGGTTCACCGGGTGGCAATAAACATTTCAAATACTGTATTAATTCCCGTAGTTCAAGACTTTGAGGATTATGATCCTTCCATGGGTGCTTAATACAATCTAGTAATTTAAATGGAAGATTCTTCCTGTCCATTATGATTTTTCCCCCACACTTAGTATTAAAAGACGAGAAATAAACCCGATCAAACCCGCCCTGCTGTAACGTCAAATGTTCCTTGTCATCAAGGTGCTTCTCCTGCAATAGGACAACTCTCTTTTTTAAGACGAGAAAGTATATTTTTCCTCTTGACTGGCAGATGGCTCCCCTTAATGTTCCAGGTACACCATTTAAGCACATCATTATCCATAACACACTGCAGCAACATTTGGACTCCCGAGAATTTTATATCGAATTACACATCGCTGAGCATTAATGACTAAAGACTCATCGAGCCTAAAATCTGTACAAAATAAAACTACTGCAACTAACAAGCTCTCAAAACTTTTCAAAGCTAAAAACATAAAAAAGAACGAAACAAAATCTAAAGTACCAATGACACTTGATAGGAGTTTTTACCCCCCACCCCCCTCCCCCCCCGACCCCACCACCACCCAATGGGGACGCTGAAGGCCGAGGTCTCTGTTCTACAACACTGACAAAGGCCCTGCTTTTAATTGTATAGGTCCTGCTCTTGTTTGATTTACCAAATCCACTACCTCACATTAATCCAAACTAAACTCCATCTGCCACTCCTCAGCCCAGTGTGTGATATTACTGTCACCTCACCCTCCCCCTTCAATTTTAAAACTCCCATCCCTCTCCAGGACGCCTGCACACTCCGGCCTTGATTTTCACAAAGACTCTGAGCTTGGTTTGCCTTGTGTGGTTAGGGGGAGGAGGGACAGATTGCAGACACAGTCAGTGGGAAGGAGAGGCTGGACAGTAATCAGCGATCTGGTATCATTTCATTGTTTTAGGAAGAGGGCAATCACACGTGAGAGTTGGATAATACTGATCGGTATTTTGGGGCCAGAGGTTATGGTCTTTTTTAATCTCTGGTGTTCAGTAATGAAAATCTATTTGAGAACCTTCATTGTGCAGAGTGTGTCTGCAAGATTTCTTTCCCTAATATTGCAGACTACAGATAATAGCGATTAAAGCTGTTCATAGTTAACTTCGATGACACAGCACGTACACTCAACAAGGTAAAAACAATGACTGCAGATGCTGGAAACCAAATTCTGGATTAGTAGTGCTGGAAGAGCACAGCAGTTCAGGCAGCATCCGAGAGGCAGTAAAATCGACGTTTCAGGCAAAAGTCCTTCATCAGGAAGGGCTTTTGCCTGAAACATCGATTTTACTGCTCCTCGGATGCTGCCTGATCTGCTGTGCTCTTCCAGGACGACTAATCCCATATACTCAACATCCTACAGTTGAGACAAATATTTTGCATTTGTTTGACAATACAAAGTGTTTTGTGTAATTCAGTAATGGTAACCTGATTATAATAAATTCACACCGATCTGAATGTGGGCACTAAAATATGACCCAAAATCTGGATATGGTAATGTCGTGAGTAATGTCCCTGCCTTTGAGCCAGAGGTCTGGATTTGATTCCTGAACGTGCGTGGTGGTGTTCCAAGCTCTAGACTAGAAGTTCTGGATTCAAGTCCTGCCTGTTGCAGAGGTATGTCCCAGCACGTCAGAACAGGCTGATGAACAAACACACAAGAGAATAATGTTTCAGCTTTATGGGTACTGCCGAGTGGTGCTAGTGTCCCTACCTCCTGGCACAAAGGTCTGGGTGCAAATCCCACAGAAGTGTTTCATAACACACCTGAACAAACTGATTAAAATGGATTTAGAATTGTGGCTTGATGGAGAAGGAAGAGGTGTCAGCATTGCATTTCAGAATTTAGGCACAGGATGACTGAAAGCACAGCCATTCGTTTTGGTTGGGGTCACATTTCGCAGCAGTAAAGGTTTATAAAATCAGAATGGCCATGGATGGGGTGAGTAGTCAGGGTTTTTTCCCAGATTGGGGCGTCCGAAACAAGAGGGCATTGGTTGAAATGGAAGGGGGAAAGGTTTTGACGTGTGCATGTGGAATGAGCTGCCACAGGAAGTGGTGGAGGCTGGTACAAATACAGCATGTAAAAGGCATCTGGATGCTGACAGACCTGCCGAGGTTTTCCAACAATTTCTGTATTTGTTGCAAAATGCATTCATTTTAACACAATATTCTGAATACATTAAACATTTTATTTTTTTAATGATGCAGCGACATAAAAACATATCTTCAAATCGACCGAGACCATTTTCTGCTCAGGATATGGCACTGTGTATGACAGCAGCAATGATGCACCTACATGGAACAGGGAATGTGATGGAGACAGAGTTTGGACAATGTACAAGGAGCCCTCACATGGTCCAGATTGGGAGATCATGACATTACTGTGTGATTCAGCTCAGAGAGGGAGAAAATGTAATCTGCCTGAGAAGGAACGGCCGATTACACTCTCTCTCCTTCATTGTTCCTCATGACAGCAATGTGTGCGAGCTAAAACAAAAAATCTACAGTCATCATTACCATTCTTATTTTTATAGAATCCCTACAATGTGCAAACAGGCCCTTCGGCACAAAACATCCATACCAACCTTCCCAGGTTCGCTCCCTTACATTTACCCCAACCGATGCACGTAACCTAGAAACCCCTGAACACTTCGGACAAATTATCATGGCCAATCCATCTAACCAGCACAGCTTTGGACTGTGGAAGGAAACTGGAGCAACCATTCGAAGGGGAGAATGCGCAACCCAAGTCTGGAATTGAACGCAAGTCCCTGGTGCTGTTAGGCAGCGGTGTTAACCACGGAGACACTGTGATACCCTTGGGCGATCCCTGGCCAGAATTCATTGGAATCTCTTCACTGCCTAATGCAAAGGGAATTCAGCCAAATCCAACTGTTCCAGGATGAAATCCCATTGCTAGCAGCTTGTGTGAGTGGAATATCTTCAGAAGCACAATAACATTTTGAACAATCTCTCAATTTTTCCTTTTGTCATGAGTTACAATAATATATGGACAAAATGCGTTCAACTTGAAATTGCAGAGATTGTGTGTGTGTGTGTCTTTAGAAAGGGAAATGTCGATTCTGTATTTGCAATATCCAAACAGTTTGCCATTCATCTATCCACCATAGTTTTAGTAATATTGCTCTGGATCATAAACGTGCTATTTTAGCAGATTAAAAAAACTAGCCTTACTTGGTTGCTAAAACTGACACTGACCCGGTCTGAGACCGATATCATCGGCCATATCACAAACCTGGTTACATTTGACATGTGTTGTGAGCAGTGGAGGAGTGGGACTAGAAAAGGAAACAGTGACCCAAAAAGCCGGGGAACTATAGACCGGTGAGCCTGATGTCAGTGGTGGGTAAGTTGTTGGAGGGGACTCTGAGGGACAGGATTTACATACATGCTTATGCCCGAAACGTCGATTTTCCTGCTCCTTGGATGCTGCCTGACCTGCTGTGCTTTTCCAGCAACACATTTTACAGCTCATGCATTTGGGAAGGCAAGGGCTAATCGGAGTAGTCAACGTGGCTTTCTGCATGGGAAATCATGTCTCATTAATTTGATTGAGTTTTATGAAGAGGTGACAAAGAAGATTGATGAAGGCATTTTGGTAGAAATTGTCTACATGGACCTCAGTAAGGTGTTCACAACATTCCGATTGGTAGGCAGATGAGTAAGGTTCGGTCACACGAGATACAGAGGAAGCTCGTCACAATTGGCTTGAAGGAAGAGGGATGTTTTTCAGACTGGAGGTTTGTGAGCAGCAGTGTGCTGTAAGAATCGGTACTGACTTCACTGCATTTCATCATTTATGTAAAGGATTTAGATGTGAATATTGGGGCCATAGTTAGTTAGGTTACAGATTACATCAGAAAGGTGGTGTAATAGATTATCTCAGAGTACAACGAGACAACAATTCGATGGAACAAAGGGAAAAGGAGTGACAGATATAGTTAAATTTAGATAAATACGACGTAATGCATTTTGGGAAGGCAAATCAGGGCAGAACCTATAACCTTAATTGTAAAGTCCTGGGGCGTGTTGTTAATCAAAGGGTCATAGGGCTGTAGGTACATAGTTCCTTGAAAGTGGAGTTGCAGGTAGACAGAGTGGTGCAGAACACATTTGGCACATTTGTCTTAATCAGTCAGAGCATTGATTATAGGAGGTGTGGTTGCATGTTGTATCTGTACAGGAAGTTGGTGAGACCACTTTAAGAGTACTGCATGTAACTCGGTTTGAGCTTCAGAGACAGGTTGATTAGGTTGAGGTGTTTCCCCCTGGAGTGTCAGAGGCCGAAGGGTGACATTACAGAAGTTTATAGAATCATCAGAGGCATGGATATTCTGAACAGCCATATTCTGCTACCCAAGAGAGGGGAGTCCAGAACAAGAGGGCATAGTTTGAAAATGAGAGGGCGAATAATTTAGAATGGACATGAAGGTAAATGTTTCACACAGAGAGTGGTGTGTACAGAAAGTGCTGTCAGAGGAAGTGGTGAAGGCGGTTACAATCGCACATTTAAAATGTATCTGAAAGAGGAGGGATATTGGCCAAATGCTGGCAAATGGGACTAGGTTAGATTTGATATCTGATCAGAGTGAACAGATTGGACTAACGGGTCTGTTTCCATTCTGCATGACTGTCAGATTCTATAAGAGGGATGGCGAAATATTCTGAAAGGACCTTTCAAGTGGGAATTCTCTTCACTGGAAGTTTATCGTGCCTCTATGTTCACAAGGATTGAAAGCTGCTTAGTTATATATTTGACAGGGAAATGAGTCATGGGTAATAGTATACAGACAGGAAAGTGGGGCTGAGTCCACAATCTTAGTGCCTGGTGAAGAAGGCTCAAAGTATCTAATGTCCCACTCCTGCTCCTCAGTCCCATGTTTCCGTATTACATCCAGCCCGCATACCTGCTAGATAGGAGAGGTTGGAGGCCACTTACTCCTACAATCTGTTGCACAGAAACAGAGGAGACCATCCAGCCCTTCAAGACTGTCACACACGCTTTGAAGTGATTTGGGAAATGCAATTGGAAAATCCAGGCACGGGTATGAAAGAGGCCCCTCATCGCTCTTTAGAGCTTCCCCTCTCTGCAACTTGTGCTTCATTTGTTGGTCATGTTTAGACCCAGATACACTGAGAATACAGCCGCCATACCTCACCCAGAGATGGCTCACAAAATCCTCTGGTCTCCCTGCCTGCAACATTCCATAACAGACATTCATGAAAATAACACCCACTAACATTCCATGAACAGAATGTGAGAACATCAGAAACAGGAACAGGTCGTTCACTCCCCAAACCTGCCTTGCCCTTCACTAAGATCATGACTGATCTGCTCTCTGTCTCAAATCCTCTTTTATACCCAATTCATCATTGCCCTCAACTCTGTGACAGATCAATAGCCACCTACCTCCTCTTCAAATACCTTCAGTCATCTAGCTCCCCAACACTCTTGAGAAGAGAAATCCTGACATTCAACACTACCTGTTTGAAGAAAACACTTGCTACTCCTATATCATGGTATATTGATATGAACAAAAGAGGTTGAGACAAGGGTTCAGGTAAAATGGACTGGCCCCGATATTAAGGCAGTGGTTGACTTCTGTTGACGTCAAGGAGCTTAACAAAACTGGACTTAATGGGAATCAGAGTAAACTCTCCAGTGTTTGGAGTCAAACATGGCACAAAGGAAGATGTTCACCATCTCAGTCCTGGGTCACCTCTGTACGAGATCCTCAGGGTAGCTTCCTCTTCACAAACAGCTTCAGCTGCTTCATCCATGGCTCCTCTCCCCACCCACCCCACCATAAGATCAGAAGTGGGGATGGTCACTGAAGATTCCACAATGTTCAGAACATTTTGTACCCCCGTCAGGTCCTGAACCAGCCAGTGTCCATGTGCAGCAAGACCCAGACTCCATTGAGACTTGTGCTGTTAAATGGTCCGTAACATTCATCTACCAGCATTGCCTGACACTGCATATTGCCACAGTAAAATAAGAGTTCATTCAGTACCTCACGCTGGTTTTACAGGAATATGAGGAAGCCATTCAGCCCATTGACACTACTGGAGAAGAACAGGGACAGCCCATTCAGTGCCTCCAGCCTATTACTCAGGAAGGGAAGGAGTCTAGTGTGATGGGTCACACCAGAGCCCCTCGAAAACATTTGAAGGCGGTAGCCTAGACTCTTTTTTTTTTATTTTAAAGGAAATGTAAAGTGTCTGTTCCAGATGCAATGTGACTGGTCAAACTACTCGGTGTGAAGCTAAACACTATTTATTGAAACTCGAAAGATAAAATGAAAGCAAAGGAAAAGGAATTTAGAAAAACGTAATTCTATTAGACAAGTTAACAGTATAACAAATCTATGAACTATTACTAATGAACTGTTCCAATATAGGAAAATCCCATAAACACAGCCCCTGGCAGAAAGGGAAATTCAGACACAGATCGTCACAAACATTTCTCTAATCCAGGAATTAAAAACAGCGCCAAGAGAAAATTCAGAGAGTAGCAGCCAGGAGATAGACACTGAAGCTTCCAACTCTGTGGAGACCCCAACAATTTCTGATACTACTGAGAAACCAAACCCAGAGATCGTAACCTGTGAGAGCTGGCCACACCCATTTAGGCTGCATTAAAATTAACCCAAGGCCTCCCTAGCTGTTTACTCAGTGTCCTTAACTGTACAGTTTGGTAACGATCATTCAATCTCTCCCTGAAAAGAAACCAGGACAAAATAACCTCTCAAAGCCTGAAGCATCATCACACTTGTCAGTACATCGAGCTGTCAAACAGGAACCAGGGGTAACCCAATCAGGCCCTTAGTCCTGTCCAATCGGAAGAGGAAGAAGCCATTCAGACCCTTGAGTGTCTTACACAGGAACAGGTGGAGGCCATTCAGCCCCTAAAGCCACTTCCACAGCAACAGGATGAGGCCATTCAGCTTCTTCTGTCTCTTACACATGAACAGAAGGAGGCCATTCAGCCCCTAAAGTCACTTATATAGGGACAGGAGGAGACCATTCAGCCCCTTGAGTCACTTACACTGGAACAGTACGAGGCCATTCCCCCCTCAACGCACTTCCAAAGGGACAGAATGAGGTAATTGATGCTGATTCCTGATGAATGGCTTATGCCCAAAACGTGGATTCTTCTGCTCTTCGGAGCTGCCTGACCATCTGTGCTTTTCCAGCAATCTAATCTCTACTACAATCTCCAGCATCGGCAGTCCTCACTGTCTCCAGATTGATGCTCTAAGATGATGAACGAGTGGGGCAGAGGCTGCACAGACAGACTGTTCCACGTTGTTCCTCCTGGCTCCGTTGCTCATGACAAACACGTGGGACTTTAACGTGGTTTTCTAGTGTTGAGGAGGGAAGCCATATATCTTGTGTGAAGTCTCAAGAAGGCACCTTCCATCTCTGAGAAGCCAGCCTGGTGTTCTCTATGTAGGGCGGAAGCTGGTGGGAATGGCTACCTGTTTCAGATGGAAGGTATTGTGGCTGCTGTTGGGGATTGTGAACAACCTGGCGTTCATTACAGGGTTCACACGCCGACTGCACAATAACGTGGGGAGAGTTAATTTAGGCATATAAACTATTAGGAAAGTCACGTTAGACTGATGAATGGACTCTCTAAGTTCAAATAATGCTGATCTTGCTCATGTTGATCTTGTCGAGTGCTTGTCTTGTGCAGTGTATCCTGTATACCTAACTCTGTCCAAGTCTATTTCCACCCTATGATCTGTCTGGCCATGCTTACTATGACCTGCCTCCTTTGCTCATAAATTGTTTCCCTGTAATGATGTATACGTGACAATAAATCACACCAATCAATCCTGGGTAAAGTATGCAATTTCTCACCCTATCAATATCTCTTTTGGAAATACACCTGCTACACCTCATGTTTCAGCATCACCATCTCTTCGTATTTCACAGCTCTGCAGATTAAACTCTCAGGTTCTTCACTCTACCCACATGATACCGCCATCTGTATCTGTGGGAAGGATATCATTCCTTACAAAGGAGATCAAACCTGTAGAGAGTGTCCCAAAAGCTCTCACAGCAAGGCTCTCCAACAGCCAGATGTTGGCTTTACTTATGTACTCGAATCATCTTACAATGAAGGACAGCATACCATTGACTGCACCCATGACTTACACGGGGTTTGATTCGGAGCAGTCAGCATAGACTTGAGTGGGAGATCATGCTTCTCAAATTTGTTAGAGTTCTTTGATGAAGTGACCAGGAAGGTTGATGAGGACAGAGCAGTAGACGTAGTTTCTATGGATTTCAGTAAGGCCTTTGATAAGGTTCCACATGGGCAGGCTGCTCTGGAAGATTCCATCACGTGGAATGCTGGGGGAACTGGCCAATTGGATACACAGTTGGGTTGATGGTCGGAAGCAGAGGGTTTAGTGGAAGGATGATGGTCAGACTGGAGGCTGTGTTCATTGCTGTTTGTTATCTATGATTTGGTTGAGAATATGCAAGGCATGATTAGTAAGTTTGCAGATGATACTAAAATATGTGGTGGCATGATCAGTGAGGAAGTTTATCAGAAATTGCAGCAGGACCTTAATCAGGTGGGGAAGTGGGCCGAGAAATGGCAAATGGAATTTAATATAGATGTGTGAGCTCTTGCATTTTGGAAACTCAAATCAAGGTAGGAGTTTCACGGTGAAGGGGAGGGTCTTAAGAGGTGCAGGGGCAGAGAGACCTTGGTATTCACGGGCACAGTTCTCTAAGAGTAGAGTCACAGGTTGACAGGGCAGTTAAGAAGGCTTTTGGCACATTGGCCTTCATCAGGCAGGACATTGAGTATAGAAGTTGGAAATTTATGTTGCAATTACACAGGACCTCGGTAAGGCCGCACTTGGAGTATTGTATTCACTTTCTGTAACCTTGTTATCGGGAAGATGTTATTAAATTAGAAAGAGTGCAGAAGAAATTTACAAAAACGTTGCCAGGACCAAATGATCTGAGTTATAGGGAGAGGTTGGACAAGCTAGGACCTTTTCTTTAGAGTGTAAGAGACTGAAGGGGGACCTTATAGAGCTGTATAAGATCATGAGGGATATCGATAGGGTTAATGCTCTCAGTCTTTTTCCAAGGTGCACCCAATAGAGGATTAGAGGGGATCAGTTTAAGGTTAGAGGGGAAGGAATAAAAGGGAACCTGAATGACCACTTCTTTACACAGAGGGCTGGTACATGGATGAGCTGCCAGCAGATGTGCTTGGTGATGGGGCGGGAGGGGGGAGGTGGTGTACATTAACAACATTTCAATGCATTTGGAAAATGTGTCGATAGGAAAGGACTGGAAGGATATGGGCCAACTGCAGCGAAATGGGGTTAGCGTGGATGGACATTTGCAAGGTGGACTCGAACCCCTCTGTTAATTAAGACCAAACACCCAGAAAAGCTCGCCTCACCTCGTAATCTGTTAAAATATGAGTGACACAGATCTCCTATATTCCACTATTTAAACAAAAGTTATCAAGTTAGTTTCTTAACTTTAATAGTGAACACTAAACAACAACTATTCACAAATACAAGCCCCTCTTTTCTTAGCTACTTACTATCTGACCCCAACTCTGTAAAAATATGCTGTTCCAATAACCCACATATTAAACATTACAATCTCAAGAGCACACAGTCTCTATCTTCCCCGCTGTACTCACTCTTCCAGCTGCTGATCTCCCTGTGTCTTTTTTTATTGCAAGCAGGTTTACATGAACATGTGTCTTTGATAGAGAGTGTTTGAGATGGTCAGTTAGCACTCCCTCTCGACAGCAGTTACTCTGCTGTTGGATGGCAGTGGCTCTCCCTCTAGTGTTCAAAATGCTGGGTTTATATACTCCCCATGATATAGTAATTCTCATAATTTGGTTGCTTCCCAGGTGTCCAAACAATAATATTCAAATTCTGTTGCCTTCTGGTATCCTGAGCGTTATTTAAACTTTTTGGTTGCATTTGAATTGCTGTCAAGACAGAAACCAAAACTCAGGTATCCATTTCTCAGCTAATGGTGACATGTGGAACAGTTTGACCGTAAGCTGGCATCTGTGGCTTTAATTTCTATTCGGCAAAACCCGTTCTGTTTTAATTTACCCGACATGTTTTCGGCTTCATAACATCTTCCAGCTTCAGAAAATAAAATGAACCAGCAGAATGAAAAGATGGTTACATTTCTTTTCCTCTAATTCTTAATCCCAATTTTATGAATTGCAAAAGAATTTATCTCCGTTATATCATTCATATTCATTCTGCACACCATTATAACACTGGAATAAGGTAAATCTTATCGATACTTTTTCCTTTAAATCAGCGATAACACATCTGCTATCACATTGTAGGAGCCACAGCATGTACATTTTGTGAGTTTAAAGTCGGTGTGATAAGACTCCAATGAAATAGTCTCATATTCTGCTCTTTAACGATTCCAAAAAATGCAAGACATTTGTCATTGTCCACATCCATCTCCGACAATTTGTTTGTCATATACACATTAAAATATTGTTGCCAGTGTGAAACTTAATTATTCTTGTTCAATAATGGAGATTTTTTTTTTCTGGTGGATATTGAATTTTTTGACAAGTAGACAAATAGTCATTCAATTCCATCATCCTCTTTCTGTATCAATACATCTCCGACCCCTATATCCAGAGCATCAAACACAATTTTCAAAGGGTTTCAGAATATTTGGTGCAGCTAAAACTGGTGATTAATCCTGCTTTAAAATTCTCAAATGCCTCCTGGCATTGTTCTGTCCACCACAATTCTGTGTTCTTTTTTAATAAATCCATCAGTGGTGCCAATACGCTGCTGAAGTTTGGCACAAACTTCCGATAGAATACACTCAAAAATCGAAGCACCTCTTTCTTCGAGGATGGTCGTGGAAATTCCTCAAAGCCCTTCGTCTTTGTGTTCCATGGGATCACCCTCCCATGTCCAATGTAATGTCCCAAGAACATCACCTCTTCCTTCGCAAATTCTGTTTTCTTTAAGTTTATTACCAAGCTTGCTTCTTGTAATCGTTCAACATGCTCTGCCAACTGTAACATGTGAGCTTTCAATCACTTGCTAAAGATTACTACATCATACAGATAAACTGCACAATTCATCTGGCGACAGCTCTGTTCCTGAGTCTTAAATGTGGCTGCTGCATTATTCATCCATATAAAATACTCGATAAAGTTTTTTGTCATCTCCAGTATCTTTACTAGATAGCTTAACTGACTCCACATTTTTTTTATTTGGAAGGGGCCACTAAACCTGGCTTTGAAGGGATTTCTTACCACTGGTGGCAATACTAATACGTCATCCCCACGGGAAATCTTCAAAGTTTCAGAGTTTTTACCTGCCACCTGCTTCACTCTATGCTGTGCTCTTCAGATACTATCTAGCTAACTCACCTACTCCATCTACTCTCTCCTTCACCGTACACACAGAATCCAAGTGTGAGATTACCGACTTCGGTCCTGTCAATTTATATTTAATTAATTTCAAAGGACCTCTCACTTCACAAATGAATATTAACTAGGAGGAAATAAACTGAGTAGATTTATTTGGGGCATCTCTAATGGAAAACAATATAATGGGACACCTTTATTCCAACCATTCGGGTAATCATAACAGGATGCTGTGAACATGGTCTTCAGTGTCTGATGCTAACTTTCCAAGGCTCCCTGGGATTCAGGATCCGACGCACTTGTTTAAACTGC
Source organism: Chiloscyllium punctatum (assembly GCF_047496795.1). Taxonomy (NCBI): domain Eukaryota; kingdom Metazoa; phylum Chordata; class Chondrichthyes; order Orectolobiformes; family Hemiscylliidae; genus Chiloscyllium; species Chiloscyllium punctatum. The sequence continues at coordinate 8,341,024 of NC_092745.1, read as the reverse complement.
TGTATGCTGAACCTATCCATGACTTCCTTAAAAAGCTGAGCGGTAAAATGAGATTTTTGGTCTGACTGAATCTTACTGCCTAGCCCACAGCGAGTAAAGAAAGCTACTAACCTCTCCACCTCCTTTTTTATCTTAACATTCCGTAATGGAATTGCCTCTGGAAATCTGGTAGACACATTCATTATTGTCAGCAAATATAGTTTTCCATTTCTATTTTAGGAAGGGGAGCTACACAATTAAACATAACCCACGTGAAATGTTCTTCGAATGCAGTAATTGGCAAGAAAGGTGCTGGTTTTATTACTGCCTGTTACTTACCTACCATTTGGTACGTATGTCATGTACAAAGAAAAATAACCACGTCCTTGTGAATTCCAGGCCACTAGAAATGCTTCTGTACCTTAGCTTGAGTCTTCTGTACACCTAAGTGACCGTTTGTTTATGTGCTAACCATTACATTGTATGCTACAGATAACACAATATGGTGCACTTCGGCCCATTTCCCTTCTGCACTGACTTATCGGGGTCTCCATTTTAATTTTAGGATTCTATCCTTAAGTTAGTAACGTTCAACAATATATCCTGATTCCTTTTCTCTGTGTGTGCATGTGTATGTGTGTGTGAATGTGTGTGTATATATATCAGTTGTAAGTCCATTAGCCTTTCAGGACTAAACCCCGCTGCCTGATGCTCTGCCTGTTCAGGTTTTTTTTCTGCACCATTACATCAAACAGGGGGTCAGTTCACTGCACATCAACTCCTTTGCCTTTTTCTTTCGTTTTTCCTTCCTGCTGTAACTTATGACAGTGGGATCTTGTTACAACGCACTCTGGAAAAATTCCTCGGTATTTTTCTTTTAACATCCCAACTCCCTAGTCTTCTGTTGGCTTCTCCACCACAAGGGGTGCCTATCCCACCTCGCCTCCTGCGAAATCGTTCCCAAGAGCAAACTGCATTCCTGGAACTGACACTCTGTTACTCACTCTCACTGTTACTTCCCTTATCTTGATTTGGCATTCCATCCTGATGTTACACAAGGGAATGCTTAATTTCTGTCCCCATTCTACAAATTAACACGCTCTTGATTAAAATGCCAGAAAGAGTGAAAATACTTTCATCTCTTACTATTAGAGGGTGAGAGAAAGTGAGGGCTGCAGATGCTGGAGATGAGAGTTGAAAAGTGTGGGGCTAGGAAAACATAGCCAACCAGGCAGCATCCGAGGGGCAGGGGCGTTGACTTTTCAGGCATAAATCCTTCATCAGGAAAGTGGGGGGCAAGGGAGGGGAAAGGAGTTTGAGAAATAAATGGGAGGGTGGGGTTGGTGCTGGGTGGAAGGGAGCTTGGAAGGCAATAGGTAGATGCAGGTGAGCTGTTATGGTGATAGGTCGGAGAGGAGGGTGATAGGACACCTATTGGTGGTAGGACCGCTGGAATCCTCAAACTGTGTAGCATCAACGTTGACTTCACCAAGTTCTAAATCTCCCCTCCACCAACCTCTCCCAGATCCAACCGTGCAACCTAGCACTGCCCTCTTGGACTGCCCTAACTAGCCATCTTCCTTTCCACCTATTGACTCCACGCTCCTTTCCGACATATCACTATTACTCCCACCTACATCTTCTTATTGTCTTCCCAGTGTCCCTCCCACCAGCCCAACTACTGCCCTCGTATTTATCTTACAGCCCCATTGTCCCCACCACCACATTGCTGGCGATGGGTTTCTGCCTGATATTCGATTGTCCTGCTGTTTGGATGCTGCCTGATCTGTTGTGCTTTTCTGGCGCCTCACTTCTCAACTATTAGAGACAGAGCAGATCTGGTATCTCACAAAATTATAACTTCTTGTCCTTCTCCCTCCGTTCTTTCTGAGTAAACTTTAATCACAGAGGCGAATTCTTTCAGAGATCAGGTACTGATTCCATACCCAGCCCCTGCCTAAGCTGTGCACTCTCCTGCAGCTCCTCGGCTCTACTTGGGGTCTCCTTTACCAGTTTCACTAATGCCACTGGGCTTAGCCTCTTCTAACACATCTTTCCCCAAAGTGCCTTCATTCAACGCCCAGGCCGGTGTTTCCCACTTACTGCAGTGAAACCACCCTTTCCCAGTGCCCTTCTTAAACCAACGGCACTGTCATTTTATGTGTTCCACTCCCTTATAGTGAGAACACCTGAGGCCTTTCACCAACCCCCATGGGCTTCTTTCTTCACCTGTGGTAAAGTATTGTGCGCTACTGTTCGCTTTGTAATGTGTGATCTTCCCTTCTCCCAATTTCTATCCCTCACAACGTGAAAATCCTGCCAGAAGCTAAATATCATCTCATGCACCAGTGCATATTTACCTGCCATTTCTGCTACACTTCTCACTTCTTGAACTTTCGGTACATTCACATGAATTCTTACTATCTCTGGAAGTGAGTCTTTTCACTTCTGCACCAAATTTATCTTCCTGAAGCCTCACAGGTCTTATCCATTTTTAAGGCCAGCACCCACCTGTCAAAATGACTGTGGTTAATTCTTTCAAACTCAATATAAGTCTGACCTGGTTCCGTCTCTATTTTTCTGATCTTCTCTCTATATGCTTCTTGTACCAATTCATAACCAATCAAAATAGCCAATTTGACATCTTGATAATCTCTTGACCCCACATCTGATAGCGCTGCACATACCTCACCAGCTGTGCCCACCAGCTTAGTCTGAACTAGCATTACCCACAAGTTCATTGGACACGTCATCTGCCTTGCCATGTTTTCAAATGAAATAATAAAGGTTTTGACTTTTTTCTCACCGAAATACGGCAAGTTATTCGCATAGTTTTTTTAAGATTAGGTTAGATTATTTACAGTGTGGAAACAGGCCCTTCGTCCCAACAAGTCCACACCGCCCCGCCGAAGCGCAACCCACCCATACCCCTACATTTACCCCATACCTAACACTATGGGCAATTTAGCATGGCCAATTCACCTGACCTGCACATCTTTGGACCGTGGGAGGAAACCGGAGCACCCAGAGGAAACCCACACAGACACGGGGAGAACGTGCAAACTCCACACCGTCAGTCGCCTGAGGTGGGAATTGAACCCAGGTCTCTGGCGCTGTGAAGCAGCAGTGCTAACCACTGTGCCACCGTGCCGCCCTAATACATCCCTACCTTCTCCCTTCATCTCCATCCTGTTAATTTAACTTCCTTGTCTAATTCCCAACTTCTGAATTTCAAATCCTCTCGTTCTTTCTTTTTCCTCTCTTTCCCTTTCTTTTCTCTCTGTTACCTTCCCTTTATTTATCTTCTATCTCCAGTTGCCACATTTGCAATTTAAGGTTTTTCTAACTCTACTGCAGATACATCAAAGTGCTTGACCAACTCCATTAAAATTTCAGCTTCCCTTTTCTCCCTGGTTAAACCCAATTCCAACCTATTTGCTAATTCGAAAAAATGTCCTCCTTCTGTCCTTCTAAACTTCCTTGGAAAATTTGGGAACCTCTTTAGTAATGTTAACAGCCATTTCCCTCACTTATCATTTAACCAACCACAAGTAACAAAATCAAACAAATTTTCCCATTGGTTTTATTTGAAGATCAAAATCACTAACTGCAATGAATTGGAATTTGCCGGGACCTTTTGTACCCTAAATCTGTTCAAGTTGGTCCAAATCCCACACGGCAAGGCCCCAAACTGTTATGACATCAATGTCGAATCCCTCTGTTAATTAAAACCACACACCTAGAAAAACTCACCTCACATCATAATCTGTTAAAACGTGAGCGACAGAGAACTCCTAAATTCCACTAATAAACAAAAAAATAAAAAATTATATCTCTGCAAGTTAGCTCGTTGAGCTTGAAGGCATGTTTTCAGAAGTTTCGTCACCATGACTAGGTGACATCATCAGTGAGAGTATCTGCTGAAGCTCTGGTGGTATGTCCCACCTCTCTATTTATAGGTCTTGGTTTCTTAAAGTGGGTGATGTCAGTTCCGGTTATTTTAACAAGAGAATGTAGACAGGATCTAAATTGATGCTTTTATTGATGGACTTCTGGTTAGAAGGCCATTCCTATAAGAAGGTACTCTTGCGTGTCTTAGCTTTGTCCCAGTCAATATAGTGCCCTTCTTTGTCTGTATGTATGGAACATAGTGATCGTGCGTCATGTATTTTGATGGCCAGTTGGTGCTCATGTATCCGCGTAACACAACAACAGGACAGTTTCAATGGTGGAAAATTGATTTTATATACTCTGTTTAATTAATGTGTGTGTGCAGATAAATAGCATTTTTCACATGTGCACAACACATTGTAAATGAACAACAGAGACACAGTTAACGTAAGAAGATGCATATGATGTATAAAATTGATAAAACATTAAACATGATTTGATCCTCTCAACGTTCCCTCCTTTTCTGGGATTCCTAACTCTAATCTCTCATTCTTACCAGGATGTGTGCTCCAAATTCTTGATTCTTGTGTCCCAATTTATTTCAGTTAGTCCCCTTTTTACCGGGATATATTGGCCTGTTGGGTTCTTTCCAAAGTTAGTGTCTGTCATATCATTGGAGATAAATATTCTGGCATCAGTCTCAGCATTTGAACGTATTACTCTGTTGCACGCGCACTGTACAAAGGACCACAGCACACAGGCATTGCCAAAACATTGGGGAATGTTCATTTACTTCTTTCGATAAACTAGTTTTCTCATTTTCCACATCTCCATATCTATATCCTCTCTCTCGTTCTCCCTTTGTATCAAGTTAAGAAATCCACCAATTATTCTTCGTGTCCTATCTCTCAAAACTCCTTCTTTCAGTTTATATCTAACGCTCTCTTCAAGATGTAATGTGGTATAATTAAGCAATGTAACTAGAAAGACATGCGGGAGGAGCTGGCCAGAGTTAATTGGAAGGGGAGCTGAGCAGGAAAGACCATGGAGTAGCAATGGGAGGAGGTTCTGGGGATAATTCGGAAGATAATACCAGAAATGCAACCCCAAAAATATGAAACATACTCATGGGAGAACAAGGCAGCCATGAGTGATAAGGCATCAAACCAAAAGAGGAAACATACAGTGTGGTGAAGATGGTTGGGAATCCAGAGAATTCATTGGCTCTGAAACGACATAAAGCTGGTATCACTGACACTACAGAGCTCTTAATCATGATCAGGGAAAGAAACAGAGGAAACACATTGACTTTAAACAGAGAAGATGGTATTTCTCAAGGAAAAAGATTCAGGTGAATTAAGATCAGTTAAATGCTTTTGCGGAATGTATCAGATTGGAAGCAAGACCCGGGGAGAGAGACCCTCAGCAGAATGAGAGTTTGAAAATGGAAGTATTTCCACATCAGAAACCAGGTTAGGTCACTGAGTGCAGTGCTGATGGGTGAATGGGTCTCAGTGAGAATTGGGGAACAGACAGCAGAATTGCATTGCAGGTATTGCAGCTCGAAACTGCGTATTCATGTCGTGCTGTAGACCACAGCAGCAGGAGAGGCAGACCTGCATTCAACCACAACCTGTAACTTTTTGCCAGGGTAACACCTCAGCCTGCCATTACCATCAACATCATCTATGGGTCAGTGACGAGTGTGGGTGAACATGTCAGAGTCAGAATCAAATGAACTTTAACCTGATGCTAACTCATTAAAGCTACCAGACTTGACCAACAGATCTGAACGAAGCCCTGCAGTTCTGCCACAGTCAGTCATAAATGGTGATGGACGATTAAACAAATGACTGGAGGAGTGGGCTCCACAAACATCCCCATCCTAAATAATAGAACAGACCTGCACATCAGTGTCAAAGTGAAGGATGTTTCATCTGCACCATCTTCTGCCAGAAGTGTTGAGTCGATGATACACATCACCCATATCACGATGCCCACAAAATCACAGATGCCAGTCTTCAACCAATTTGATTCGCTGCATGCGCCATGGAGAACAGCTGAACACAGTAGATAGGACAAAGGCAATGGGCCCTGACACAATTCCTGCAATAGAACTGAAGACTTGTGCTGCACAACAAGCCGTGTCCCTGGGGGAAGCTGTTTCATTCCAGCTCCAACTCTGATATCTCCCTGGCAATGTCGAAAATTGCTAAGCTAAATTACGTCCCCAAAGACGGGAATAATTACAATCTTACCAATTACCACCCACTCAGTCCCATCACGACAGTCAAATTGGTGGGTGTTCTTTTTGACAGAGCTGTCAAGCAGCACAGAAATAACCTGCTCAGTATGATTTCAGATAGGTCCCCATGTGGAGATGGTGCTGCTGTGGAAATGTCACTGGATTACGAATCCACACCCGGCTAATGATCTGAAAGCGGATGGAAGTTGAAGACAATTAATAAAATATCGAGATCTAAAATCTGGGATCAGTAACAGTGACCTTGAAGCCAATGTGGATTATAAACAGAATTTCCTTCTCCAATGTACTTTTAGGAAGTGAATCTCCCATGATTTCCTGGGCTGGACTAAAAGTAACTGCACAGAACCTGACATGTGATAAACATTTCAATGGTCTCTGAAATGGCCAATCAAGACACTCATTTGTATCAAATTACTCCGAGGTCTGAAAGGATGAAACCTGGCAGAACACCTGTCCTCAGCATGAGTGTCGGAAAAGGGAATGGGAACACAGTCCTGTCGACCCTGCAGAGACCTCCTTCCTAACATCTGAGAGCTTTTGACAATATTTACAGAGCTTTCCCACAGACTGCACAGAAACAGTGGGAAAGGAGTAGGGCATACAACACATTGAGCCTCCCCCATTCTAGTTCATGGAAAAAATCTCCTCAATGCACTTACCTCACACGATATACATATCCGTTAATGGGAGTAACCTTGGGAAGCTATAAAATAGGCAGTGCAGCAGTTCATTTGGTCCATCGAGTTTGCTACCCAATTCAACTTAATAATGCTTGGCCCTTCATTTCCACACCGTACGCCTGCTCTCCCACCAACCCTTTACTGTCTTGAAATCCTTATTTATAATCAGTGTCTCGGTTTCCAGGTGCGAGCGAATTCCCAGGTTCACTGGTTTGTGAGTGCAGACATTTATTCTCATCTCAATGCAGAGTGACCTGCTTGTACCTAATATGTCCCAGCCATGGGAATGATTATCGCTGTGTCCAATCTGTCTCACCCTATCAGAGTTTTGTATATCTCACTGAGATCTTCACTCATTTTCCTAAACCCCTTGGAATACAGGCCTAGTCTCCCCAATCTCTGCTCCCACAACAAGCCCGTCATCCCAGAGATCAGTCTGGTCATCCTTCACTGCTCTCCATCAATGTCAGGTTTGTCCTTTATTAGGTACGGAGATCAAAACTGCACACAATACAGAACAATGTTTGAGATGATGTCTCACCAAGGCCATGCACAGCTGCAGTAAGACACCCTTTCTCCTGGACTCAAATCCTCCTGAAATGAAGGGCAGCACACCATTTATCTTCTTAACTGCTTCTTGTCCTGCAATATTGGTGTTTTTTTACATCCTCCTCACCCACTCACAATCCCACATCCGTTAGTGCTGTCAGCAGGCTGGGATATTGTGTATCTGATTCCAGCCACCAAATGTTTAAAGGGCATTGTGAACAGCTGGGCCCCAAGCACCGATCCCTGCGACACCTCAGCAACCTTCCTCTGTTAATTACTAGTTATTTATTTCGTGAATCTGGGTGTCACTGGCTGGGCCAGCATTTATTTCCTGTCCCTCGTTGCCCTTGAGAAAGTGGTGGTGAGCTGCCTTGTTGTACGCTGCAGTCCACCTGCTGTGGTTGACCTCGAATGCCATTAGGGAGGGAATTCCAGGATTCTGACCCAGTGACTGTGAAGGAGCGGTGATATATTTCCGAGTCAGGATGGTGAATGGCTTGGAGGGGAACCTGAAGATGATGGTATTCCCATACATCTGCAGCTCTTGTCCTTCGAGATAGACGTGGTCGTGAGTTAGGAAGATGGTCTCTGAGGATCTTTGGTGAAGCATTTCATTGCAGCATGTAGATAGGAAAACACTGCTGCTGCTGCTGAGCATTGATGGTGGAGCATTGTGGATGAAGGGACAGTCAGACTGGCTGCTTTGTCCTGGATGGTATCAAGCTTCTTGAGTGTTGTTGGGGCTGCACTCATCCAGCCAAACTGGGAGTCTTCTATTACACTTCTGACTTATGCATTGTAGATGATGGACAGACATTTGGAAGTCAGGATGAGAGTTACTCGCCGCAGTATTCCTAGATTCGGACCTGCTCTTGTAGTTACTGTGTTTATGTGGCGAGACCAGTGAGTTTCTGAGAAATGATGACCCAGCAGGACTTTGATACTGGGAGATTCAGTGATAGTAACACCATTGAATGCCAACGGGCAGGTTAGATTGTATTTTATTGGTGATGGTCACGGTGTGGCATGTGTGGCCTGAATATTACTTGCCACTTGTTAGCCTGGATAATGTCCAGATCTTGTCGCATTTGAACATGGACTGTTTCACTATCTGAGGAGCCACAAATGTTGTAGAACATTGTACAATCATTGGCGAACATCCCCACTGCTGACCTTAAAATGGAGGGAAGGTCATTGATGAAGCAGCCCTGAAGAAGTTTTCAGCCACTTCTCGAGGGACTCCTACAGACTTGGAGCTGAGTTGACTGACCTTTATCAAACATGACCATCCTCCTACGTGTCAGGTATGATTCTAACCAGCAGGGAGTTTTCCCTGATACCCATTGATTGTAGTTTTGCTAATGCCCCTTAATGCCGCACTTATTATCTCACCCCACCTCTGGAATTCAGCTCTTTTGTACATGTTGGAACCACAGTAATGACGTCAGGAGTTGAGTGGCCCTGGTGGAGCCCTAACTGGGCGTCATTGACCAGGGTATTGCTGAGCACGTGCTGCTTAAAAGCACTGAGACCTTCCACCGCTTTACTGATGATCGAGAGTAGACTGATGGAGTGGGAATACCATCATCTTTACGTTCCCCTCCAAGCCATTCACCATCCTGACTTGGAAATACATTTGCTTTTTTATAAACAAGAGATACTTAGGCTAATTTTCCACATAATCGAGGATAGCCATAAATGTAACTGTATTGAAACAATTTGGCTTGGGGAGTGATAGGTTGTGGAGCACACGTTTTCAGTACTATTGCCAGAATGTTGTCAGAGCATGGACTCTTTGGAGTATCCAGTATCTCCAACCGTTTTTGGATATCGCGTGGACTGAATCGAATTGTTGATGACTGGTAACTGAATTGCTGAGGACCACTGGAGAAGACTGAAATGGATCATCCACTCAGCACTTCTGACTGAAGATTGTTGCGAATGCATCAGCCTTATCTTATACACTGAAGTGCTGGGCTCTTCCATCATGGAGGAAGGGGTTATTTGTGGAATCTCTTCCTCCAGTGAATTGTTTAATTGTCCCCAACGTTTCTAGACTAGATGTGGGAGGACTGCAGAACTTAGATCTGATCCTTTGCTTGTGCGATCACTTAGTTCTGTCTATCACTTACTGCTTCTGCTGTTTGGCGCACAGGTAGTCCTGTTTGGTGGCTTCAACAGGCTGACACCTCATTTGCAGTTTTGCCTGGTGTTACTCCTCCCTCCTGCGCACTCCATTGAACCAATGATGATCCTCTGGATTGATGGTAATTGTTGTGAGGGGGATATGCCAGGCCATGAGGTTGTGTGCGTGTACAATTCTGCTCCTGTAGATGAACCATAGCACCTTATGGACACCCAGATTTGCCTGCTAGATCTGTTCGAAGTCTGTCCTATTTAGCACCGTGATAGTATCACCCAAATTGGTGGAGGATATTCTCAATGTGCAAGTGTGACTTTGTCTCCACAATGACTATGCGGTGGCCACTCTTACCGATACTGTCATGAACAGATACTTCTGCAACTGGCAGATTAGTAAGTCTGTGGTCAATATGTATTTTCCTCTTGTTGGTCCCTTCACCATCTGCTACAGTACCAGTCTAGCAGATATATCCTTTCGGACCGGGCCAACTCGATCAGTATTGCTGTAGCTGAGATACTCTTGAAGGTGGACACTGAAATCCTCCACCCAGAGTACATGTTGCGTCCGTGCTACACTCAGTGCTTCCTCCAAGTGTTGATCAGCGTGGAGGAGTACTCATTCATCAGTTGAAAGAGACTGGCACATGGTTATCAGCAGGAGGTTTCCTTTCCCATGTGTAAACTCATGCCATGAGACTTCATGGGATACGGAGTCAAGAGCAATTCCCTTCCAAACGTATCCCAATGTGCCGCCACTTCTGCTGTGTCCGTCCTGCTGATGAGACAGGAGATATCTGGGGAAGGTAATGGGGAATCTGAGAAATAGGGTGAAATGGATCATCCACTCAGCACTTATGACTGAAGATTGCTGCGAATGAATCAGCCTTATCTTATACACTGATTTGATGGGCTCTTCCATCATGGAGGAAGGGGTTATTTGTGGAATCTCTTCCTCCAGTGAATTGTTTAATTGTCCCCAAAGTTTCTTGACTAGATGTGGAAGGACTTATACCTTACAGAATCATACCTAACAGACAATGTCAGGCTGTTGATGACGAGTCCGTTTATTTCTATTCACTGTTTCCTGACAGCTGTCCCATTCTAGAAACATAGCCATATATTTGCACCAATCCACTCAGATTTGATTTTGCAAACTGGGCTTGGAGCTTTACCAAAACTTTTCTAAAAATCTCTGTGTTTAACATCCATTGCTTCTCTTTCATTTGACTCCCAGTCTGTTTCTCAAACATAATTCCCATTTCATAAATCTATGTTAGTGTTGTCTATGACCATTACTTTCACCCCCAATAATTTCTCCTTAACCATTTACTTACTATGTTCTATGATGCACGTACTCTACCACTTTCCCACACCAGACTTGGTTTTCCTTGTATTGTTTGAGATTTCTGTGAAGACAGAACTGAAGTAGTGGCTTCATAGTTTTTCAATTTCCCTGTTCCCCATTCTCAATTGTTTGGTTTCAAACTGTAAGGAAACTGCACTTGTTTTCTCATATTTTTCACACTGACATGATTTATCAAGTTATTAGAGTTCACTCTTATAACCCTTGCGAATTTACTCTTCAGACATTCATCAATTCCTGCCTTAAACTGCTCAATAATTGACCTTCCACACCATACACTCACAGGGGTATAGCCTCTGTGCCAACAGAAGTACAGCACGATCTATATTAGTCCCACTTTCCTACACCAGGCTCATAGCCTGGAACGTTATGACACTTTCCAGTGCTCGACCAAGTACTTTTTAATGATTGTGAGGTTAACCTGTGATAATTCCCCTCCCAGGAAGTAATCCGAGAACACAACACCCTCCTCAAAATGTTAGACAGCAACAGTAAGATGCCATCATCTCCCAATCCTCAACAGGAAGAGGTCATTCTGGCCTTGGAGATGACAACATGGGAACACCAGAAAGACTTCAGCCCATCGAGTTTGTACACCAACAGGATGATGACTCCATTCAGCCACAACTGGCTCTTTCACAGCAATTGGAGCAGATCTCTTAAAAGAGTTTGCCCATTAAATAGCTATTCAAAGAAAACGCAAAGGTTTTCGAAAGGGAAGAACTTATAATAATGGCATACATTAGAGACTAAAGTGTAACAATAAACTATTGTAATTTAAAGCAAATTGTTAGAGTCCATTGTTCAGTACATTTGCAAACTCAAACCACAATTCGTCAGAGTCAACATGGTTTTTCAAAGGCTAAACCGTGTTTGAATTGTTTGCTTGAGTTATTTGAAGATGTCGCAAACAATATGGATAGTAGGAATCCTGGAGATGGAACATATCTAGTCTTCCTGAAGGCATCGGATATGTCACTTCTCCAAAGAGTAAGTGGTAAGATCAGACAACATGGGTTTAGGAGTAATTTATTGGCTTGGATGAAGGATTAACCAACAAAATGCAGTCAGATGGAATAAATGTGTCATTTTCTTTTGGCAGATACAATTTGTGGGGTGCCATTAATTTCAGTACTCATGCCTCAACCATTTGCGATCGATGGTATTTTTGTACTCGGTTGATGGGATAGAAAATACAATGCCACATTTTCAGATGACACTAACATTGGTAGGAAATTACTTCGAAATGATGATGCAAGAGATTTAAAACTATATGGATGGGTTGGGGGAATGGGCCGACATTTGGCAAGGAAAATTAAAGTGAATAAATATGGGGCTATTCAAGTTGGCCAGTATAATAGAAAGACAAATTATTATCTAAATGGAGAGAAAATTCAAAGTGCTTAGGTGCAGAGGGATCTGGGTGTCTGCTTGCATATCACAGAAAACCTGCCTGTGGGTACTGCAAGTAATGAGAAATGCAAGCATAATTTCAGTGTTTATTTATAAAAGGATAGAGTAGAAAGGTAGGGAGTGTTGGTGTAGCTATGCAAGGCATTAGTGAGGCTGCAACTGGAGTACAGTTTGGGTGTCCTGCAGAATGAGGTATTTCCATTGGAGGCAACTCAGAAGAGCTTCATTACATTGATTCCAAGTTTGAAGTGTTTGTCTTATGAAGAGAAATTGAGCAATTTAGGCCTATACTCTCGAGTTTATAAGAATGAAAGGAGACCTCATTGAGGTCTGTAAAATGCTAAAAGTAATTGAATGTGTAGATGTGGAGTGGATCTTTTTCATGTGGCGCAATCTACAACAAGAGACTAAAGTTTTAGGATGGAGAGATGGCAGGAAAGTGGAACAGAGGCCGTGTTGACATCAGCCTCATCGAGGGGTTGGATTCCTCACAGATGCTCTTTGTTCTTATACAACTCTTCGACTGTGTTTCACAGGAATGGGAGAGGCCTGGGTATCATACAGGAAGCAGGCACTCAGGACAAATCATTTAGAGAGAACGTAACCAGTAAGGTCACACAGTGACCAGCGCTGGGTTCCCAACTATTTACAATCTATATCAATGATCAGGAGGATGGAACAGATATACAGATGCTCAGTTTGGTGATGTCGCTGTGGTCAGCAAGAGATTTAATTATCAAAAGAAGGTGGAGAGTCTGCAAATAGCTCAGAGAGATAAAGGCAATAGATAATAGTTTGGAAGGTGGAATTTAAGATGATATAACCTGTCCTTTCATTTACAGGAATAACGGAAGGCAGTATTTTACTTACATGGAGAGGATTACAGGACTTTATGATAATGTTTACTGGGGGGTTCACTCAGATCCGTTCAGACATGGAAGGTTTTGCTCCATTCCTGATCGTCTACTCCCAGACACTCCAAGTTACCCTTTTGCTCTCCGTACACATGGAATACTTTGATGTGGTTGATTGGCGGTGGGGATGGTGTTTTGAAACGTGCATCAAGGGGACGCCATGCCATGTACACCATCGGGAATCCCATTATACTGGATACACCCGGCAGCTCCCTGCTGAGGGAGAAACATGCTTCTCATCCATCATATATATCTTGCATCACCGAATGGTTAGCATTGATGTTGAGATACTGGGAGATGATGGATATGTCACCTAGTCCTGCCTGGAAAGTTCTGGATCATAGAAGCTGAATGAAACAGTGTCCCTAACAGCCACTGACAGCACCATCCTCCCCCTGGTGTGAAGCTGCAGGTCGTGTTGAAGGAGGTGATACCATTCTATGATCAGCTCCTTGTTCAGTGAGGGTCACCTCACTATCTGCTCCTGGGTCAAGTGGAGCTTGGGAAGCTGGTCCTGAAAAACCCAGGGTGGATACAGCAGATCCCTTTCCCTACACACTCTCACTCCGTGGTTTCCGAGCTTCCCCTCTCTGCAGCCTCTGCTCCATTTGTTGTTCATGTTACAGAACCAGATGCTATAACTACAGTCCCCAGGCTCCATCCAGAGTTGGGTGGCCAAATCCTCAGGTCTCCCTGAATGTCTGAGGCAACTTACAGCACAACCTCCAGCAAAAGATCCCCTGCCCTTCCACTAAATTTTCAATTACAGGAGCCAGTCAGAAATCCCTCGGTACAAGTGTTGTGAACCAGACCAGATCCCCGCAAAATATTTCCATAAGGCCGTTTAGACCCAAACCTTTCCTTATTTTGAATATAGATGGGAAGTGTGCCTTACAGATATGTTCTGACTGGTCAAACCACTCGACATGAAGCAAAATATATATGGGATTAGTGGTGCTGGAAGAGCACAGCAGTTCAGGCAGCATCCAACGAGCAGCGAAATCAACGTTTCGGGCAAAAGCCCTTCATCAGGAATAAACCATGAAGCAAAATATAATCTATTCAAACGCTTTAGTTAAAATACAATCAAAGAAAAGAACATTTTGTGATGGCTTATATGTTGGAACACTGACACAAACAATAGATACCGTACCTTCTTGGTTTACACCGCTTGGCACAAAGATATATTCAAATACAGATCCTTACAGCAGTTTTCCAATCCAGGAGGAAACAACATGAACAGAGATCTCAGAGAAAAGCAGCTGGGGATCATGTATTGAAACTTCCACCCCTTCTGGGATCCCCAGCAGCTTCTGAATGCTGCAGCAAAAAACAAAATGTGAAACACTGGTCTGGGAGAGCTGGCCACTGCCCTTCCATCGTTACCATTGTTTTAATGAAACCTAAAATCTCAGTTATTTACTTAAACTATTTTCAGAAAGAAGTTCTGCACCTCTGCCTTTAAAACCTCTCTTTAAAAAAAACCCAAGAGAAAATAACCTTTTTACAGTGATAGAATTCTCACAACTCCATCTTTAATACAATAATCCATCAATATACAACGGTGGATTCATTTTAGACCTCCTAATCTTCCTGTTAGTAGTCTGAAATGTATATACATTACATTGACTGTGAGCATACAAATGTTCACAAGTAGTTTCAATTTCAGGCATTTTATTCCTGCCAAGTGGCCACAACCTGTCAAAACGTAGGGTTTCTCACCCTGTCACCTGTATAATTTCAAACTGAATGGCAGCAATAATAAACTCAATCGAAACAGTCTGGTATTTCTCTCCCTAGACTTCTGCAAAAACTTTACCGGGTCACGATCAGTGATAAAGGTTTGTCTCATGTATGTTATTCGCAATTTATAGCTGAAATGTTGTAACGCCAACACCAAGCTCAAGGCCTCCTTCCCCATTGTGGAATAAATCTGTTGATGTTTCGACTGGATACTCCAACCACACGTTACATAACGGAGCACTTCTCATCTCTCCAATAGTCCTTCTGAATGACATAGCTCCTCATGTCTCAGCATAAAAGAATTACATGCTTCTGTACCTCTTAATGCTGTAACCTCTTTACCTGCTACTCCTGGCCTTTGCCAGTTAATCTTACTCTCACAGGTATATGTTTTAAGAAGATCTCACACATTCTTCTCAACCTCTCAAAGAAACCAAACTTTGATTTCTGAACCCAATCATCATCAGCAGCCATTTCAGCTTCTAAGCTTGCCATTTTAACGATCTGCTCTTCCACATGAGATCTCACGACTGCAGGAAGTGAATTATTGAACTTCTCCAAAATAAGAATCTCTCTCAGAGTGTCATAGGTTTGCTCTGTTTTTAATACCCTTCCCCACTTTTCAAAATTACTTTGTTTGATCCTTTCAAAGTCAATGTGCGTTTAACCAGGGAACCTTTTTTAGATTCCTGAAATGCTCTCTGTCGGCTTCTGGCACAAGCTCATATACACTTCAAATGGCTTTCTTCACCACCCCATACGAGCCAGATACCTCCTCCAATAGGGATGCAAATACTTATTGGCTTTGTTTGGCTAAACTAAATCCACATGGTCACTGGTCACTGCATTTGTTTAGCCACCTTCTCAAATGAAATTCAAAAGGCTTCCCCATCTTTCTCATCAAATTTTGATAATGCCTGGATGCATTTAAACAGAACCCCATTATGCCATTAGTTACAATAGGGTTGTTCAAGCTCACTATCTTCCTCATCCAGCCGACCGACTACCTTCATCTCCCCCCTTCTATGTCAACTTTCCTCTCTAATTGCTAACTTTTTAAGTTGAAACTCTCTGCTTTTCTTCTGTCCTTTTTTCTCTTTCTTCTTCATTTCATTTTCTTTTATTTCTACTTTTCATCATAATTCAAACTGTTTCAATCCCTTCTCATGTTCAAAGTGCCTCATTTGAAATTGAATTCTCGTCATTTCCAAAGAGTCTGATGGCGTTTCCACCAAATGTAATTGCCGAGCGAGAGCTGTAATTATCTCTCATTTTCTCACAGACAAACGCAGCCCCAACTCCAGCTTGTCTGTCAATTCCTAGAGCTTTGCCTTCATTATCTTTTTGTAAAACCGCTAAATTCACTTCCTCCACAACCAGAGAACTCTTAATGACTGAAAGTATCTTTATACTCAAAACACTGTTTAAAACAACCGAATTCAACATCCACAACAAAAGACACTAACAACTACCAATCACGACCTTTGAACCCAATAGTCTCCCGGTGCATAATCTCCAGTATCTGCATGAGTTTATTCTGGATTCTCTGGTTTCCTCCCACAATCCAAAGATGTGCATGTCAGGTGAATTGGCCATGCTAAATTGTTCATAGTTTTCAGGGATGTGTGGGTTAGGAGCCTTAGTCGGGGTAAATGTGTAATAATAGGGTAGAGGAATGGGTCTGGGTAGGTTACTCCTCGGAGGGTCGGTGTGGACTTGTTGGGTCGAATGGCCTGTTTGCACACTGTAGGGACTGTAATTCTAAACCCAATATGGTCTTATCGATTTAGGACCAGCCAAGAGTCCCTAGTTTGCTATAGACCAACCAGACTGCCTCAAAGTAGTTTAAGATGGTAGCTTGGATGCCAACCTTTCTTATTTTAAAGGTAGATGTGAAATGAGTGTGCCAAATGTGATGTTACTAGTCAAACCACTCACCATTAAGCAAAACACAATATATTTAAACACTCTAATGAAAATCCATTCAAAATGACGAGGAATTTAGAATAATCTAACTATTGGAAACCTTAACCGAATAATGGATACAGTACCTTCTACAAATGAACTGTTCCAATATATTAACATCCCATAAACACACCCCTTGACAAAAAGGTACATTCAGACATAAATTCTTGCATACAGTTCTCCAATCCATGAGGAATCAGCATCAAGTCAGGTTTCAGAGAGAGTAGCAGCTTGGGATAAGTTACTAGGCTGTTGTTACGACTATTTATTATAAACCATAAACACGTCGTAACTTATTTACTTGAGCCGTTTTCAGCAGGCAGTTTGGCCTTTAAGATCTCTTATTTTTTAAAGAAAGGAGAAAATAACTTTTTTAAAAAAAGTGACAGCATTGTCACACAATTTAGATGCCTGGTCCTTTACTCCAGGGGCTTCCTCGTGCTACTGATCGCAAGGTCACCTGAGAGAGGCAAATACAGGTACAGACCAAGTTACAAGGATGTGTCTCATGACTTCTGAAACACGCCTGTCCATGAACCATGCATGGGACATACTGGGAAGTGAACAATAGCCTGACACACACCATTTCACTGTTTCTCAGCTTCACAATGATTGCACTCGATACACTAGGGAGCCAAAAGCAAAGGCCAGGGAAAGATACAGAGGGACAGAAAGATTCACATTAAAGACAGAAAGACACAGTTAATTAACTGAAAAGATGTTGTGAAAATATGGGGAAAAAGACAGGGCAGTGGAACTAACTGGAGAAGTGAGATCTCCGACAGAAAACTTACAAGAATGAGACCATTGAATAAAGGCATTGTCAGATCAGCTGAAATGGTTTGTTACATCAAATTCTGAAGCTGCTTCACAGAACACCACCAGCAACATAAACTGGGACAAGATGACAGCCCAGCATGGAGAGCTGTGCAGAGCAGGCTAGTGTGTTGCTCAGTAAACTGCACTATCTGCCCAGCATAGAGAGTATTGCAAACTTTACTATCATATGCAAACTATACTCGCATCAGATTACTGCCTACAATGGGAAGATTTGCTGCGTGTGTGTGTTCATCAGAAACTGAGGGACAGTGCGTGTGTGTGTGCGCGATAGGCGTGGTTGAATGCGAAACTCATTGTTTGAGAAGGAACACACATGGAGGAAATTATTTTAAATAAGAACAACTAGCAGGCTTTTTGTTAATCAACAGAGAGAATGAGAGAAGTTTCATGGACAGATGAGATAAAGTGCTTGAGAACGTCAAAATAAAGGCATTGCCAGACACAATAGCAATACACATCGGCATACAGATGACTGACAGATGGAAGGAGTTTGGTGTGAGTTCGAATCTGATTTGCTCCGGCAGGTCTGAAGCCGGAGCGTCAGCGGCAGATTATTGGCTTCCTTAAGCCTGTATGTCATAGCTCAAGGTTCAAACAGGAGATGGAATAAGCCAGTGAGATATATTCTGGAGTGGTGAGTATTTCAAGTTTGAAATGGTCAGGGCATGGTGTCAGGAATCAACTCTTGGTCAAAGGGATCCTCCACAGTTGTGACGTGTCTGCTTCAGCCACAGATATTGGCCAGGGATGGGAGGTAAACAGTGGACGGAAGTGGAATTTGTAAGCAGAACAGTAGAGAATGATCTCCATGCTGTTAATACTTCAATAACAAGGGCAATGATACAATAAATTGTAGTTCTCCGCTAAAACTGAGTAGGTCAACATAGAGACCCATGAGTAATAATGTCGGAGCAGAGAGGGAGGCAGAGGGAGACAGGAATTGAACGCATCAATTGATGTAGTTCGGAGTGGTCTGTAGAGTGAATCTATGTATTGAGAGTTTCAACAGGAAGATAATAGGGACAAGAAGTGTAGACTATTTCAAAGAACAGTAATACAGACATAACTGGTTTACAGAAAGAAAAATATGGACAGTGACACTTACCAGGAACACCGATGATAACCAGGAAAGGATAATAAAAATGTTGAATAATGAGAAGTGTGTAAAAGATCCGCAATGATAATGACCACCAATTATTTGCAGAAAGGTACCAAACATAATTGGATAAACTCCTGTCTATTGTTGGAAAATGCCAGTCTAATATTCCCAGATTATGATACATTTTTGGAACATTTCAGTCTAATATTCGCAGATTCTGATCCATTGTTGGAACATTCCAGTCTAATGTTCTCAGATTCTGATCTCTCCTCCCCCTTTCTCCAAATCTGCTGATCCCTATCAGTGCTGTCGGTGATGTTCTCGCCCATGTTATGGGACGACACATTGAACGACACCCATTTATCATTTAAAGATGGAAATCCTCCACTGGAACAATTAGAATCCATGGAGATTGGCATTAGTCACAGTCACTAAACAAACACTGGGTAACCGAGCAAAGGCTACGAGAACAGATGAATGGGCAATGCACAACAATCAACAGACAGGAGTATTCCCTCCCAGTTGGGGAACACTTCAGTGCTCCAGGATATTCAACCTTGGACTTTCTGGTGACCATCCTCCAAGGCGGACTTCAGGACAGGCAGCAGCGAAAGGTGGCCAAGCAGAGGCTGATAGCGAATTTCGATACACATAGGGAGGGCCTCAACCGGGACCTTGGGTTCATGTCACATTAGAGGTGACCACCATTGCACCATACACACACACACATAGGCACTTCTATACACACACATACATACGGACACACATGTACACAGACACGTACACAGACACTCACAGACACCCTTACAGACACACACACTCCCACACTCACACGGCACTCTCTCAGAGACTTAGACCACTCTACACTTATGCCCACACATGTACACGCTCTCTCACTGATACTCAAAACCCCCCACCCCAGACAAGCACACACACTTCCACACTCACACATGCACCCCCTCACAGACTTAAGACACTCTATATCACTACACACACATATACATTCTCTCTCATACTCACAACACCCCAACCCAGACAGACACACATATACAAATATACAGAGACCCACATGCGCACATATATTTTGTGGGATGAATTTGCACTTGCACAGTTGCATTGTATTTTGCTCAAAAACTGCATGGATTCATGTAAAATTCTGTTATCTCTCTTTTCAGATTAGAATCAATCTAAACATCATGGCAAGGACAGAGAACACAGGGGGATAACACCTTCAATTTATTGTCTATCTAACACTCACTGTTACAGCTAACCTGAGAATGCAACGTTTCCTTTTAAATGGTTTTGTGATTTACACATGAAAGAAATGAAACTATCATGGTATTCGAACAGATGAAAGACTCAACAGACAATCAAGGTATTTTTCAATGGATAATTTCAGTTACATCACACTGTAAATTTTTGCTATAAATTCTGTGCCTTAGAATTGTGACCTCCACTATCACCTGATGAAGGAGCGATGCTCCAAAAGCTAGTGTGATTCAAACTAAACTTGTTGGACGATAACCTGGTGTTGTGTGATTTTGAACTTTGCACATCCCCGTCCAACACTGGCATCTCCAAATCACGACTGAGCAAACAGGCTCAATTAACCAGTTCCACACATCACTTTTCATATAACTACAAAGAAAAACATTGACTGGGTTTGGATGGAATGGATGAGGGTTGTTGAGGGATGGACCATAAATCTTTAAATCTTTTTTTAAACTTGGAAATGAGAGTATTAACAGAACACTGCAGGGGTCTATATATGTTCCACTCTGTTTATGAAAGAGGCAGTGAAAAAATAACAGATCGGTTGCATAAAGAAAACTTGGGTGGGCAAGTTTCTACATTCCTGATTGACCAGTGTGAGGCTCCTCCTGGTTTTAAGTGCCCTGCCACCAAATCCTTTCATAACCTTCAGACAGAGCGTTGAGACTGCTGCTCAGCAACAGGCCGAAGCAATTCTGTCCCTATGGACCTCTTACAGAGGGGTAAGAGAAGGCCATTCAGCCCGTATTAGCCTGTTGCTACTTGAAAAGATGGAAATCTAGAACATTGGCACATTTTGCCAACAAGGAGAAAGTGAGGACTGTAGATGCTGGAGATCAGAGCTGAAAACTGTGTTGCTGGAAAAGCGCAACAGATCAGAAAGCATCCAAGGAGCAGGAGAATCGCCGTTTCGCGCTTTTCCAGCAATACATTTTTCAGCACATTTTGCCAACAGAATCATTCAAAACGAAGAGATGTGTCACTGCAGCTGTATGAGGTGTTACTGAGAGGACACCTGGAGTACATTGTGCTGTTTGTGTTTCTGTAACTGAGAAGGGATGGACCTTCATCAGATACAGTTTAACAACTGCTCGTAATCCACGGGTTGCTGTGCCATTACATGTCTCGGGTCTGTTACACAAGGACAGGAGGAGGCCATTCAGCATCTCGAGCCTGTTACAGAGGGCCAGGAGGAGCCCATTCAGCCTCTCGAGCCTGTTTCAGAAGGGCAGGAAGTTTTTCCTTAACTTTCTGTTACGCATAAATATTAGTTTTAAATTAGTTGTGGAATAGGAAAGACCTGATGTAAACATTAAAGTTCTAACTTTGAACAAGGCCAATTTTGAAAGTGTTAGGCGAGCCCTGTGAAAGGCAGATTGGAATACCCTATTCACAGGTAAAGGGATGGTTGGAAAATGCAAGGCCATCAAAACGTGGTTTCAGAGAGTCCAGAGCCAACGTGTTCCTATTAGTGAGAGGGGCAAGGCTGGTGGGTGCAGGGACTGCTGGATGGCTCGATATATTGATGCTCTGGTCAAGGTAAGGAAGGAGGCATATGTCAGGTAAACAGAGTTGAGATCAAGTAAATCCATAGAGGTGTGTAAGGGCAGCAAGTGTACAGTCAATGTGAAAATCGGGACAGAAAAATTTGGACATTAGATAGCTTTAAAAATAGGGTTAACGAGGCATTGAAAAAATTCTACAAATCCTTTAATGGCAAGAGATTAACTAGGGAGAGAACAGGGCCCCTTAAAGATCAGTAAGACTACCTATGTGTGGAACCACCCGAGATTGGAGGGATAACGAAACAAAGATTTTTCCTCAGTATTTAATGATGAGGAGGTTACAAGAGCGAGAGAATGAATAAATATATAGTGATACATTGAAAAGGATGCATATTACAAGGAGGTGTTTGACATTTTAACACACATAATGGTGAACAAATTCCTGGGACCTGATCAGTTGTATCCCAAATGTTTGTGGGAAGCCAGGAAGGAGATTGGTAAGCATTTTGATGATGTATTTGTATCATTGATTTCCACAGGTGAGGTGTCAAAAGACTGGAGGGCTGCTAACGTAGTGTCATTATTTAAGAAAGTAAGGAAAAAAATAGGTAACCATAGATCGCTGAGCCTGACGTCAATGGTGACTAAATTGTTGGAGGGGATTTTGTGGGAAAGGATGTGTATGCATTTGAAAAGACAAGGACTGAAGAGGGCTTTGTACATTGGAGATCACGTCTCACTGACTCGGTGTAATCTTTTGACGAAGTGATGAAGATGATTGATGAAGGCAGGAGAGTGGATGTTGTCTTTATGAAATTCAGTAAGAAAACTGAAATGTTTTATATGGTAGACTGGTTAGCAAGGTTAGACTGCCTGGGATCCAGCGAGAGCTTGCCATTTCGATCCAAAATGTTCTTGAATATTGGAGACAGGTCGTGAGAGTGGACATTTGTTCATTAAACTTGGAGACCTGTGACCAGTGGCGCTGCTCACAAAGATCAATAGTGGGTCCACTGCCTTTTGTCACTTATACAAATCATTCGCACTTGAGTATATGAAGTATGGTCAGTAAGTTAGTAGATAATAACAAATTTCGTGACCGTGAAGAATGATCTCTCAGAGTATAATGGGACCTTGTTTAGGTGAGCCGAGGAGTGGCAGATTAGAGCATATTTTAATTTCATGTGAGGTGTTGCATTTTGGCAAGACAAATCAAGGCAAGACATGATAGAACACCATAGAAAGTATTGAATCCCTACAGTTAGGAAACAGGCCTTTCGGCCCATGGAGGCCACACCGAACCTCTAAACAGTATCCCACTGGAAAACTCCTATCCTATCCCTCTGAGCCTACATTTCCCATGGCTAATCCACCTCCCCTTACACAATCCTCGGTAGGCTGCGCAATTTAGCATGGCCAATCTAACCTTACCTGTATATCCTTATACTGTCGGAGTAAAACATAGCACCCGCAGGAAACTCACGCAGACACGGGGAGAATGTACAAACTCCACACAACGAGTCATTCAAGGATGGAATAAAACCCAGGTCACTGCCCTGTGAGGCAGCAAAGCTAGCCTCGTTGTGCAGGTTCTCCGTTCCTTGAATGTGCTATCACAGGTAGACAGCGCAGTATGAAGGCATTTGGTGATCTTCCCTTTATTGGTGCGTGCTTTGAATCGAAGCATTTGCATGACATGTTAAATGTGTACAGGACATTGGTTTGGCCACTTTTGTAATATTGCCTTTAATTCTGGTCTCCGTGCTGTCGGAAATGCGTTGTCAAACTTGAAAGGATGCAGAAGAGATTTAAAAGAATGTTGCAGGTGTTGGAGGGTCAGAGTTACCGGGAGAGTTTGAATAGGCTGGGAATATTTTCAAGTGTTGAGGCTGAGGGGGGACCTTAAAGGGGTTTATAAAATCATGAGGGGAATAGATAAGGTAAACAGTCAACGTCTTTTCCCAGGAAAGACGAGTCCAAAATTAGAAGACAGAGGTTTCAGGTGAGAGGAGAAAGATTTAAAAAGGGAAATGAGGGACAACATGTTCACACAGAGACCGCTGTGTGTATGGATTGAGCAGACAAATGAGGTGGTGGAGGCAGGTACAGTTACATCATTTAAAAGGCATTTGGATGGATACATGAATGGGAAGTGTTTAGAGGGAGATGGGCCACCTGCTGGCAAGGGTGACGAGATTACTTTAGGATATTTGGCGGTATGGATGACCAGAGCGAACGATCTTTTTCCTTGCTGTACATCTCTGAGAGTCTATTGACTCTTCAGTGTATAACACGGGAACAGGAGGAGGCTATTCAGCATCTGAATTCTGCCAGTCGGCTTGTTTGCTCAATTACTGAGAGTCAAATACAAAAATACATCATTCAGAATTTGATGGTGTTTTACATAAACAGGAGAATGGCCTTTAGTCAAGAAAAGTTGTAAAGAATGTGAAGAGGTCATTCAGTCCCTCACCTCAATTCCACAGGAGCAGCAGGTGAGCACAGAGCTATTGGAGCCTGTTACTCAGGAGCAGGAAAAGGACTTGTATTTTCACAAACTTGGGATCAGGAGGGAATCATCCAACTGCTTGAAACTGGGACACAGGAACAGGAGACTCAACTGTTCGAGACTGGGACTTAGGAACAGGAGGCAGTCACTCAACTGCTTAAAACTGGGGCACAGGGAAATCTGGAGGCTACTGAGGCCCGTGGATCCTGTTACACAGGAACAGGAGGAGGTGACTCACTGCCCACCAGTATGGGACACTGGGAGAGAAGGGGAGTTTGCTTGCAACAAACAGAAATATATGAATAAGTTGCATCAGTGGTCCACACAATCCTGCCCCAACATTCACTAAGACAACGGCTGATCTGATTGTGATTCCCTCATTCCATTTTATGGAGACTGTCCTCTCTGCAGCCTCTGCTCCATTTGTTGGTCATCTTACAGACCCAGATGCTGCAACAACAGTCAGCATGACTCATCCAGAGGGATGTGTCAAACCGGGTGAGTCAAGATTTGAAAAGTCCAATCACAAGAAAGAAAACACAAAATAAAGGCATTGCCAGATGTTTAGTTCTCTCGCATTCGCAATCCAACTCACCTAACCAGCCCATCCATTACATATTCAGGATGGAGCACTGTGTCGATCCGGCTAAGGTCTGCTGAATGCAACCCAGCTATGTGCAGAGTGAAACTGCATGCAGCCCACACCAATGCTTGATCTATAATCCTAGGTTAAATGTCCAGCATGGGGAGCTGTGCAGTCCGCACTGGTTCACTCATATATAAACTCAGGCTGTTGCATTGTTCAGTAACACCGTGTTAGATCGCAGCCCAGTGTGGGGAAACTTGCAGCCAATTTTGGAACTGACAGGATGTGCAGCTCCCATCCATTTACAGCTCCATATCTCCACTGTGCCTTGACAAGGGATGCTGCGAATGTGAAAGTCACTGCGAGGAAGAGATGTAAATGGAAACAATTTAAATACCAATAGTTCTGATTAAGGCGCGTATCACTCTAGTATTTAAAGATGAAATAACTGAGACAATATCCAATGAGATTTTGTAAATGATGCAAACAAGTAAGAGGGGGATGGTGATGTTATAGTGGTTGTACTATATGCCTTCAAATAATCTAATGGAATTAGGAGAACAAATATGCAGGGAGACTGGCGAGACTTGCAGGAGCAAAAGGGTTGTCATAATAGGTGATTTTAATTATCCTAACATAGACGGTGAGTCCCAGAGGGTTAAGAACTTAGATGGAACGTAATTTGTTAAGTGTGTTCAGGAAAGTTTCCACAAGCAATTTTTAGAGTATCCTCCTCGGGAAGGGACAAACTCGACCTACTGTTGGGAAATATGGATGGATAGGTGACGGAGGAAAAGTGGGGGAGCATATTGGGAAAAGTGACCAGAGCTGTATTAATGTTAAAATAGTTATGGTAGGGACAAAATTGGTCCACAGATTCAAGTTCTAAATTGGGGCAAGGCCCGAATTTTGTTGGAATTACGCAGGGGAATGCAGGGCTTGATTGGAGTTGCGTTTCCAGGTAAAAGGATCCCGGGAAAGTGGGAGGGCTTCAAAAGTGAGATGGCTCGAGTTCAAGGTCGACATGTTCCTGTGAGGGTGAAGGGAAAGTGAGGCTGGAAGAGAGAACCCTGGATGACAAGAGATATCGAGGCTCTGACCAGAAAAAAATGAGGCGTCGCTCAGGTACAGGTAGCTGGGACCAAGGGAATCCCTGAAGGTACACAGGGGATACAGGAGTTTACTGAAGAAGGAAATCAGCAGGCTAAAGTGCGGTATGAGATAGCCTTGGCTGAGCAGAATAGGGTGAATCCAAATTCAGTACAGTAAAGGAAAAGAACAACAGCGAGAGAATACGAAGCCTTAAAATCCAAAATGGGCATGCATGTGTAAAACTTCAAGAGATGGGTGAGGTCCTCAATTTCCCCTCTGTGTTGATAATGAAGAAAGACATGAAGACCTGTGACCTTTGGGAGGTTAGTTGCGATATCTTGGTACAGTCCATATCACAGTAGAGGTGCTTTTGGACATATTAGAATGCACAAAGTCAGATAAATCTCTTGGTCCTGAGCAGATATATCTAAGAGGAGTGCACGAGGCGAGAGAATATAGTTCAGGGGCAAGGTTCCGGAAGACTGGGCAGTAGCAAATGTTGTGCCCTTATTCAGAAGGGCTGCAAAGAAAAGCCTGGGAAATATACACCAGTAAGCTTCACATCTGTTTCTGGAAACCACTTGAGAAGTTTCGGAGATATAAGATATGCATGTATTTGGAAAGACAGAGTTTGACTTGGAGTAGTCAGCATAGCTTCGTGCCTGGCAGATCATGCCTGAAAATTTTTGATCGAGTGTTTTGAGGAAGTGACCAGGAAGGTTGATGAGGGCAGGGTGGTAGACATATTCTATATGGATTTCAGTAAGGCCTTTGATAAGGTTCCACATGGTAGGCCACTCTGGAATGTTAGATTACATGGACTCCAATGTAAACTGGCAAATTGGCGAAACAGTTGGCTTGACGTTATGAAGCAAATGCCTATGGTGGAGGTATGCTTGTCGGACTGGAGGCCTGTGACTAGTGGAGTGCCTCAGTTATCGGTCCTGAGCCCATTGCTGTTTGTTATCTATATCAATGATTTGGACCAGAGTGCACAACGCAACGTTAGTAGGTTTGCAGATGACACTCAATTAGGAGACATCATTTGCAGTGAGGAACATTATCAGAAATTGCAGCAGTACCCTGATCAGCTGGGGAAGTGGGCTGAGAAATAACAAATGGAGTGTAATATAGATAAGTGCCTTGCATTTAGGAAAGTTAAATCCAGGTAGGAATTTAATGACGAATGATAGTGCCTTAAGGCGTGTATTGCAACAAAAGGACGTTGGAGATCAGGTGCACGGTTGTCTGAAATTTGAGTCACAGGTACACAGGACAGTGAAGAAGGCTGTTGGCACATTGGCCTTCATCAACATATTGAGTATATACGTTGGGACATTCTGTTGCAGTTGTATAGGATTTTGGTAAGGCTGTATTGGAGTATTGTGTTCAGTTTTGTTCAGCTTGCTTTAGAAAGGATATTATTGAACAAGAAAGTATGTAGAACAAATTTCCAAAGCTGTTCCCTGGGCTAAAGGCTCTAAGTTATAGGCAGAGGTTGGACAGGTTAGAAATTATTTCTTTACAGCGTAGGAAGCTGAGAAGGTTCTTATAGAAGTGTAGCTCTTATAAAATCATGGGAGGCATGCATGTGGTGAATACTTCAAAATTTTTTCCCAAGGTTGTGGAATAGAGGACTACAGGACATCCATTAATGTTTGGAAAGGATAAAAAATATAATAAGGAAACTGAGGGGCAACTTTTTTACATAGAGTGTGGTACGCATATGGACTGAGCTGACAGTGGAAGTGATTGAGGGTGGGTACAATAACAACATTGAAAAGGCATTTGGACAAATACACAGATAGGAAAGGATTAGAGGGATACAGAACAAGGGCAAGGGAATGGGATGAGTCTGGATGGACATTTTGGTTGCTCTGGACCAGCTGGGCCAAATAGCCAGTTATACTGGCAGTCTCATGCAGTATGACTGCAAATGAGTGTATTTTGTGGTGGAGACAGGGTGGTGGAGGGAGACTGAGATAAAATATCATGGAAGGATATGTTCACAGGTTCAGAATGCTGAAATGAAGATATTCCGATAGTATCATGCAACACAGGTCAGTATTTCGAAGAATTGTGAGTGAAAGGGATATTGCTGTGAGTTCAGGTGATGGAGAGTTTTGGATGAGCATTTGTTCTGCAGCTTTGTAACTGGGAGTGAGGACAGCAGAGTCTTCGCCTCACTGGGCTGAATCTAACAAAAACCTGTCTCAGTGACATTTTCACTGAGCGTGACAGAGGGGTTGCCTGCACGAGGCCGAGCTAGTTTCGTGGTGCTATCTTACCAAACTCATCTCATTAACTAGCCACCTCACTCCATAGTGTCCCTCTCATACAATGCCAGCACGATTCTCCCATCCATCATGACTGGAGGTACTCACAGTCGCCCGGATGCCCCTGGATATTCCGTAATCCCTGACACTGGTGCCATGTTTAAAAGATCAATGGCACACGGTTGCGCTTTCTCAGTTTGGCGCTGCCCTGCACATTTTTGCCAAGCATGACAATGAAGGGGAAATTACACTACGGTTTGTCGACAGCAGAAACGGAGGTCCTGATGGATGTGCTAGCACTAAGGTGGACCATTCTCTTCCCAGAGGGGGCCACACTACCAGAACCACCGAGCATGGGCTGAGCTCACCACCCAGCTCAGTGCAGTTTCTGGGGTCTGAAGAAATGGCCAGCAAAATAGGACAAGCATCAATAACCTTCCCCACTCTGTAGGGATAAGGGTCACCGTATTCTCTCTGCTCCCTCACACTCACTGTATATCTGTTATAGCACCGACCCCCGAACAAGGCTCATGCTCCACCACTCACACTACTGCAAACAGCACCTTCCCTCTCTTTCTCTCTTGCCTTTCTCATGCCCTCCACATAGTAAGAGAATATTCTGCAGAATGTCAATTATGGAATGTTCCATGCATTGTTCCAACTTATTCCCAGTTTCAGTAAAACGGCTGTGCCCCAGTGCGTAACACGTAAGAGGATGGAGTAGAGATGTACGTTTTTCAAATCACACGGAATTAAGATCCATCATGAGGCCATTCAGTACTTCAAATATGCTCCAACATTCAATACGTTTGGGGGTGATCTGATGGTTTTCACAGCTCCATGTTACAGGAGCTTCCAGTCATTCAACCCCCAGGTTCCTGTTACCGAGCAGACGATTCACAGACACTTCATACCCCGGGTATCTTCTAGCATGTGTTCAGAAGGCATTTCTCATAGGGTGGACGCTCCTTTCAATATATTTCATCTGATTTATAAATTCATGCAACAGTCAGCATGCTTTCCACAGACCAATCAAAAACATGCACTTATTTTATGGTTATCGATATCTAATCACAATTTGTCATTCTGGTTATTTCACTTGTCTCACCATATTGTATTCAGCCAAAGACAGCTTCCAAACACTTGTCTCATTATAAAATATAATTTCTAGCAGAGAACATTTTTATCTCCAATCCACCTTTTCCCTTTTCATTAAAATTTCTCTTGCCCTTTTTCTGCTACTGATTCTGTGTGTAACAGTTACACAGTCTCCCACTCAGTTGGCTGGATGGTTGGTTTGTGATGCAGAGGCAGGACACCAGCGCAGGTTCAATTCCCCACACTGACAGAGGTTACCATGAAGGGAATGCTCTCTCAACCTCACCCCATCACCCGTGTGGGGAAATTCAACGTAAACCAACACAAGTGGTCTATCTAATGAGAGTTATTTGGGACTCTAATCTATCAATGTTAGCATTTTAATATTTTGACAAAATTTTTTATTGAAAAAGATATCTTTGTTATTATATTAAACCAATAACAAAACAACTCAAACAACTGAACAAAATTACACTCATGTGCATGTATATTCAAAATAAGTTAAGGTCTCTAAACGGACAGAAGAAAAACAAAAGTAAACAATAAATAATACAGCTGAGCATAACAAAGTGATAGCTCTCGTTCTTCGAGAGCATGAACTGACACACATTCATACGTTCATAATTCTTAATATGTGATTCATTAGACAATATCGTCATGGCTATATAAAAGCCCTTCTTAGAGTGGCAGATAAGCCTGTATCGCGGTAATCCAAAAATGGTTGCCATACATTATATAAATCTTTGCTTTTCGGTGCACCATACTGGTGAGAATGTCGAAAGGGATATTCTCCATGAGTAGCTTACAACCACCCAACAGACCCGGAGGGTTTTCAGACATCCAACACAACAGAATATTTTTCCTGGCACATGAAGTATGGGGAGATACTAAAGGAGTATTGTGCATCAGTATTTACTGTGGAAAAAGATATGGAAGATATAAAATGTAGGGAAATAGATGGTGACACCTTGCAAAATGTCGATATTACAGAGTAGGAAGTGCTGGATGTCTTGAAATGTGTAAAGGTGGATAATTCCCCAGGACCTGATCAGGGCTATCCTAGAACTCTGTGGGAAGCTAGAGAAGTGATTGCTGGGCCTCTTGCTGAGATATTTGTAGTCTGTATAGTCACAGGTGTGGTGCCAGAAGATGGAGGTTGGTTTACGTTGTGCCATTGTATAAGAAGGATGTTAATGACAAGCCAGGGAACTATAGACCAGTGACCCTGACGTTGGTGGTGGGCAAGTTGTTGGACGGAATCCTGCGGGACAGGATGTGCATGTATTTGGAAAGGCAAGGACTGATTAGGGATAGTCAACATGGCTTTGTGTGTGAGAAATCATGTCTCACAAACTTGATTGAGTTTTTTCAGAAAATAACAAAGAGGATTGATGAGGGCAGAGGGGTAGATGTGATCTATACGGATTTCAGTAAGAGTTTTGATGATGTTCCCAATGGGAGACTGAATGGCATGGTTAGATCTCATGGAATACAGGGAGAACTAGCCATAAGATACAGAACTGGCTCAAAGGTAGAAAGACAGAGGTTGGTGGCGGAGGGTTGTTTTTCAGACTGGAGGCCTGTGACAAGTGCAGCGCCACAAGGATTGATGCTGGATTCACTACTTTTTGTCATTGACATAAATGATTTGGATGTGAGCATAAGAGTACAATTAGTAAGTTTGCAGATGATTCCAAAATTGGAGGTGGAGTGGAGAGCGAAGTGTGTCACCTCAGATTGACCAAATGGCCAATGGGCTGAGAAGTGGCAGATGGAGTTTAATTCAGATAAATGCGAGGTGCTGCATTTTGGGAAAGAAAATCTTAGCAGGACTTATACACTTCATGGTAAGGTCGCAGGGAGTGTTGCAGAACAAAGAGATCTTGGAGTGCAGGTTTAAAGCTCCTTGAAAGTGGAGTTGCAGGTAGATAGGATAGTGAAGAAGACGATTCATTTATTGGTCAGAGTATTGAGTACAGGAGTTGGAAAGTCATGTTGTGGCTCTACAGGGCATTGGTTAGGCCAGTGTTGAAATATTGCTTGCAATTCTGGTCACCTTCCTATTGGAAAATGTTGTGAAACTTGAAAGGGTTCAGAAAAGATTTACAAGGATGTTGCCAGGGTTGGAGGATTTGTGCTATAGGGAGAGGCTGAACAGACTTGGGCTGTTTTCCCTGGAGCGTCAGATGCTGAGGGGCGACATTATTGAGGTTTACAAAATTATGAGGGGCATGGACAGGGTAAATAGGTAAAGTCTTTTCCCTGGGATCGGGGAGTCAGAACGAGAAGGTATAGGTTTAGGGTGAGAGGGGAAAGATATAATAAAGAACTACGGGGCAACTATTTCACACAGAGAGTAGCGCATGTATGGAATGAACTGCCAGGTGATGTCAGGGAGGCTGATACAAGTGCAACATTTAAGATGCATTTTGATGGGTAAATGATTAAGAAGGGTTTAGAGGGTTATGGGCCAGGTGCTGGCAGGTGGGACTAGATTGGTTTGGGATATGTGGTCGGCATGGATGGGTTGGACCGAAGGGACTGTTTCCATGCTGTACGTCTCCATGACTCGCTGATTCTATGATTTAATTATCTCTGTTTTTGGTGCACCATGCTGGTGAGAAAGTCCAAAGGGATATTCTCCATGATGAGCTTACAAAGTCTCAACAGACCCGGAGAGTTTTCAGACATACAACACAACAGAATATTTTTCCTAGCATAGCAAGTAAGGATATATTTTTTTCCCGTGTGCATCTGCATAAGATACTCTGGGCAGGCACAGGAAAAGAGAAACCGGGTCCATCTCCAAATCGGTCCCCAAGACCCACTCTACCACACCTAACACAGTGCTTCATTATATACGAAGCCTGCAGCAGGACCACATGCAATGAGTAAGAGTGCCTGTAGTCATTCTGCATTTAGGGCACGCTGAAGATAATCCCACTTTGAATTTTGAGAGAAAATCTGGGATCAGATAGACACTATGAAGATTTTTCAACAGCATTGAATGGGTTCTATTACAGATCAAAATCCTTCGAGCATTTTCACAAATATCCTCGCATGTCTCCGAAAAGATCTAAACCCCCAACTCTCTAGCACAGACGTCACGAAGCTGCACGGTCTTGTCTGAGGGGACACGCTCCAACAAATTGAAAAGGGTACTGACAGAGAGTGCATTCTTTACAATAATCACCTGCTTCTCTGTATCGGATCTATAAGTGGTTTTTAAAATTGTGTTTTTTAATCAAATCTCTAATCTGGAAAAAAATACAGAAGAAGTCTCTACTAGGTAGTCCATACTTACGAGTTATTTGATCAAACGGTATCATTGTTTCTCCTTCAATTAACATGTCGTGGCTCAGTGGTTTGCACTGCTGACTCACCGCACCAGGGTCACGGGTTTAGTTCCAGCCTTGGGTGACTCGCAGTGTGGAGTTAGTATATTCTCAACGGTGTCTGCTTAGGTTTCCTCCCACAGTTACAAACATGTGCATGTTAGATGACTTGGCCATTGCTCAATCACTCATAGTGTTCCAAGATCTGTAAGTTGGGGCATTAATCAGGGTAAATATAGGATGGTCGGGGAATGGGTGTGGGTGGGTTACTCTTCAGAGAATCGAAGTGGACTTGTGGGGCCCAAGGACCTGTTTCCATACTGTAGGGATACTACTAATTCTAAATCACACAAGCAAGGTACCTCCCTCGCTGCTCACAGTTTAAACCTGGAATCCATTATCCCCGGTATGCCAATTATAGGCGTAAGAAACATGGTTTAGGCTATATTGCCTTGATCTGACGCATTGTCCTTGAAGTTTTAACAGTATTGATAATCATTATTTTATGACAATATTCCAAAATGTTGTCACTTTATCTAAGAACAACAGACTAATAAGGATTTACTTTGTCTGAGAGGGCTCAATGTCTAGCCGTATCGATGCCGAGACCTCAGCGGCCCAGGCACGAACATACGATGAAAAAAACTTAATTGATTGCTTTTAATTGGGGAGATCAAACCTACACATCCCTGGGCACTATAAGCAATTTAGCATGGACAATCCGCTCTAAGGTGCATATCTATGGACGATAGGAGGAAACGAGAACACTGGGAGGAAATCCACACAGACATGGGGAGAATGTTCAAAATCCACATAGAGGGTTGCCTGAGTTTGGAACTGAACGCAGTTACTTGGTGATGGGAGGTATCAGTGCTAACCATAGATCCACCATGCACATCTGTTAGTTCTGTTAGTTACTTTGGCTAACTAAAGAAACCTGCCTGACTTGTTCCTGTCACTGAACCTGACTCAGTCTGAGAACTTTATCATCGGCCATATCACCAACCTGGTTACATTTAAAATTTGGTGTCAGCAGTGGAGGAATGGGACGAGAAAAGGAAACAGTGACACCCTCCAACCTCCGTCAGTGCAGGAATTAGGATAATTCCACAAAGTGGGATTTCAGTCAAGTTGGAATTCTCTTTCCCAGAAGTTTGGCGTGGCTGGACCTTTATATTACATCAAGGCTGGCTTTGTCTGATTTTCCATGGACAGGTGAATCAGGGACAATGGCGCATGGAAAGAAAACTGCAGCTGGGATCACAATGAGATGAGCCATGACCTTATTTACTGGTGGAGTAGTGTGAAAGGGCCGAATGGACCACTTGTGTCCCTCAGCCCTATGTTCTGATGTTCCATTCAGCCCTCGGACCTGTGGAACAGGGGCAGATCGAGGCCACTCCGCTGGTTAGGTGTAGTTTTGGAAATGTACTTGGAAAATCCAGGCTGGATCAGGAAGTGACCACCATTCCCACCCGCGAGACCCTGTTTCCAGGCTTCCCCTCTCTGTAACTTCTGCTCCAGATGTGGGTCATGTTGCAGACCCAGATACGATGGGAATACAGCCACATACCCCACCCAGGGTTAAAACAACAAATCCTCTGCTCTCCCTGAATGCAACATTGTACAACACGATTTCCAGCAAAATAACCTGTTACTTTCCAAAAGCATAACATGTGAAATTAATAAATAGGAACAGCAGTAGGTCAATTGGCCCCTCAAGCTAACCCTGTCATTTAATAAGAACATGGCTGATCTACTCCAGGGCTCAATTCAACTCTCTTGCCGACTCCTTGTATCCCTCCACACCTCTCTGAGTTAGGGAATTCCAGACATTCACTATCTTCGGAGAGAAGACATTATCTGCATCTCAGATTGAAATCGATGCTCCTTATTTGGTATCTATATCATTGAGTTCGACACTTTGCTCAAGAATGGAAAAACCTTCTCAACATCTACCTTCTCCAACCCCTTCTGTGTCTTGAATTTTTCAGCATTATCACTCCTCATTCATTTAAACCGCAATGAATTATTGCCTCACCATCTTAGAGATTCTCAATAACACAACCAAGGAAAGCGCCTAATGTACCAACCTAGTTACTTGCTGCATCATCATGCTGACTTTATGTTTCATACCCAGGAAGACTCCAATGCCTTTACTGGTCCTTTTCTGGAAGTCCTCTCCATTAAGTAACAGCCTGCCTTTTGATTCTCAGTGTCATCCTCAAACTCGGATGTGTATTGCACTCAACTCCCTCCTTCAGGCTGTCAGCTTAGATTGTAAATAACTGATGTCATCAGACTGATATTTGTGGTACTCCTGAAGATAAAGCTTTACCATAAAGATCCATTAATCCCTACTCTCCGATTTCTGTATTAAACAATCATCATCCCACGTTAATACAGTATCCGACATCCTGGAGCTTCTGTTTTGTTTAAGAACTTTTGTTTGGTAATACCTTGTGGAAAATCTCTGGAAAGCCTCGTGTCTACCAGATCCCCTTTATGAAGTCCACTTGTTACATTTACAGGCATCTCCAGAAATACTTTGCATGATTTTAAAGGGCACAATATCATTTCCCTTTCACAAAACCACTCTGAACCTGCGTGAAGCTTTTCTTAATGTCCATGCTTGCCACGTTTTCCAAACTATACTAGTCCCATCAGTTTCCATTCGGTCCATGTGCCTCTAAATGTTTCCCATTCATACGTTTGTCCAAATGAGTTTTAAATGTTGTAGCTGTCCTTGCATCTCCCACTCTTCCTCTGGAAGCGCATTCCATACCCACACCGCCCTCTGTGTAAAAACGCTGACCCTTCATCCCTTTTAAATCTACCCTCTTTCACCTTAAACCTATTCCCACTATGTTTGGATTCCCCTATCCTGTGGAAAAGACCTTGGCTATTCACCCTATCCATACCTCTCATGATCTTATAAGTTTCTATAATATCATTCCTCAACATCCTACACTCCATCTGAAACTAACTTCAAGAACAAGCGTTTAAAGATAAGCACTGCAAAATTAAACAATATTAAAAATGACAGGTAACCAACACGCGGCCCAAAAGTCAATCTGTGATTTGTTTTTCTCCATGTTACAATACTAAGGCAGCATGAAACCTTTACGAGTGCCAATAAGAAGTAAAGCAGCTGTGTTCCTTTATCTAAAGTGGGTGATGATCACGACAGTGAAAACTTATCTGTGGCCAGATGAATATACCACATGGTCAACATTCTCCCTCCTGGCCTCTGTATACCTTTGTGTGGTTGTGTCTTTTTTATCTTACATTCAATAGAGAGAACCCCTTTCCTCCATTCACACCTTAAATTCGACCCGTTATTCAGAATCATTCCTTTCACCACTGCGAAAAGCCCGTTTTTCTTTTGCCACACTCTCTTTTCCCTGCAACCCATCCTCTACATCTGGCAAGGGACTAATCGACCATTTTACAATTGTATTCCGTTTTGAAGAATTGTCAGACTGGACTGGAAACTCTAACTCTGTTTCTCTTTCTCTGCAGATGTTGACAGACCTTCTGAGTTTCTCCAGAAATGAATGGGTGCAGAACAATTTTTGAATTAAATAAATAAATATGGATACTGGAAATAAAAATAAAAAGCCTTTATAGAAGGTTCACTGGACCTGAAAGTTTAACTTTGCATTCACTCCAAAAAATTCTTCAACATCTTTCGCAATTTCTTCAGCAATTTCTGTTTTTGAACAATTTCCAACGACATATTGTCAAAGATGCCCAAACATCCTGTCCAAAATGGAGTGCCGTACACTGGGAACTGAACAGTAAGGCATGGTGCATAAGGCTGGCACCACTGACACTGCAGAGCTCTGATTCATGGTCAGGGAGAAAAACAGAAGGAAACACATTCACTTCAAATACAGAAGATGGCATTACTGAAAGGAAAAGATTCAGATTAGTACCTTAAATGGATATTGCTTATGTAACAAATTGGCGACGTGACAGCAAGGAAAGACTTCCAGCTGAATGAGAATATGAAAATGGAAGTATTTCCGCATCAGAAAACGGAGTAGGTCACTGAGTACAGGGCTGATGGGTGAATAGGTCTCCATGTGAACTGGGGGGCAGTCAGGAAAATTGAATTGTAGATATTGCAGCTAAAACTTGGTTATCATCTGATGCTGTAGATTTCAAAGACAATCTGTAACGTTTCCCCCAGGATAGTCCATTCATCTACCATTTCCATCAAGCCGATCCATGGGTCTGTGACGAGTGTGGGTGAACATGGTCGGGTCGGAATCACGTGCACCTAAACCTGATGACAATCCATTAAAACTACCGCACTTGACTGGTTACACTACGAACAGCAGGACTAACATCTGATACAGAGAGTGAGATGATCCCAAGACTAACAAATCAAATCTACGTTCTGTCGTCCTGTCAAATCCATGCATAAAAGTCGATGGACCATTAAACAACTTACTGGAGGAGAGAACTCCACAAATATCCCCATCCCAAATAATGGAACTGCCCTGTACGTCAGTGTAAAAGATGAAGTATCTGTACCATCCTCAGCCAGAGGTGTTGAGTCGATTACCCACCTCACCCTCAATATGATACCCTCAGAAGCACAGATGCCCGTCTTCAACCAATTCAATTCACTGCACGTGATATGAAGCAACAGCTGAACACTGTAGATATGACAAAGGCATTTGGCCCGGACACCATTCCTGCAATAGGACTGAAGACCTGTGCTACATAACAAGCCGTGTCCCTGGGGAAGCTGTTTCATTCCAGCTCCAACTCTGACAACTCCCTGGCAATATGGCTAATTACTCAACTATGTCCCATCCCCTAAGAAGGGAATAATTACAATCGGACCAATTACCACGCCCTCAATCCCATCACGATAGTCAAATTGGTTGGGGTTATTTTTGATAGAGCTGTCAAGCAGCACAGAAATAATCGGTTCAGTGTGGTTTCCGATAGGCCCCCATGTGGAGATGGTGCTATTGTGGAATTGTAATTGGATTGCTAATCCAGACCAGGATAATTCTCCGTCAACTGGTGCAACTCAAAAACAATTAATAAAATATCGAGATCTATTATCTGGTGTCAGTAATAGTGATCTTCTGTTCAATGTCGATTATAGATGTAGATCTCCTTACCCAGTGTACTTTCAGGAAGTGAATCTCCCATGCTTTCCTGGTCTGGCCTAAAAGTGACTCCAGACACACGGACATGTGATACACTCTTCAATGGTCTCTGAAACAGGCAAGCAAGGCACTCAATTGTATCAAACTGCTCCGAGATCTTAAAGGATAAACCCGGAGAGAACAGCTGGCAACAGCCTCGTTATCAGAAAAGGGAATCGGAAACAGAATCCTGTCGACCCTGCAGAGACCTCCTTCCTAACAGCTGAGAGCTTGTGCCAACATTTACAGAGCTTTCCCACACACTGCACAGAAGCATCGGGAAAGGAATACATCATACAACTCATTGAGCTTTCCCTATTCTAGTTAATGGCCGAACATCTCCTCAACGCAGTTATCCCCATACAATATACATATTCCTTAACATGTTTAAACATTGCGAACCATAAAATGAGAACTGCTGTAGTCCATTCAGCCCACCAGTTTTGCGCCTCCATTCTATGTACAGGCAGTTCACCAATAACACGTGTTGATTAAATACAATTCGGCTGCAATGCAATTCATGAACCTTTTTCTATAAAGTGAACTGGCGTTTACTGTAACGCGATTCCTTGGCTGGCACCAGCTGAACAGCAAACCCAGCCTCTGAAATCCTCTATCTACAAAAGTTACAATCAATGTGTTCAGCTAAAACTGGAGTGCAATTGGCTCTTCCGGCCTTGAAACTGAGCCTGAAACTGGGAATTGTAGTCTATATTTAGAAAGAACTTTATTTCAAACTGTGTGGAGAATCTTGGGGAAAACTGGAATTCGGCATCGGTATCACATGGTCGGTCAACCCCCGCGCGCTTTCTGTTGAAGATTGTGGTGAAAGGCACAGTGCACCAGTGAGTGACTGTAGTGTGAAAGCGTTACATTTACAGCACTGTTCCATTACAACATGTAATTTAAAGATTTATTTAGACTGTCCTATTGTGTGTTAGACCAAATTTAATTTCTGGTTTTTATTGATACTTTTGAGATTTCGCCAATTACCCTCTTTTTTCCATAGACCCCATTATTAATATTACACGATTTTCTACAACACAGTGTTGTACAGGAACACAGTTATTGTGTTATTGGAGAACAACCTGGAATAATAGCTGATCCTCTATCTTCACACTATACTCCTGCTCTCTCCCTATCCCTTT
Organism: Chiloscyllium punctatum; assembly: GCF_047496795.1. Lineage (NCBI taxonomy): Eukaryota > Metazoa > Chordata > Chondrichthyes > Orectolobiformes > Hemiscylliidae > Chiloscyllium > Chiloscyllium punctatum. The sequence goes on along the minus strand of NC_092745.1, from coordinate 8,302,188 downwards.
AGTTGCCAGAAATCCTTATTTATATTCAGCCCCTTGATTTCCACAGCCTGATCTGGGAGAGAGTACCCCTGGTTCGCCACTCTCTGAGTGCAGGCATTTATTCTCATCTCAATGCAAAGTGACCTGTCTGTACCTAATATTGTGGCCCCTTGTTTTAGACGTTCCAGCCAGGTGATTTACTGATCTGCTTCTAATCTGTCTCGCCCTGTCAGAGTGTTATATATTTCACTGTGATTTTCACTCATTTTCCTAAAGCCCATGGAATACAGGTCCAGTCGCCCCAAACTCTGCTCCCACAAGAAGTCTGTCATCCCAGAGATCAGTCTGGTCATCCTTTGCTACTCTCCCTCAATGTCAGGTTTGTCATCTGTTAGGAAAAGAGACCAAAACTGCACACAATACTGCACAATGTTCGAGATGGGGTCTCACCAAGGCCCTGTACAGCTGCAATGAGATACATTTACTCCTGTACTCAAATCCCCATGAAATGAAGGTGAATACAACATTTATCTTCCTTCCTGCTTTCTGCTCCTGCAATATTGCTTTCAGTGATTTGTGTTCAGGGAGATCCAGATTCCTTTCAAAGTTACAGTTCTCCACTTGCTGGGCATATATACAATTGTCTGCCTGCCAATGCCATTCCCAGTATTGACTTCTGGCTTCAGAACTCACTGCCCTACATGGATTCTGAGGGCTACGCAGAAATAAACAAAAATGCAGCTTAAGTTCATTTATAGTGCAACATTTTTCAAACACTCATTTTTCAAATGGGAGGCTGCCATTCTATTGTTCCCATCAAAGTACACAACATCTCATCTCCCCATTACTCTCCACGTGCCATGTATTTACCCAGTCACTCGACTTGTCTCAATCACCTTGGAACTTTTTTACATCCTCCTCATCCACTCACAAGCTGACATCGTTTAGAGCTGTCAGCAGACTTGGGAATATTGCATTAGCGCCCCTCACCCAAAGATATGATGTGTATTCGGAAGAGCTGGAGCCCAAGACACGATCCTTACAATATCCTCCAATTCTTCCATATAAAAATAAAACATTGTTTTATTCCTACTCACTGTTTCCTGCCAGCTCTCCCATTCAAAATCTATGACCAAAATATTAGTCCGAGTCCCATAGGATTCGAATTTGCGCAATAGGCTTGGGGCTTTATCAAAAATCTTTCTGAGATTCCGCGCATGGCATTGATACCTCCTACATAAAATTCCTAAAAGCCACTTTCTCAAATATGATTCCCATTTCATAAATCTCTGTTGACTTTTTCTATGCCCATTAATTTCAGTCCAATACTTTCTCTAAACTGTTTAGTTGCTATTTTCATTCTATTCCCTTTTTCTCACAAGACAGAAATTCCATAGTATTGCTAGGAAGTTTTTTTTTTGTTTTCTTCTGTGAAGGCATAAATAAGGTATTTGCTCCATAGTTCTGCTCTTTCCCGGTGCTCAATTATCTGGTATCAGACTGTAAGAACTCTGCAACTTTTTTCTCTTAATTTTGCCATTGACATACTTCCAGAAAATATTACAAGTTCTCTATTAACAACTTTGTTAAGATATTCTTCAGAAACCCATCAATTCCTCCCTTAAGCAACTCAATAATTGACCTTCCACGGCCATAAAATCAGAGAAGCACAGACTCTGTACTACCAGAAATACAGCACGGTCTACTTTAGGCCCACTTTCCGACACGAGACCATAACCGTGAATGTTCAAGCATTTGAAGTGCACAACCATATGGTTTCTAATGGTTTGAGGTTACCATGACAACTCCACTCTCAAGAAGTGCATTCCAGTCCCCAACACCCTCTGGTTGAAAAACAATTCTCAAATCTTCACTAAACCGCAAAGCCTGTGGCCCTTTGAGTCAAAGCAACAGCTGCTGTCTATCCACCCTGTCCATGTACCTCGTAATCCTATCCCTCTGAGTCACAGACCTCTCAGCCTTCTCTCCTCCAAACTAAACAACCTGAGGTTATCCAGCCTCTCTCCATAGCTGATATGCTCCTTACCAGGGAACATCCTGGTGAATCTGCTCTGCACCCCGTCCACTACAATCACATCCTTCCTGTAATGTTGTTCCCAGACCCACACACAATATTCCATCTTGCCCTCACCACAGTTCCGCATAGTTCTTATAATCTAAGCCTCGATGAATAAAGGCTATGTTGACATTCCCCTAGACTTTCCCAGAATGTGTATTGACCTGTGCAGACGCATTCAGCAATGTGTGGAGCAGCACCCTCTGAGCTTTCTAGTGTGCTGCCTTCATTGAGTACTCCCCTGACTGGTTCCTTCATCCAAAGTTGCACCACCTCATAGTTATCAGGGTTACATTCCATCTGCCATTGATCCACCCATCTGACCATTCCATCAGTATCTCCCTGTAACATAAGGCCTTCCTCCTCACTGCCAACCACCCGGCCAATCTTTGTATCAAATCCAAACTTATTTATTACACACCCCACCCATCGTCCATATTCAAAGCTGCATCATTTATGAATACCACAAATAATAAGGTCAAAAATCTCTCAACATCAGTTACATCACGTGGTTGTGCACGTTGATGAAGAAGCAGCGTTTCGAAAGCTAGTGCTGCCGAATAAACCTGTTAGACTATGGTCTGGTGTTATGCTATTTTTAGATTTGTCCCCCACAGCCCAACACTAGCACCTCCGAATCACAAATAATAAGGGACCCAGCACTGATGCCCGTGGTGCAGCATTGGACACTGGCCTCCAGTCACACAAACAGCCTTCTACCACTCCCCTCTTTCTCCTACTACTAAAGTTGATTTAGATGCAACTTGGCAAGTCACTAATGAGTCCTACGTGTTCACTGGTTATTCTGTTCCGCTTGACACACTTGTAGGTTATCTGCGGTTTCTCTGTAATCTTGTCTATAAGGCTGTAAGACCATAAGACATCGGAGCGGAAGTAAGGCCATTCGGCCCATCGGGTCCACTCTGCCATTCAGTCATGGTTGATGGGCATTTCAACTCCACTTACCAGCATTCTCCCCGTAGCCCTTAATTCTTTGTGACATCAAGAATTTATCAATTTTTGCCTTGAAGTCTTTTAGCATCCCAGCCTCCACTGCACTCTGTGGCAATGAATTCCACAGGCCCCACCACTCTCTGTCTGAAGAAAGGTCTCCGCATTTCTGTTCTGAATTTACCCCCTCTATTTCTAAGGCTGTGCCCACGCGTCCTAGTCTCCTCGCCTAACGAAACAATTTCCTAGCGTCCACCCTCTCCAAGCCATGTGTTATCTTGTAAGTTTCTATTAAATCTCCCCTTAATCTTCTAAACTCCAAGGAATACAATCACAGGATCCTCAGCCGTTCCTCATATGTTAGACCTACCATTCCAGGGATCATGCGTGTGAATCTCCGCTGGACACGCTCCAGTGCCAGTATGTCCTTCCTGAGGTGTGGGGACCAAAACTGGACACAGTACTCCAAATGGGGCCTAACCAGAGCTCTATAAAGTCTCAGTAGCACATCGCTGCTTTTATATTCCAACCCTCTTGAGATAATTGACAACATTGCATTCGCTTTCTTAACCACGGACTCAACCTGCATGTTTACCTTTAGAGAATCCTCAATTTGCACTCCCAGATCCCTTTGTACTTTGGCTTTATGAATTTTCTCACCGTTTAGAAAGTAGTCCATGCTTGTATTCTTTTTTCTTTATTTCTTTTGTCCTGCCTTGCCCCTGTGTTAGTCAATCCCCTCCACGCACAGAATTTCCTCATTATTACAGTCTTTAATGGTTTGTCCCTTATCCTGTCATTCTGTGCTTTGAATGTAAATTAGACAGACTGATAAATTCCCTGTTAATTTCCAACTTGCTGTATGTTTTGTGAGTTTTATAAGTTCACAGTGACCCACCGCTGGTTCGTTGAAACTCTAAAGAACATAGGCCGAGTTTCCTCATCACGCAATCTCGCCATCTGAGGGATTTATCTGGATAATGTCCATTACACTTCCTCTGTGGTCAGTATATTCTTTCTTAGATTTGGTCACCAAAACTGTTCTCAATACTCCAGGTACAGTCTCACCAACACTCTGTGAAACTGCTTCAACATGTCTTTACATCTATATTCTGACTCCCTTAAAGGAAGGCAAACCAAACTTTAAGTTTCCACTTACATATATTCCTCCAAATACCCTTCACATCATTGTATGGGACTAGGACCCGTGGACACAGCCTTAGAAATAGAGGGGGTAAATTCATAACTCACTGTATGAGTTCTTATAGAAAGCCTTCGGATAATCTAAAATATGCCAATCCTACTGGATCCCCATTATCTATGCTGTCAGAATCAACTTCAAACAATTCCAAAGTTTGTCAAGTATGATTTCCCTTTCAGAAATGCATACTGAGTCTCTCAAAGTTTGCTGTTAATGTCTAATTATCCAATATCACATCCTATATAATAGATTCCAACAGTTTCCCCACAAATGTCAAGTTAATTTGTCAGCAGTTTTCCACACTATCTCTTCTTCCCTTTGTAGATGCTTGGATCCCTACCATTCATCTCTAGTGCTTGGATCACGTTTACGAATGTACATTTATCCACATCAGCTTCTGGACTCTGCAGAATGTACAGGAAAATTGAATACAGTCATCGACAATGCAATCAATACTTCTATTTGTGATTTATTTCTGAAGATTTTGGTATGAAGTACATCTGGACTGTCAAGGTTAGCAATGCTCAATCCAGCTGCATGTTCAATATTGCCTTGTTACTGATATGAATTCACTTTATGTCTTTACTTTCACAAGTCCTATACGATCACTTCGTATTTCTGGGTGATTTTCTGGACCTTACTCCATTAAGACAGATGGAAAGTAACTGGTCATTTGCTTTACCATTTCCCTGTTATTCACCATAATCTCGTCTCTCCCGATTGCAAATTTCCACATTTGACTATGTTTTGTTTTCTTTTGAATTTTGGTTCATAGATTTTTGCAGTCTTTGTGTTCCTGTTTGTTTGCATGCATGATCGCTTTTTGATTTCCTGATCAGTTTCATGGCCCTCCTTTTCTGGATTGCAATTTTCTGAGAATTCTTTGGATTCCACAATGTCTGGAATTCTTCTGAAGTCACTTCTTGTGATTAATATTTTCTTTAATTTGTAATGTTAATCATCGAGTCACTTACTCACTCTTTGGTATTTTCACCTGAAATAATCGACATATCTTTCAGACTATGCAGTATTTCTATAAATCTCCTGGTCCTGACCAGATATATTCAGGAACACTACAGGAGGACAGAGAAGTAATAGTGGGGGCCCTGGTTGGTACTTTTGTATCATCAGCAGCCAAGTGGTGAGGTCCCAGAGGACTGGAGGGTAGCGAATGCTGTGCCCTTACTCAAGAAGAGCTACAATGAAAAACCTGGGAATTAGAGACCAGTAAACTTAACATCTCTAGTAGGTAAGTTTTTTGAGAAGATTCTTAGAGAGACGATATACATGCATTTGGCAAGGCAGGGTGTGATAATGAGAAGTCAGCACATCTTTGTGCGTGGGGGATCATGGCTCAAAAAATTGTGAGAGTGCTTTGGTGAAATGACCACTAACTTTGACAAGGGCATGGTGGTGTACGTAGTGTATATGGATTTCAGTAAGGCCTTCAGTAAGGTTCCACATGGTAGGCTACTCTGGAAGTTTAGATCATATGGAATTGAGGGGGAGCTTGCAAATCAGATCCAAAATTTGCTTGATGGTAGGAAACATACAGTTAAAATGGAAAGATGCTTGTCGGACTGAAGGCCTGTGATGAGTGGAATGCCTCAGGGGTCGGTTCTGGGGCAATTACTGTTAGTTTTATCCATGTATATTGTATATATATATATATATATATATATATATATATTACACACATTTATGATTTAGATGAGAATGTACAGGCATGAATTATAAGTTTCAAGGTGACACAAAAATAGGTGGTATCGTGGACAGTGAGGAAGATTATTAGAAATTTCAGAAATTACAGCAGTGCCTTAATCAGGTAAGGAAGTGGGCCGAGAAATGGCAAATGGAGATTAATACGGATAAGTGTCAGTTCTTGCATTTTAGAAAGTCAAATCAAGGTAGGAGTTTCATGGTGAATGACAGGGTCTTAAGGAGTGCATTGAGACAAAGGGACCTTTGAATTCAGGTTCAAGGTTCTCTGAACGCGGAGTCACAGGGAGATAGGGCAGTGAAAAAAGCATTTGGCACACTGGCCTTCATCAGTCAGAGTAATGAGTATCGAAATTATGGAGTTATGTTGCAGTTATACAGGATGGTGGTGAGGCAATACTGGTAGTGTTATGTTCAGTGTTGTTCACTTTGCTATAGGAAGGATGTTATTAAACTGGAAATAGTGCAGAAGAAATTTACAATGATGTTGCCCGGACTCAATGGTCTGAGATATAGTGAGAGGTTGGGCAAGATAGGTGTTTTTACTTTAGAGTGTATGAGACTGAGGGGGATCTGATAGAACTGTATAGGATCATGGGAAGCATGGATAGAGTGAATGCACTCAGTCTTTTTTTCCACATGATTGAACAACCCACGAATTAGAGGGCATCAATTTAAGATTCGAGGGGAAAGAGTAAAAGGGAACCTGAGGGGCAATTTCTTTTACACACAGGGTGGTGTGCTCATGGAATGGGCTGCCAGCAGAAGTGGTTGAGGGCGGTACATTCACAAAATTTAAAATGCATTTGGACAAATACACGGATAGGAAAGAAGAAGAAGGATATGGGGCAAGAGCAGGGAAAAGTGGTTAATGTGAATGGACATTTTGTTCGGAATGGACCAATTTGGGCTGAAGGGCCTTTCTCCGTGCTGTCGGACACTATGACTCTCACAATCATTGCTTCTCCCATTGAATGTTATCTTATACTTCCCCAATTCATTGGAGCGTGCTTGACCCTCTACCCTCCGGGCTTCCATGATGCTTAAGCAGAATGTTCAAACATTCGATATTGTATTCAGACGCCGTGTAAAAATGCAACATATTGATATCACTATTCCTCCAAACATGCTTCAGAGCAAGGTTATTAATTAGTCCTCCTGACAACACAACACCAAATCTGAAATAACCTGCTCTCTAGTTTGGTTCACAACACACTGTTCAACCTACATAATACACACTTACGGAGGTTTATCTTTACAGTATTAGTAGTCACTGTAGTTTCGGAGCAACTTGAGACCATCCATTATTACTGCAGCACACACGATTATTTGTTACTCATTCACAGGATGAGGGTGTCGCTAGATAACCAGCATTTATTGCCCATGCCAGAGGGCAGTTAAGAGTCAGTAGCGTTGTCTTGAGTCTGGAGTCACATGCAGGCTACACCAGGTAAGGACTGCAGTATCCTTCCCTCAAGGATATCAGTGAACCAGATGAGTTTTTCCAACAATCGACAATGGATTCCTGGTCATCAAAAACCCTTGATTCCAGATGCATATTGAATTCAAATTCCACCAACTGCCTTGTCAGGATTTGAATTCATGTCCCCAGAATATTACCTCGGACTCTGGGTTAAGACCCCAGTGATAATATCACTGTGTCATTGCTCCCCCTTGAATATGCTTGCGTAACTAATTTCCAGAGCATATGTTGTAAAGTATTTACGTGACAGATTTAGATTAGATTAGATTAGATTACATACAGTGTGGAACCAGGCCCTTCGACCCAACAAGTCCACACCGTCCCGCCGAAGCGTAACCCACCCATACATGTACCCCTCACCTAACACTACGGGCAATTTAGTATGGCCAATTCACCTAATCTGCACATCTTTGGACTGTGGGAGGAAACCGGAGCACCCGGAGGAAACCCACGCAGACACGGGGAGAATGTGCAAACTCCACACAGTCAGTCACCCGAGGCGGGAATTGAACCCGGGTCTCTGGCGCTATGAGGCAGCAGTGCTAACCACTGTGCCACCGGTTTAGTTTTGATATATTATACACGAATGTTTGCTTCACCTTGCTATTTGCAAGATCCACCCAAACTGATTCTGTGGGAAGCGAGGGAAAGGGTCTGTGGCGTTATTACTAATAGACTTGGACAAGACGTTCAGGGAGACTCACCTCAACGCTGAGATGATCTGAAGAATTGGTCAGCAATACAGGACAAGCATCAATATTCTTTCCCCCACTTTGCCAGGATAAGTGTCACCATATTCTTCTGCTCCCTCACACTCACCGTATATCTGTTATAACACCTACCCCCGAACAAGGCTCAAACTCTATCTCCAAATAAGGCTCAAGCACGACCACACTCACTGTTGAATTCAGCACCTTCCTTCACTCGGTTTTTCTGTCACTGACGCAATAGCCCCGCACACTAATACCACTGCATGGATACAACACTGTGGTCAGACTCCCTCCGGACATCTCACCCTTTCCCCTTCCCCTGTACCAGCATTAACAGCAGGGACACCGACTCCCAACCTCACTCCGTCCCTCCTCTTCTCCCATTCCAAGAGAAACATCCTGGAATAGGACATAAAGGGCCACGCAGGGTGTTAGAGGGCCCGATATCCGTTCCCTCACCCTCTACCTCGACATGTGGGGAGGATCCTGGAAAGAGGCAGAGAGGACCAGGACACCTTGTGTGGAGATTCTGAAACATCGATGTCCCACCAGCCAAGTATGCAGCAATGTTCAGTAAAGAACAATTCTCAATTTAAACTCGCTGGCAGTTCCAATCTCATCTCTCTCACTTTTCAAGCTAAGTTAAAAGATGTCAGATGGAGACAGATCGTTTGCAATGGGATACAGACAGGGGGAGGGCAGAGCATCTGCAATGGGATACAGACAGGGGGAGGGCAGAGCATCTGCAATGGGATACAGACAGGGTATGGCAGAGCGTCTGCAATGGGATACAGACAGGGGGAAGGCAGGGCATCTGCAATGGAATACAGACAGGGGAAGGACAGATCAACTGCAATTGGATACAGACTGGGGGAGGGCAAAGCGTCTAAAGTGGGATACAGACAGTTGAGGGAAGACTGTCTGCAGTGGGAAACAGACGGGGGAGGGCAGAGCGTCTGCAATGGAATACAGACAGGGGGAGGGAAAAGCGCCTGCAATGAGATACAGACAGCGGAGGGCAGAGCGAGGGCAGTGCGTCTACAATGGGCTACAGACAGGGAAGGGTAGTGTGCCTGCAATGTGAGACAGACTGGGGAAGGGATAAACCTCTGCAATGGGATACAGACAGGGGAAGGGCAGAGCGTCTGCAATGGGATACAGACAGGGGAGGCAGAGCGTTTGCCATGGGATACAGACAGGGCAGGGGCAATGTGTCTGCAATGGAAGACAGACTGGGGGAGGAATGCAGCTCTGCAATGGGATACAGACAGGGGAAGGGCAGAGCGTCTGCAACGGGATACAGACAGGGGGAGGGAAGAGTGCCTGCAATGGGATACAGACGGGGAGGGGAGAGCGTCTGCAATGGGATACAGACAGGGGAGGGGCAGTGTGTCTGCAATGGGAGACAGACTGGGGGAGGGATGCACCTCTGCCATGGGATACAGACAGGGGAAGGGCAGAGCTTCTGCAATGAGATACAGACAGGGGAAGGGCAGGCGTCTGCAATAAGGATACAGACAGGGGCAGAGAAGAGCGTCTGCAATGGGATACAGACAGGGGAGGTCAGACCGTCTGCAATGGGATACAGACAGGGGGAGGGAAGAGCGTCTGCAATGGAACACTGATGGGTGAGGGCAGAGAGTCTGCAGTGGGATACAGACGGGGAGTGCAGAGCATCTGCAATGGGATCCAGACAGGGGAAGGGCAGAGCGTCTGCAATGGGATACAGCTAGGGGAAGACAAAGCGCCTGCAATGGGATACAGACGGGGGAGGGAAGAGCGTCTGCTGTGGGATACAAACAGGGGGAGGGCAGAGAGTTTGCAATGGGATAAAGTCATGGGAGGCGAGAGCATCTAGAATGCGGTATAGACAGCTGAAGGCAGTGCATCTTTAATGGGATACAGATGGGAAGGGTAGATCGTCTGCAATGGGATACAGACAGGGGAGGGCAGAGCAAGGGCATTGGGTCTACAATGGGATACAGTCAGGGGAAGGGCAGTGCGTCCACAATGGGAAACAGACAGGGGAAGGGCAGTGCATCCACAATGGGATACAGACAGGAGAAGGGCAGAGCGTCTGCAATGGTATACTGATGGGTGAGGGCAGAGGGTCTGCTATTGGATCCAGACGGTGTGGCAGAGCATCAGCAATGGGATACAGACGGAGGAGGGCAGTGCTTCTGCAATGGGATACAGACAGTGGGAGTGCAGAACGTCTGCAATGGGACACAGATTGGGGGAGGGCACAGCAATAAGCAATGGCATACAGACAGAGAATGGCTGTGAGCAAAACTTCAGCAGACAAAAAACAGTGCAATATATATGTGATGGAAATTTTCTGTTTTGTGGAAAAGACGAAACAGCAGAAATATATTTAAGTGCAAGGAGAATGCAGAACTCAGTGTTACAGAGGGAGTTGTGTGTCTTAGTAAATGAATCATATCAAATTAACCTGAAGATGTAGCAAGTGATTTGGAAGGTAAATGTTGTGATCCTGTTTCGTGTAAGGGGTGTTGGGTATGATCTTAGCGATGTTTTTTGCATCAGTACAGGGCATTGCTGAGATTACATCTGTTGTATGATGTGTAGTCATAACTGCCTAAACTGAAAAAAAAACAAAATTGCTTTCGAAACGTCTCAAATATGTTTCTCTTTCCGCATTCTTGGAATGAAGGCATTACGTTGTGAAGAATTAACAGTTCGGCCTGAGAATGAGGGATGTTTTACTGACCATATAAGATCTTGAGAAGAGTGTAGTTGGTGAATACCGGATGGATATTTCTCATTGTGTGGGAGAATAAAACTAGGGAAATAATTTAAGAATAAGTCAGTTTCAAAGGAAAGGTCATTAGACGGTAAATTTGAACTGTGAATTCTCTTCCTACATGCTGACAGACAAGTTGAGCTTTTCCAGCAATTACTGTATATGTTTAAGAATATTCATTTTAACACAGATATTGTGAAGACATGAAACACTTATTTTTACATTATGCAAGCACATAGTAACACATCTTCAAAACAAGTAGAACCATTTATTGTTAATTAATTGATACTGCAATAATGCACTGACCTTTTACGAGAATGTGATGGAGTCATATAGTTCAGACAATGTTCAAGAAGAGCTCACAGAGTCCAGTGTGGGATTGATAACGTTACTGATTTAACTTACAGATGGAAAATGTAGCCTATCTGTGGAGAAACATGCTATGGCTCCCTTTCTGTTTCCCTATCGCTCATCACAACAATGTGTGGAGTGAGAAAAAGCCCAGTCGTCTTTCCCACTAATGGAGGATTCCTGATGAGGATTAATTGGAATCACCCCATTGCTTGAAGCAAAAGAATTCAGCCAAATTCAACTGTTTCATGAAGAAATCCCATTGTCAGAAGGCTGTGCAAGCAGAATAACAACAGAAGTAATTATCCGACTCGATAGTGAGGGGAACAGACAGGAGATTCTGTGGCTGCAAATGGGAATCCGGAATAGTGTGTCGCCTCCCACATGCCCAGGGTCCAGGATGTCTCAGAGTGGCTGCAGAACGTTCTCACTGGGGGTTGGGCGGGAGTGGGGGGAAGCAACCAGAAGTCATTGTGCACATTGGTACAAAGGACAGAATGACACAGGTAGAAATAGTGATGACATCCTGCAGAGTGATTGTGCAGAGCAACGGAAAAGGATAAAAGACAGAGGTAATATCCAGTTTACTTCTAGTTCTCCGTGCTAGTGAGGGTAAGAATAGGATGATATAGCAGATGAAGGGGTGGCTAAAGAATTGGTGCAGGGGGCAGCGATTTTTGGATTACTGGGATCTTTTGTGGGGCAAGGTGACGTGTTCAGGAAGGACGGGTTCTACCTGAACTGGAAGGGGACCAATATCCTGGCAGGCAGGTTTGCAGCTGCTGCAAGGGAGGGTTTCAACTAGATTGGCTGGGTTTGGGGAGTGGTGGGATCCTCAACAGCAGGGAGGCAAGTGCGAGGCTGGAAGGAGATACAGTAATCAGAAACAGTAAAATGAAAAGACAGGTCAGGCTAGACAACGACGGGGAGCAAGGAATGCCTGTTGGATTAAATTGCAACTGTTTCAATGCAAGATGGCTGACAGGTAAGGCCAATGAACTCAGGGCATGGATCGGTGCGTGGGACTGGGATATTATAGCCATGACTGAAACATGGCGAAGGGAGGTACAGCACTGGCAGCTTAAAGTACCAGGGTACAGGTGTTTTATGCGGGACAGAGATGGTGGAAAGTGGGGATTGGGAGTTCCATTTTGATTAAGGAAAGTAACACAGCAGTAAACAGAGATAAAATAACTGATGGATCATCCTGTGAGGATTTGTCTGGGGAGCTAATAAATAAGAAGGGAATAGTGAAAGGATTTGGATTGTACTATAGGCCCCCAAGTAGTAAACGAGGAATTAGGGGTACAAAAATATGTAGACAGACTGGGGAGACTTGCAGGGCCAATAGGATTGCATTAGTAGGAGATTTTAATTTTCCTAACATAGACTGGGAATGACAGAGAATTAAGGACTGAGATGGGGTGAATTTATAAAGTGTGTTCAGAACAGTTTCCTCAAGCAGTAAGTAGAGGGTGCAACTCGGGAAGGGACAAAACGTGACCTACTCTAAGATCTAGGGCAGGACGAGTGACTGTGGTGACAGCGGGGGAGCCCTCTGGGACCCGTGACCATAGTTCTATTAATTTTTAAATAGTTATGGAGAAGGACAAAACTGGTCCACATGTTCAAGTTCAAACTTGGGGCAAGGCGAATTTTGATGGAATTAGACAGGAGCTTGTAACGTTTGGTTGGAGGAGTTTGTTTGCAGGCGAAGGGACCTCCTGCAAGTGGGAGGCCTTTAAAAGTGAAATGTCTACAGTTCAAGGTCTATATGTTCCTGTGAGGGTAAAAGGCAAGGTAGGTAGGAAGAGGGAACCTCGGATGTCAGGAGATATTGAGGCTTCGACCAGCAAAAAAGAAGGCGTGGCTCAGGTCCAGGCAGCTGGGATCGAAGGAATACCTGGAGGTGTACAGGGGATACAGTAGTTTACTGAAGATGGAAATCGGGAGGGCGAAAAGGGGGCACAAGGTAGCTTTGGCTGAGAAGATTAGGATGAATGCAAAGAGGTTATTTAAGTATATTAAAGTAAAAGGAATAACTAAATGTGAATATGGCCCCTCAAGATCCAAAGTGGAAATGCATGTCTAGAACTGTAGGAGATTTGCGAGATTCCCAATGGATATTTCTCCTCTGCCTTTACCGTGGAGAAATACATGAAGACTTGGGAGGTTAACAAAGGTCGTAGTGTTACCTTGGGCTGAGTCAATATCACAGGAGAGGGCGTGTTGGATACATTCGAATGGATGAAGGTGGATCAATCTCCTGGTCCTAAACAGATGCATCCAAGAACACTGCAAGAGGCTACAGCGGAAACTACGGGGACTCTGGTTGATATTTTTGCATCAGCGTTAGCTACAGTTGAGGTTCCAGAATATTGGAGATAAGCAAATGTGGTGCCATTATTCAAGAAGGGAAGCAAAGAAAAATCTGGGATCAATAGACCAGGAAGTCTAAATCTGTGGTACGTAGGTTACTTGAGAAGACTCTGAGGGATGAGATATACATGCATTTGGAAAAATAAGGTTTGATTAGAAATAGTCTTTTTGACAGATTCCCTACAGTATGGAAACAGGCCATTTGGCCCAACAAGACCACACCGATTCTCCAAACTAACCCACCCAGTCCCAATTTTCTTACTCTATATTTACCCCTGACGAATGCACATAACACTATGGGTAACTTAGCATGGCCAATTCACCTGACCTATATATCTTTGGATTGTAGAAGGAAAGTGGAGCACGTAGAGGAAACCTGCACAAACACAGTGAGCATGTGTAAACTCCACACAGATAGTCACCCGAAGTAGGAACCAAACCCGGATCCATGGCACTATGAGGCAGCAGTACTACGCACTGAACCACCATACCACCCTTGCTTTTTTCAACACAGTTCAATGACACAGGGACAAAATTTATTCTGCCCTTCACCCATGATGCACGTTCCAGTATCACATACCATGGATAATTTATTTTCCACTGAAAATGTCAGCTTATTATTAATTATTATTTAGTTTGTTATTATTAATTTTAATAATTATTATTAATAGATGTTTTTAGACTGGAAATATTGTATGGCTTTGTGAGTGGGAGATCATGCCGCTCAAATTTGTTTGAGTTCATTGATGAAGTGACCAGGAATGTTGATGAGGGCAGGGCGGTCGACATAGTCTGTATGATTTTCACGGAGGCCTTTGACCAGGTTACCATTGATAGGATGGTCTGGATGGTTAGAATCGCATGGAATCCAGAGGGAGCTGGCAAATTGGACACACAATTGGCTACATGGTAGTAAGCAGAGCGTAATAGTGGAAGGATGCTCTCGGACTGGAGGCCTGTGACACATGAAGTGCCTCAGGGGTCGCTGCTGGGCCCGTTGCTGTTTGTTATCTGTATCAATGATATTCTTGCGAATGTACAAGGCATGATTAGGAAACTTGAAGATGACACTAAAATAGGTGGTATCGTGGACAGTGAGGACGTATATCAGAAATTGCACCAGGACCTTGTTCAAACTGGAGAAGTGGGCCGAGGAATAATTTGGCAACGCTAGATCAAAGTAGGAGTTTCATGGTGATTGGTAGGACCTTAAGGAGTGTAGCAGAGCAGAGGGACCATGGAGTTTAGGTCCACTGTTCTCTGAAAGAGGGGTCATAGTTAGACATGGTAGTGAAGAAGGCTTTTGCCACACGAGCATGCATCGGTCAGGACATGGAGGAGAGCAGTTTGGAAGTTATGTTCCAGTTATACAGGATGTTGGTGGGACTGCACTTGTAGTGTTGTGTTCAGTTTTAGTCACTTTGCGATCGGAAGGATGTTTTTAATTTGGAATGTGTGCAGACGGAATTTATAAAAATGTTCCCAGGACTCAACAGTATGAATTATAGGGAGAGGTTGGACAAGCGAGGACTTTTTTCTTTCGAGAATAGGGGACTGAGAGGGATCTTATAGAAGTTTACACAGTTCGGGTGAATGGATCCAGCCTTTTTTTTCCTAGAGTTGGGGATTCGAGGAGGAGAGGGCATCAGTTTAAGGTGAAAGGGGAATGAATAAAAGGGAAACTGATGGAAACTGTTTTACAGAGAGTGGTACACAAAGGGAATGAGCTGCCAACGGAAGTGGTTGAAGCATTTATATTAACGATATTTAAACGGCATTTGGGCCAGTACATGGACAGGAAAGGACGAGAATGCTATGGGCCAAGTGCTGGGAAATGAGTTTAGTGTGGTTGGATATTTGGGTCAGCATGGACCAGTTAGGGCTAAGGGGCCTCTCTGCCTCTCTCCATGCTGTAGGACTTGATGACTCTGCAAACAGAACAGCATTTGAGTCAAACTGTCATTGTTCCTTTGGTGATGAGTTGGAATCATATTTGGACAATATTCTTTCAAGTTAACTTTGCAGATATTTTGCTTTTCAGTTTGTTATCGACAATACGTGTGTGTGTCCGTACGTGTGCATGTATGTGTGTGTGTGTGCATGTGTTTGTGTGTGTGTGTGTGTGTGTGTGTCTGCGTGTATTTCTCAGTATTTTTCAAAGAAAAATATCAATGTACATATTTGCAATATCCTCTCGCCATTCCTCTTTCCATCATAGTTTGAGCAACTTTGTTTTGGTCATAAACGTGTTGTTTTCGCAGGTTAAAGAAATCTGCCTGATTTGTTCCTAGCACTGACCCTGACACACTCTGAGAACTATATCATTTGCCATATCACCAACATCGTAATAATTATTTTTTGTGGTCAGTATCAGCCAACGTTAGTGTCGAGGAGTTCGTTGGAGGAGAATCTGAGGGATAGGATTTACATCTATTTAGAAAGACAAGGACTGATTAGGGATAGTCAATATGGATTTGTGTGATGGAAATCATGTCTAATTAATGTGATTGAGTATGATGAAGAGGTGACAAAGAAGAATGAAGAAGACACTGTGGTATAAATTGTTTACACAGTTTTCAGCAAGGCATTAAATAAGGTTCCCCATCGTAGACAGATTACTAAAATTAGGTTATATGTAATCAAGGAAAAACTAATCAATTGTTATACAAAATTGGATTGAAGGTAATGGATTGTTTTCCAGACTGAAGACCTGTGGCCAGCGGCGTGCTGAAAGAATCAGTGCTGAGCTCACTGCTTTTCATCACGGATATAAACAACTTTGAAGTGATTATCGGAGGCATGGTCAGTAAGTTTACAGATAATATCACCAAAGTGGTGCAGTGGACAGTAAAGAAGATGATCTCACAATATAACAGGATCCTTGACCATCAATGAGCCAAGAACTGGCAGATGGAGTTTAATTTAGATATTTGTGAAGTTTTGCGTATTGGTAATTTAAAGCAGGGTAGTGCCCTGGGGAATGTTGCTGAACAAAGAGACCTACGGGTAAAGATTCATAGTTCCTTGTAAGTGGAGTTTAAGTCGGTAGAGTGGTGAAGAACGTAGTTGGCATGCTTGACTTAATCGGTCAGAGCATTGAGTATAGGAGTAGGGGTAGGGTGTTGCGCTTGTAAAGGACGGAGGTGAGGCCACTTTAAGAATACTGCGTACATATCAGTTGAGTCTGCTGAAGGATGGATGTTGTTAAGCTTGAAAGGGTACAGAAAAGATTTACAAGGATTTT
The DNA here is from genome assembly GCF_047496795.1 of Chiloscyllium punctatum. Taxonomy (NCBI): domain Eukaryota; kingdom Metazoa; phylum Chordata; class Chondrichthyes; order Orectolobiformes; family Hemiscylliidae; genus Chiloscyllium; species Chiloscyllium punctatum. The sequence continues at coordinate 8,285,330 of NC_092745.1, read as the reverse complement.
CTGGAACCTGAGGGTTTGAGCTACAGGGAGATGATGAAAAGGTTGAGGCTTTTCCCCTGGCCTATCAGAGACTGAATGGTGACATGACAGAGGTAATACAAGTCCTGAGGGGCATGGATAGTCTGAATGGGCAAGATCTTTTTCCCAGTGTAGGGGCATCCAGAACTAGACGGCATAGTGTGAAGGTGACAGGGCAAAGACTTAGAAGGGACCTGAGGGGAAACATTTTCATACAGAGGCTGGTGGGTGTACTGTCAGAGGAAGTGGTGAAAGTGGGTACAATTATACGTTTAAAATGTATCTGGATAGGTACATAAATAGAAATGGTTAAGAGGGATGTGGGTCAAATGCTGACACGTTGGACGAGATCTGATTAAGATGCCTGATTGGCCTGGACAATTTGGACAAAAGGATCTGTTTCCACACAGTATGACTCTCTTATTCTCACAACAGGATGAGGGAAAGTTCATAAAGGGCCATTCGAATGGGAATTCTCTTCCCCAAAAGTTTGTGGTGCCTCTCTGATTACAAGTATTCACAGCTGAGTTAGCTAAAGTTTTGACAGAGAAGTGTTTCATGGATAATGGGACACAGGCAGGAAAATGAGGCTGAGACCACATCCTGATCAGCCACAATCTTAATACCTGGTGGAGAAGGCTCAAATTCTCTAATGACCCACTTCTGCTCTTAATTCCCATGTTTCTGCCTTCCATTCAACCCCTCACACCTGCTAGCAATGGCTTCCCCTCTTTGTAACTTGTGCTTCATTTGTTGACCATGTTGTAGACCTAGATTCACTGTGAATACAGCCCCAAATCTCACCCAGCGATGCCTCGCAAAATCCGCTGGTCTCACTGATTGCAGCATTCCATAAAAGACCTTCCAGGAAAATAACACCAACTAACTTTCCAATAACGGAATGGGAGAACATCAGAAACAGAAGCAGGTCATTCACATCCTAAGCCTGTCTTGCTCTTCACTAAGATCAATCTGACCTGCTCCAAGTCTCAAATCTTCCTCAATGTTCAAGTCTTCTTGAGCACTTCCATAGAACACAGAACAAAGAACAGTACTGATTTGAAGATGCCGGTGTTGGAATGGAGTGTACACAGTTAAAAATTACACAACACCAGGTAATAATCCAACAGGTTTCTTTGGAAGCACACTAGCTTTCTCAGCGTCGCCCCTTCATCGGGTGATAGTGGAGGGCTCAATCCTAACACAGAATTTATAGCACAAATTTGCAGTGTGATGGAACTGAAATTATACATTGAAAATTTGATTGTTAAGCCTTTCATCTGTTAGAATATCATGATAGTTTCTCTTCTTTCATATGTAAATCACAAAACCTTTTTTTTAAAGTTGCATTCTCAGATTAACTTTTAACAATGGTGATGCCTAGACAATATGGTGAAAGTGTTGCCTCCCTGTGTTCTCTCTCTATGCCATGATGTTTACACTGATTCTAATCTAAAAAGTGAGGTAACCGTGTTTTACATGAATTCATATAGTTTTTGAGCTCGGAGTTCTACGTGAATGCATACAGCTCGGACCTTCATCACTCGACGTTGTGCCATTTATCCTACTCTAAGATCAGACTAATCTACATGCTTCCATTCACTTTGTTCCATGTGCCTATCCAAGAGTCTCTTAAGTTTCCCTCACGTATTTGACTCTACTATCACTGCTGGCAGTGCATTCGACTCACCCACCACTCTCTGTGTAAAGAATCTACCGCTGATATCTCCCCTAAACCTTCCTCCAATTGCCTTAAAATTATGTCACCTAGTCATAGATATTTCTGCCCTGGGAAAATGCTTCTGGCTATTCACTCTCTCTATGACTCTCATCATCTTGTACACCTCCAGTGAGAAAAGCCCTCGGTCCTCATGGTTTCCTCATAAGATCTGCCCTCCAGTTCAGGCAACATCCTGGTAAATTTCCTCCTGGTAAATCGCACTGAATGAGAATTGATTATGATCTCTCCACTTTTTAGCGTCATTCATTGCACAAGGGAAGATGATTATCATTGGTTGGCATCAATCATCTCAGCCGTGGGACACATCTGCAGGAGATCCACAGCGTGGCTTCCTCAGCCCAGGCATCTCCAGTTTATCATCACATAATCCCTACAGTGTGGAAGGAGGCTATTCAGCCCACTGAGTCCAAACTGAGCAGATTGGATTCCCTCCAGTGTGGATACAGGCACTGCGGCCCAACCAGTCCACAACGACCCTCTGAAGAGTAACCCACCCAGACACACTTCCGTCTGACTAATGCACCTAACATAATTGACAATTTAGCATGGCCAATTCACCTGGCCTGAACATCTTCGGACTGTGGGAGGAAACCGGAGCACCCGGAGGAGACTTATGCAGACAAGTGGGGAACGCGGAAACTCCACACAGACAGTTGCCCACGGCCGGAATCGAACCTGGGACCCTGGTGCTGTGAGGCAGCAGTGTTAGCTGCTTAGCCACCGTGCAAACAGAAAAGGGGGCATTCACTGAAATTTACAAAATTTCCAGGACAAGTTGTCCCTCTTCAACTCTTGAAACAGTCTGTGACCATGTACAGCAAGACGTGGACAACATTCAAGATCGTACTGTTAAAGTCTGGGTAACATTTATGTAACAGCACAGTACATTTCCACAGTAAAACGAGGAGTTTATTCAGCACCTCAATCTGGTTTCACAAGAATATGGGGAAGCCATTCATCCCATCAAAACTACTGCGCAAGAAGAAGGATGGACCATTCAGTCCCTCCTCCCTGTTGCACAGGAAGACAGGGAGTCTGTTCTCTCCCACATGTGACATACATGGGATCAGAAAGAGCCATTTCATACCCGGAGTCACTTACAAAGGAACAGGAAGAGATTATTCAGCTTGTCAAACCACTAACACAGGAACAGGAAAGTGTCAGAGATGCTCCAACATCACAAACAAATGGAGCAGGGGCTGCACAGACAGACTGCTCCAAATTGATCCACATGCCTTAATTAATCATGGTACATATGTGTTACTTTAACATGGTTTTTTGGCAGTCGGAATGCAGCCAACATTTTTAGCCCTTCTCCAAGTTATCTTCCATCTCCAAGAAGGCAGACCCATGGTCTCCGTGGAGGTGGGAAACCGGTGAGGAATAACTAACTGTTTCAGAATGAAGGTATTTTGGCTGCTGACGATTGTGTACAAAGTGACATTCAATGCAGTGTCACACAGTAACTGTGCATTAAAGTGTTCAGAGTTCATTCAGAGCCTGCACCTCGCTGTCAATCGACATGGGAGCTCTGCAGATGCACATAAACTGTCGTGAATCAAACATCCAATGAAAAGTATGACATTATCACCCCATTCAGCTATTTGGGACATAATGAGTTTCTGTCCACACCCATCAAGCTTCAACTTCTTATTCTCTCACAGCGCTAAAGATAAAACACATAGTTACTGTACTCTCTCCTCATGGTAACATCATGCCAGTGTTTAGTCTGGTCAAACTCCAGTACACTCTCTCAGTGACAAAGGGATCATTGTTTATAAAGCAGACCAAACCTTTACACAAAGCACCAAATACTTTCACAACAAAAAACGATCATTGGGAACGATATTCTAACTTTGATACTTCAATCATTTTGCCTGAAGAGCCACATATCATTTACTTCCTGCCCCTGTATGAATTCTGACAGTGACTTATGTCCAAGGACATCCAAGTCCTTTTCAACAAAAGCACTCGCCAACCTCTCTACCATTTCACAAATATAAATGTACATGATGATATTTGTTGTTCACATCTGAATCATTTTTATACCATGTGAACAGCTATTGCCCAAACACTAATCCTGCTGACACCCATCAATCCTTCGGTCCAGAGAAAAAAACAGTATTCTTCTCGTATCTCCATTACCCAATTTTTAATCCATGTGGTATATATTCCACCCCTACTTACCCATGGACTCTAACATTCCCCACTTACCTGTATTCAAACATGTCAAACGTCTTCTAAAAACACAAATACTCCACTCCCATTGGTTCTCAACTGTCGATGTCACAACGGGCAATCTCTATAAACAGGTTTATCAAAGATCATTTCCCTTTCCTGAATCTAGGCCGAATGTACCAAATTATATAATTATTCTCCAAGTTTCTAGTTGTCACATTCCTTATATAAGGTTCCAATATTTTTTTTCCCTCAGCAGACATCAAGCTATTTAGTTTTCTGTTTTCCCTCTCCATCCTGTTTTAAACAATGAAGTTTACAATAGTTGTTTTCCAGTCTGCAGCATCCTTTCCAGATTCTCACTAGCTTTGAAGAATAATCAGTAATTCTTTCACTAGCTCTTTTCTCATCTCAATCACTCTGGGATGGAGCTCATCAGATGCAGCAACTTATGAAACTTCAATTCAATTAGATTTTCAATAACATACTCTTCATTAATTCTGATTTCCTGCAGTTTCCCATTTTTACCAGTCACTCTTTTCGCTAATATTTCTGGAAATTAGTTTCTGTACCTTCCTCTGTGGAAATGGAACCAATGCATTCCTCTCAGCAGGTAGATGGCTTCAGTCAGCTCGTGAATATATTGGAGGACTGCACTTCAGAGATGGTGGCTATATTACCCACTGCTGCCGGCAAAGTTCCAGTATCAATCCAGTTTAATTCATCGTGAGTGTCAGCATAGTCCTGTCCCTGATATGAGACTACAGGTTATACTGAAGGAGGGGATACAGCTCAGTGACAACCTCAATTTTGAGACAAGCTGGTATTACACTTTACACCTGAATGGCTGCAGCTTAGACAAGTGTTCCTGAAAATCCCGGAGAGTATAGTACAGTGCTCCTCCCTGTTTACACAGCTTCCCTTCTTTGTAGTCGTAGTTCCATTTGTTTACCATGGACCCAGACACACTGTAAATGCAGTATTCAGAGTGGTGTCCACAGACCCTCGGGGCTCCCTGAATGAACCCACTAGCTGACATCACAATCCTGAGAACACTATCTACAGACCCTCCACTGACTTTCTAGATGACAGCAGCAAGTCAATTCCCCACACCCACAGTGCATCCAATCAATGTTTAAAATGCCTCGGTCTCCTCAGTTTCTTTTCCTGGCTGAGAAAGCTCTTACATCTCCACATAGTCGCACAGTAACAGTTCCTCTCTCCAAAGAAGCAGTTGACAATGTAACATTATGTTTCTCTATATCTCAGCAACTATAAGTATTGCTGATGGAGTTGATCACCACACTCAGAGACGAGAGATAGAGGGAACATAACTAACGGTAAGCAGGGGCATACCATAATAAATATGATATTCAGGAATATGTGAAAAGGCGAAATGTTAGAATAACTTCCCATTCTGTTTTCCTTCCAGTCCATCGTCAGCAATCCTTTTGCTTGCTTTACCTTTCTCTCTGTCTCTCTCACACACACACGCACTCTTTCTCTCTCTCTTTCCCTCTCTCTTGCTGCACATCATCCACTCAACACAAACCTCCCGCTCACCCTTCCAAACATCCCTGATATAATAATATTATTTCTCAGTTGCATTCAGTTTTGATAGGTTCACTGAACTCGAAACGCTATTTGTGTTTCTTCCGACAGACTGCCATACCTGATGAGATTCTCCAACATTCTTTCAAACGGTGGAGAATTTTATTTCAGATCGCCAGCATCCGCATTTCTTTGGTTATTTCACCTTTAATGTTGTTGTTTCGCCGGATGCTAGCATCACTGGTAAGGGCAACATTTCTTGTTCATCACAACTGCCCTTGTCCACGTGGCCATTTGTCAAGGCAATATGGAGGCAACCATATTGTTGTGGGTCTGATGATACAAAGCTGGGTGGTAGGGTGAAATGTGATGAGGATGTTAGGAGATTACAGGGTGACCTGGACAAGTTAGGTGAGTGGGCAGATGCATGGCAGATGCAGTTTAATGTGGCTAAATGTCTGGTTATCCACTTTGGTGGCAAGAACAGGAAGGCAGATTACTACCTCAATGGTATCAAATTAGGTGAAGGGGCTGTTCAGAGAGATCTGGGTGTTCTTGTCCACCAGTCAATGAAGGCAAGCATGCAGGTACAGCAGGTCGTGAAGAAGGCTAATAGCATGCTGGCCTTCATAACAAGAGGGATTGAGTATAGAAGCAATAGATGTGCTTCTGCAGCTGTACAGGGCCCTGGTGAGACCACACCTGGAGTACTGTGTACAGTTCTGGTCTCCAAATTTGAGGAAAGACATTCTGGCTATTGAGAGAGTGCAGCGTAGGTTCACGAGGTCAATTCCTGGAATGGCAGGATTGTCTTACACGGAAAGACTGAAGCGACTGGGCTTGTATACCCTTGAGTTTAGAAGACTTAGAGGGGATCTGATTGAAACGTATAGGATTATGAAAGGATTGGACACTCTGGCAGGAGAAAACATATTTCCGCTGATGGGGGAGTGCCGAACCAGAGGACACAACTTAAAAATACCGGGTAGACCATTTAGGACAGAGATGAGGAGAAACTACTTCACCCAGAGAATGGTGGCTGTGTGGAATGCTCTGCCCCAGAGGGCAGTGGAGGCCCAGTCTTGGATTCATTTAAGAAAGAATTGGATAGAGCTCTTAAAGATAGTGGAGTCAAGGGTTATGGAGATAAGGCTGGAACAGGATACTGATTGGGAATGATCAGCCATGATCATATTGAATGGCGGTGCAGGCTCGAAGGGCTGAATGGCGTACTCCTGCATCTATTGTCGATCGTCTATTGTCTATTGTCTGAGGTGACACTTAATTCAGATAGGGCAAACACGTTAGGATTCTTTACCAAAGGTTATCAATAAAATAAGAAAAGAAATCCTGATGTTTTATGGTTACCATGAGTGAAATTAGGTTTCATTCCAATTTTTGCCATTGGAATTTAAATTTAGTCATCGACTGTGGTAGGATTTCAGATAATGCTTCTGGATTCATATCCTGTGTCACTGAACGGCACCATCATTGACATTATTACTCTATTTAAGAGTCCCTGTTGTGAAGTAACTGTAGAGACAAGAACATGTTTGTGGTCAAACTATTTTGAACTGGAAGAGAGGTCAGAAGAGAACTGGAGCCATAAAATCTGTCATTAACGAAAGGGTAGGTGATGGCAAAGTCAGCAGCAGAACTCAGGCAGAGCTGGAGATTGGGGATATTATGAAGGTGGGTATCGGCAGATTGATCATAGAAAGAATATGGAGGCATAAAACAGTTCACGGTAAAAAGGAGAGTCAAGGTTCTGAACAGTCTTATTCCTTCTCAGATGTTTATGAGTAAGTAGTTTGGAAATGCATGACAAGGAAGTGGCGTTTGTGACTGAAAGTTTATCTATTTGTTAAATATAATCAAACACAATAGCAATAACATTCAGCATCATTTATAGAATTAACAGAGATAGACTTACCAGGAATACCAATAATAGCGAGGATGGGATAGTACCCAGCTTGAATAATGTACAGTACGGATCGTATCCGCAAATGTAACCACGGCCAATCCTGAGAAAGATAGTAAAGACCCGAGGATAAACTCCTGTTCATTGTTGGAACATTCCAGCCTAATGTTTTCAGATTCTGATCCATTGTTGGAACATTCTAATGTTCTTAGATTCTGATCTCTCTCTCTCTTTCTCTGTCGCTGCTGATCCCAATCTTGTTGAGGTTGACTCTACCCTGAATACTATGGCATAACAAGGTGAAATAAGTCCCTCGTTATGGAACGAGGGAAATCCTCCAGTGACCCAGTTAGGTCCAGGAAGACTGATATTAATCACAGTCACTGAACAAACAGCTCCAGTTAACCAATTTCACGGCAACTCTGATGTATCACAATAATACTTGGTGTGGGTGGGATTTAGATATCGCTGATTATTGGGCTCATAGCACATCTCCAGTTGTAAACTAAGAGGTAATGGAGAGAGACAATTCTTTCTCTTCACAAGCTCGATAATTCTGCTGTGTTTTGGTAGTATAGGAATTGCTGGGCTCCCGAGGCCGTCTGTGTCTGATCACCAGGCCTGCTGCATCTTTTTGTTTTATTTATTCATGATTAACTTTGACTTTTGTCTGTCCAGCATTTAACGGCTTAGGTGGGTTTAGGCATTTTTGAGAGACACCTACAGAGCCATAGACGATGTAGATACAGTCTATTCCTTGTGTTCTTGTAGCCGCGGCCTGGTCCTGTGGAGTAATGGTCAAACTCTCACAGAACCAGGATTCTTAGTTTTACATTTTGCCAGTTATTGCTGAAGTCTCAGCAGGGTTGGAAGGCAGGAAATGTCTCCTGGGTGCTACACATTGACTCTGTGATTTCTCTTGGAACTGTCTTTTGATGTTCTTTCCTCCTGGATTGGAGAACTGCATGTCAATTTCCTGCATTTGTTTTTTGACAGTTGTGTGCTATTGGATGATGCCATATTGGAGCAGTTACTGTATAGTAGTTAAATAAACTATTATTCTGCTAAGTTTTCCAACAGAATTATGTTATTGCAAGTTCCTCTTCCTTTTGTTGTTATCATTTATCAACAGTTTTCGAATAAATTGTGTTTTGCTTAATGACGAATATTTTGATCAAGTAAATTATATCTCAAACACAGCACCTCATATATACCAACGGAATGGGCCGAGCCGGAGGAGTGATAATCATGTCAGGAATTATATCAGACACTTAATCCATCTCTCAAATCCAGCCCGGACATGTATAAGCCCAGATGAGATACCTGCTCAGCATGAAGCACTGCGTAGACCAGGCTAGTGTACTGCTCAGCAATCCGTCTAGGTTCGAACATTATTTAGAGCTCACCAGTTCACGACTTATCTGTCCAACAGTGCACTGATCTATAAAATTGTACTAGATGATCTGTTCAGCACAGGGTGCTGTGCAGAACATACAAAGGCATTGTTCTATTCACACGGACTGGATATCTGTGCAGTATGGGGAGCTGTGCAGTGAATAGCAGTGAATTTATCTATTAATTTGGAGCAGTTACCTTCCCAGCATACACAGCAGTGTACACCAATCACAGCATTGCTGAGTAACACTGTGTTAGATCACTGCCCAGCGAGGGGAAACTTGCAGCTCATGCTGGAAGTCACAGGATGTGCAACTCCCTCCATTTCCAGCTCCATACCTCCATTGTGGCATGACACAGGAGTGCTGTGGGTGTGAAACTCAATGCCAGAGAGAGATGGTGGGGGAATCAGTTTAAATACCAACAAATGGGAGGAGCTTGGTTAAAAGACAGGGGGAGATTGAGAGAGAATTTCAGAGAAGGATCTGATGGTAGGTTTAAAAATTGTGAAAGGAAGACATTTCGATAGCAGCTTGCAATATAGGCCACTGTTTACAGGAATGGTGGGTGAGCAGGATATTGGCGTAAGTTAAGATGGTGGAGTGCTTTGGATAAGCATTTGTCCTGCAGCTTTGTAATTGGGAGTAGGGTCAGAAGAGTCTTCGACTCACTGGGCAGAATCTGACAATAATTTGTCACAATGCCTTTTTCATTGCGTGTGACAGAAGGAATGTCTGCACGAGGCAGAGCTAGTTTCCTGGTGTTATCTTATCGAACTCACCTCATTATATATCCACCTCGCTCCATGGTGTCCCTGTCAATCAATACCAGCCCGATTCTCCCACACATCGTGAATGAATGTGCTCACCATCGCCCAGAATGCCCCTGGATATTCAGTGATCCCTGGTACTGCTGCCATCATTAAAAGGCCAATGGGCACACGGTTGAGCTTTCTCAGTTAGGAGCTGCCCTGCACAGTTTACCCCGAGCATGGAAGATAAGGGAAATTACACCACAGCTTGTCGACAGGGGCACGGAAGTCCTGGTGAATGGTCTAGTACAGAGGGGGACAATTCTCTTTCCAGAGGGAGCCACACCACCAGACTCACCGAGCATGGTCTGAGCACACCACCCAGCTCAGTGCAGTATCTACGGTACGAAGAAACGTCCAGCAATACTGGAAAAACACCTTCCCCGCTCTGTCAGGATAAGGGTCACCGTATTCTCTCTACTCTCTCACACTCACTGTATGTCTGTTAGAGCCGTCCCCAGAATAAGGCTCCATCACTCTCACCACCGCAATACAGCACCTTCTCTCTCTCTCTCTCTCTCACCTACGCAATACCCCCACATGGTTATAAAATGTTGTTATGAGTACAGTTTCTAGAATTCTCTGGATGATATCGTTTGTACACTGTTCCAGATAATAAAAATAATTCAACTTGAGAAAAATATTCATCCCCCAGTATGTAACACATCAGAGGAAGGAGCAGAGTTTTACTTTTTTTTAAAATCACTCAGGATGAAAGTGCATCATGAGGCCATTAAGCCTCTCAAATATGCTCCACTATTCAGGCAAAGGGAGCACCTAAACACTTGAAGACTCACTCTCTTCTTGAAGAGAGGCGCCACTTTGGAGTTTCGCCAGTTTCACTGCAACACTCCTGCAATCCCGAGAGTTATGGAATATTTCACACAGTGCCACCAGTCACTCTGTAACCACTTCTATAAAAACAGCTATGAATTACTGATGAGCTGTTTACCCTTGGTCTTTTCTGTTTGAGAAAAGCCTTGTTCGTTTTGTTAGAGACAGTGCAAAACTTTCATCTGACTACAAATTTGTTTATAACATTGAAACACATTGTGCCTTCCCCTGTGAGGAACGATGTAAAATACTGTTTTAAATTCTCTGCCTGTTCCCTGAAACCAGTTCCCCAGTCACATCCTACAGGTGTCCCACATATTCTTTCCTGCCTTTCTTCTAAGGGTCACACGCACATCAGGATCGTTTTTTATTCGATACGGGAAAACTCTTGTGGTTAGTTTTTTTTTCATATTTCTTACCAGTTTTGGAATATTTTTCTTTGTATTTTGTTTTGTACAATCTGCTTCTGGTTCCAAAAGCAAACTTCCCAAATGTGGCCAACGCTAGAACTCACCAATTTGAATTTTTTAGTTTGTGATTGATGAGTATCCTTCACAGCCTTTGTGTATCATGGGTGGTTCATCTTCACATCTTCATATCATCTTCTTTTTGACCAGAGTCAATAATAGCTGAGCGTTAATAAGCAGTATCTGCTTAAATGTTCCCCCACCCCACACACATCTGCTGACCTTCACCTGTGTCTATTTCCACACTCCGTATTTGACCAGATATATTACATAAATCTGCATTTGAAATGCCTGGCTCTTTTCAGTCATTCAGCGGGAACCTACGTATGTGGCTGAACACATGGAGAGTGACTCCATTCTGTCAGTTTTTCTGGCTCTGTGATTTCTGTTCAATGATGTCACATTCCAGTGGGAAGCTTCCTACATGACATCCTTTACTCTCAAACTAGAAATGCAGTCACTCTGATGGACCGAGCCTTCAGCTGGGACTGTCCCGTCTCCCTCACTTCTGCCCTCACTCCATCCCCTCCTTCCCAGAACAATGATAGATATCCCCGTGCCCTCACTTCCTACTGCACTAGAAGCTGCATTCACATAATCATCCTCCGCCACTTCCACCACCTCCAGCAGGACAGCACTAACAAACATATTTTCCACTCCCATCCACTTTCAGTATTTCACAGAGAGTATTCCTTTTGTGGCACGCTCCATCACCCCGAACATTTCCTCACAACCCCATGGCACATTCCCATGTAAATGCAGAAGCTGCAACATTTGCCCATTCACCTCTTCCCTCCTCACTGTCCAAGACCCTAAACACACCTTTAAGGTGAATTAGCATTTCAGTTGTACTCTTTCAATCCAGTCTCCTGTCATTGCTGCTCACAGTGCAGTCTCCTTTACATTAGTGAGCCAAACAGAAACTGCTTTGAGGAACATCTCCACTTTGTATGTAGGAATGACCATTTCATTCTGATTGCTCCCCATTTCAATAACCTACATTTCTGTCAGGATAATGAGAATTCTTTGAGGAGGTAACGACGTGTTGAACCAGAGAAAGTTACCTATCTGAACTTCCAGAAGGCTGCAGAGTATGATAAGGACCCATGGTGTCAGAGGCCAGGTACTAGCATGGATAAAAGGTTGGCTGTCTGGCAGGAGGCATAGTGAGGATAAAATTGTCCCTGTCAGGATAGCAGCTGGTGACTACCAGTGTTCAACAAGACCCAATGTTGGGACCGCAACATTTCACCTTACAGGTTAATGATCTGAGTGGTGGGACAGAAGGCATTCTGACTACGTTTGCAGATGATGCGAAGATAGGTGTACGGGCATATAGTATTGAGGAGGCAGGGAGCCTGCAGAAAGAATTCAGCAGTTTAAGAGAGTGGAAAAAGGAGTAGCAGATGGAATACAATGTGGGGCAGTGTGAGGTCATGCACTTTGGTATGAAGAATACAGGCATGGACTATTTACTAAATGGGAAAAAATTCAGAACTCTGAGTAACAAAGGGACTTGGGATTCCAAGCGCAGGATTCGCATTAGATAAACTTGCAGGTTGAGTCAGTAGTTAAGAAGGCAGATACAATATTGTCATTCATCCTGAGAGGAGTAGGATATAATGCTGGGGATTCTGAGGCTTTCTAAGGCTCTGGTCAGACCACATTTCCAGTATTTTGTGCCTCATACATCAAGAAGGATGGATTAGCCTTGGTGTGTGTCAAGAGAAGGTTCACCAGAAATGAAAAACTTAACACGAGGAACGTTGGAGGACTCTGGGTTTATACTCGATGGAGATTAGAAGGATGAAGGGGGATCCAAATTGAAACTTACAGAATACTGAATTACTTGGATACAGACAGAATTGTGAGGACATTTGCACAGGAGGACACAGGCTTAGAGCAAAGGGAAAACCCATCAGAACGGAGATAAGATGAAACGTCTTTAACTAGAGAGTGGTGAAATTGTGGAATTCCTTACCACAGAAGGCTGTGGAAACGAGATCATTTGGCACCAACGATATAGCCAGGAAAGGGACTGAGGGTCTGAAAAGTGACTACCGAGAGTTAGTTTGGAAGGTGAAGCGTAGGACGACTAGAGTAGTGATCTCAGGTTTGCTACGTGCCACGAGCTAGTGAGATGAGGAACAGTCGGAGAATGCACTTTCACACGTGGTTGCGTGGCTGGTGCAGGAGGGTGGGCTTTAGATACCTGGACCATCGGGATATCTTTTGAGTAAGGTGGGACCTTTACATGAAGGACGGGTTGCACCAGAACTGGAGGGGCGCAAATGGCCTGTTTGGGAGGTTTGCTCGTGTGATTCTGGCCGGTTTAAACGAGTTTAGCAGGGGTGTAGGAATAAGACCACATGTCTGAGAGGGGGTTAGTTGCAGACGTGACAGTGACAGGATATATTGAATCTATCAGGAAGGTTTCTCACGTGATGAAACAAAAGGATCAGTTAAAGTGCGTCTGCTTTAATGCAAAGAATGTCCGAAATAAGAGTGATGAACTTCGAGCATGGATCTGTACTTGGGGCTACGATGTAGTGGCCATAACGGAGACTTAGGTTTCACAGGGATGTTTGCTTGATGTTCCAGGGTTTAGAACGCTTAAAAATGTTTCGCGGCAGCACGGTGGCATAATGGTTAGCACTGCTGCCTCACAATGCCAGAGATCCGGGTTCAATTCCCATGTCAGGGAGCTAACTGCGCGGAGGTTGCAAATTTCCCCCGTGGGTTTCCTCCCATGATCCAAAGATGTGCAGATTAGGTGAATTGGCCATGCTAAATTGCCCGTATTGTTCATTGAAGGGATAAATGTAAGGGAATGGTTTTGGATGGGTTGCTCCATGGAGGGTTGGTGTGGATTTGTTTGGCCGAAGAGCCTGTTTCCACACTGCATGTAATCTAATCTAATCTAAAAAAGAATAGGGTGGGTGGAAAATGAGGAGGGGGTACAGAGTTGCCAATCAAAGAGTGCGACACAGCTACAGCAATGAAGGTTGTTGAGGAAGGTTTGTCTACTGAGTCAGTATGGGTGGAAGTTGGGAATAGCAAGGGAACAATCACCGCATTTGGAGTTTTCTACAAACCACCTAATAGCAGTAGAGAGATTGAAGATCTCATAGGCGGGCAGATTCTGGAAAAATGCAAAAGTAGCAGGATTATTGTTATGGGTGATTTCAACTTTTCCAATATCGACTGGAACCTCCTAAGGTGCAGATGGTGTGGATGAATCCGTTTTTGTCAGGTGTGCTCAAGACGGTTTCCTTGCTCAGTATGGAGACAGACCGACGAGGAGAGAAGCTATTTTGGATTTGGTGCTCGGCAACGGGCCAGGACAGGTGTCAGAACTCACGGTGGGAGGGCACTTTGGTGAAAGTGATCACAACTGCCTCAAATGTAGCATAGTCTGCGAGAGTGAAAGGAGCAGTTTCCGAGGGAAGATATTTAAGTCTGGAAAGGAAATTAGGATGCTATCAGACAGGAATTGGGAAGGACAGACTGGGAGCAATTGTTCCACAGAAAGGGCCCCGCAGACATGTGGAGCCTGTTTAAGGAGCAGTTGTTGTGAATGATACACAAATTTGTCCCTCTGAGACAGGTAAGAAGGGGTAAGATTAAGGAACCTTGGATGACGAGAACAGAGGAACGTCTCGTCAAAAGGAAGCAGGCAGCTTACGTAAGATGGAGGAAGCAGGATCTAGCACAGCTTTAGAGGATTACAGGCTTGCTCGAAAAGAGATCAGATATGGACTGAGGTGAGCCATGATGGGGCACGAAAAAGGCATGGCAAGAAGGATTAGGGAGAATCCAAAGGCATTTTACTCATATGTGATGAATAAGAGAATGATCAGGGAGAAGGTAGGGCGAACCAGGATTAGCGTAGCGAACTTTTGCGTGGAGTCTGAGCAGATAGGGGAAGCCCTAAATTAGTTTTTTGCTTTGCTTTTCATCATGGAAAGGGAACTTGTAAATGAAACTTAGAGGAGCTGGGCCAGATCAGTCTTGACCAGATCAGGATTGATGAAGTTGATGTGCTAGCAATTTTGGAAAACATTAAGATGGATACGTCCCGAGGGCCAGACCAGATTTATCCGAGACTGCTCCAGGAAGCAAGAAAGGAGGTTGCTAAGCTGCTGGTGAGGATATTTCCCTTCTCACTCTTCACAGGAGTCGGACCAGAGGATTGGAAGGAGGCGAATGTTGTTCCTTATTTCAAGAAGGGTAATAGGGAAATCGCTTGCAATTAGAGACCAGTCAGTCTTACGTCTGTGGTCAGCAAAGTTTGGAAAGAATTCAGAGGGATAGGATTTATGACTATTTAGCAAAGCATTGTGTGATTAAAGGCAATCAGCATGGCATCATGAGGGGCAGGTCATGCCTCACAAATCTTATTGATTTCTTTGAGGAGGTGTAAAGACATGTCAACGACGGTCGAGCAGTGGATGTGGTGCATGTGGACTTCAACAAGGTACTTGATAGGGTTCCCCATGGAAGGCTCATTCATAAAGTCAGGAAGTATGGGATACAGGGAGATTTGGCTATCTGAATTAAGAATTTGCTTGTTTGGGGAAGGCAGACAGAGGTTGTAGATGGAAAGTATTCTGCTTGGAGGACAGTGTTGAGAGGGATCCCACAGGGCTGTGTTCTTGGGCCTCTGCTCTTTGTAGTTTTTATAAATGACTTGGATGAGGAGGTTATGGTTTGGGTTAGTAACTTTGCTGATGACACAAAGGTTGGAGGTGACGTCGATAGTATAGAGGGCTACTGTAGGCTGCAGCGCGACATAAACAGGATGCAGAGCTGGGCTGAGAAATGGCAGATGGAGTTCAACCTGGATAAATGCAAAGTGATGCATTTTGGAAGGTCAAATTCGAATCCTGAGTATAGCAATAAATACAGGATTCTTGGCAGTGTGGAGGAACAGAGTTATCTGGGTGCACAAGTGCATAGGTCCCTCAAAGTTGCCACCCAAGTGGATAGGGTGTCAAGAAAGCATATGGTGGTTTGGCTTTCATTAATAGGGGAATCGAGTTTAAGAGCCATGAGGTTTTGCTGCTGCTCTACAAGTCCTGGTGAGACCACACTTGGAATATTGTGTCCAGTTGTGGACGCCCTACTTTAGGAATGATACAGAGTCTTTGGAGAGAGTGCAAAGAAGGTTTACCAGGATGCTGCCTGGACTGGAGGGCTTGCTTTATGAAGAAAGGTTGAACAAGCTTGGATCTTTCTTTCTGGAGACAAGGAGGAGAGAGGAGAGCTGATCCAGGTGTACAAAATAATGAGAGGAATAGATAGAGTCAATACCGGGAGACTTTGCCCCAGGACAGGATTGACTATTATGAGAAGTCATAGTTTGAAGATATTAAGAGGAAGGTAAAAGGGAGACGTCAGAGGTAGGTTCTTTATGCATAGATTTGTGAATGCATGGAATGCGTTGCCAGCTCTGGTGGTGGAAGCAGAGTCATTGGGCACATTAAAACGACTGTTGATCATGCACATGAATAGCAGTGAGCTGAGGGGTGCGTAGGTTAAATTACTACATTTTACATTAGGATTAAAGCTCGGGACAACATCGTGGCCCAAAGGGCCTGTTCTGTCCTGTACTGTTCTATGTTCTATGTTCCGTTTAGTATATTTAAAACAAACTCAGATAAGGTTTGATTGACAAGGGGATCAAAGATTGCTGAGAGGAAGCAGGAAAATGGGGTTGAAAATCTATCATTCGTGATCGAATGGCGGAGCAGACTTTATGGCCCGAATGGCTTCATTTCTGCTCGTATAGAGTTGTGGTCTTATAATATTTCGGCCCTGGATGGCACGGTGGCATCCAGGTTTGCACTGTTACCTCACAACATCAGGGAACTGGGTTCGATTTCCTCTGGGTGTTCTAGTTTCCTGTCACAGTTCAAAGTTGTGCAGGTTAGGTGAACTGGCCATGCTGAATTGCCGATTGTGTTCAGGGATGTTGATGTTAGGTGCAACAGTCAATGGTCTATGTATAGTATTAGGGTAGATAATGGATAGATTCGTATATTCTTTGGAGGGTCAATATAAACCTGTTGGGCTGAAGGCCCTTTTTTCACACTGTAGGGATTCTAACAAAATGCATTTTTTTAGAATCCCTACAGTGTGAAAACAGGCCCTTCAGCCTAACAGGTTTATACTGACCCTCCAAAGAGTATGCGAACCTATCCCATGAACACAACCCAAAGAGTATGCGAACCTACCCCATGAACACAACCCAAAGAGTATGCGAACCTATCCCATGAACACAACCCAAAGAGTATGCGAACCTATCCCATGAACACAATCGGCAATTCAGCATGGCCATTGAAGCACAACCCAAGCTCGAGTAACACCTCACTTTACACTTTGGTACGTTACAGTCGACAGGAGTTAATAGTCAATTCCATAACTTCACAGCCTGCACCCACTATGGCTGTTCTCCATTTTCCGCACACACTCCTTCCTGAGCTCACTAAGTTCATGACTTGTTTATGTTGCATTCAAAAGAGGAAATCAATTTCGAATATTTACACATTAATTTTCACCCATTACATAACTGTGTCTTTTTCACCACAATTTAAAGCCCATTTGTCTTTTACACTGGGCCTCCAAACACTCTTTCCCACCTTTGCCAAGATACTAAAACACTCACTTTCCAATCATTTGCACTTCTGAAGAAGATTTACACTGGATTTGAAACATTAACATTGTTTCTATGTCTCTGAGATGTTGCCAGACCCCTGAGTTCCTTCAAAAATGAAAAGTTACAGAATACATTTTCAATATAGCAAAGATCATTGGATACAGGAAATCTGAAACAAAAACAAAAATTGTTGGACTTACTGGTGCTTTGAGGAACAGTCACAGAACCCGAAAGATTAACTCTGCTTTCACTCCACAGGTGCTGTCAGACTCTTCAGCAATTTCTGTTTTTGAACAAGTTCCAAACATGTTTGTCAAAGCTGCTCACACATCCTGACCAACATGGAGCGCCATACACCGGGAAGTGAATGATCACGCAAGGTATACAAATTCATTTGTACTGAAACTACATAAGGCTGTCATCACCGACACTACAGAGCTCTTAATCGTGGTCATGGAGAGAAACAGAGGGAAACACATTCACTTTAAAGCGAAGATGGTATTACCAGTGGGGAAGAGATTCAGGTGAAAACGTTAAATGCTTTTGAGGAATGCGACAAATTGGAGGCATGGCATTATGAAGATACCCTAACAGGATGAGAATTTTTCAAAAAGGAAGTGTTCCCACATCAGAAACTGGGATAGGGCACTGTGTACAGGGGAGAAGGGTGAACGGGTCCCCGTGCGAATTGAGGACAGGCAGCAGAGTTGTATTGCAGAAATTTCGGCTCAAACTGGGCATTCATGTGATGCTGCAAATCATAGCAGCTGTAGTAGCAGCAGCAGTAGTGGAATTGTATTCAACCACAATATAATCTTTCAGTCTACCATTACCATAAAGCCTATCTCTGGTTCAGTGATGAGTGTGGGTGAACATGCCACGGTCAGAACCACGTGTATCCAAAACTGATGACAACCCATTCAAGCTACCACACTTACTGCTTACATTACGAAACAGCAGAACTAACATCTGATAGAGAGGACGCCATGATCCCAAGACTGTGACCATTTCTTTTAAAACCAGATATGAATTACTGCTGGCCTGTCTACTCTTAGTCTACTCTTAATCTGTTAGAACAATCCTTGTTTCTTTTGTTCGAGATGTTTCAAGAACTTCCCTCCTATTACCATTTTGTTTACGTCATTGATATACTTACTGTGCCTTCCCCTGTGAGGAAAGATGTAAAACATGGGTGTAAATTATCTGTCTGCTCCCTGTAGCCAATTCTTCAGTCACACCCTCCAATTATCCTCAGTATACTTTCCTATATAATTTCACCTCAGGTCACACACTCATCTTGAACTTTTGTATATGCTCGGAAAAGCTCGTGCTGCTTGTTTTTGTATTTCTTGCCAATTGACTACATCTTGTCGACTCTCCCCTTTCCCTCGCTTTCTAGATTGATACAGCCATAAAGCGCACAAACTGACCCTTTGGTCCAACTTGTCCATGCTGACCAGGTTTTCCAAACTAAACCCGTCCCATCTGATTGCATTTTGTCCATATGCCTCTAAGCGTTTCCCATTTATATGTTTGTCCTAATGAGTTTTAAATGTTGTAGCTGTACTTGCACCTCCAACTCATCCTCTGACAGCCCATTCCATATACACACATCACCCTCTGTGTGAAAGCATTGACCCTTCGTCCATTTCAAATCTCCCCTCTTTCACCTTAAGCCTCTGTCTTCTTTGGTTGAACTCCCCCATCCCGTGGAAAAGACCTTGGCTGGTCACTCAATTCAAACCTCTCATGATTTTATAAACTTCTACAATGTCATCCCTCAACCTCCTACGCACTATCTGACACTAACTTCACGAACAAGCATTTAAAGATAAGCACTGCAAATTTGAGTCAGTATTCAAATGTCAGGGAAATAACACTAAGCCCAAGCTTCCTACTGTGATTTGTTTTTCTCCATGTTACAATACTAAGGCAGCAGGAAACTGTTACGAGTACCAATAAGATGTCAAACATGTGAATTGCTTTGTCCAAGTCGTGTGATGATCTCTAGAGTGAAAGCGCATCTCTGGCCTGAACCATATAATAAGGGGAATTCTTGTACCACACGGTCAGCGTCAACCTTTAGCAGAGTGAGATGAAGGCTGAGTATACGTTTTGAAATTTGGATCATAGTGTGAATTCAGTGCAAAGGGGGAGAGGTCTTTTCAATAAGGTTTATTCCAAGAATGAAACTTTTCAGAATGAGATGTGAGTGGGAGGGTGTAAAACAGCATGAATGGAGAGGCCGAGCCACACTGAGACCAGAGCAAAGTGGCATCACAAAACGCAGCTTGATGCAACAGCAGAGTAGGTGGACTTGATCAAAGATATTCAGGTGAAATGGGTTGGGGACCATAATGTGAGAGAATGTACTCTGTAATTTGAGAGGAAGAACCTGGAATCAGGAAGGGGAGACGAGCAGGGAAGAGGATGGAGCAGCAATGGCAGTGTTTTCTGCGGGGTAAATCAGGAAGCACAGCTGAAATTCATGCCTAACATCAGCCTATGGTCCCTGAAATAAACATTATAAATCTGGACCTCCACTAATGCTCATCAATAGTATACTTGAGAGCTTTTGTCAACCATGTGTGGTTCCTCTGCTTACCGAATTCTTCTTTTTGAACAGAAACAATAATTACTGAGCGGGTGGGATATCTGCTTGAATGTCTGCTCATGTATACTCACTGACCTTCCTCTGGGCCTATTTTCCCGTTCCGCTTCAGACCAGATGTGAGGCAGAAATCCTCAATGTAGATGCCTGGTTCTTTTCAATCATTCAGGGGGAGCCTCTGCATGTGGCTGAACACATCATCAGCGGAGGCTGACTCCATTCTCCAAGTTTCTCCATCTCTGTTATTTCTAATTGATGATGCCACATTCCTTTGAGCTGCGTCTAATGTGACCTCATTTTCCTTCAAACCAGAAATCCCCTAACTCTGGTGGACAGGGCCTTCATCTGTCACTGTCCCATCCCCCACGGTGTTGCCGTCAATCCGACCTCTCTATCCCAGAACAATGATAGATTCCTTTTTGTCCACACTTCTTCCTGCACTAGAATCCATGTTCACATAATCATCTTAAGCCATTTCCACCATCTCCAGCAGGACAGCACCATCAAACACATCTTCCCCTCCCGCCCACTGTCAGTATTTCGCAGGAACCGTTCCCTCTCTGTCTCCTCCATCACCCAGAACACTTCCCCACTCCCCCATTCTACCTTCCCATGCAATTGCAGAAGCTGCAACATTTGTCATTCACCTCTTCCCTCCTCACTGTCCAAGGAACCAAACATACCTTCCAGGTGAAGCAGCATTTCATTTGTAAACTTTCAATCTGCTCTCCTATCATTGCTGCTCACAATGCAGTCTCTCTATATTGGCGAGACCAAACAGAGATTGCTTTGAGGAACACTCCCACTCTGTCTGTGGAAATAATCTTGACCTTCTCAAATCTTCCCATTGCTTCCCATTTCAATAACCTACCTTGCTCTCATGCTAACATTTCAGCCTTGTGCTGCTGCAATGTTCCAAGGAAGCACAACCCAAGCACGAGTAACAACTCACTTTACACTTTCGTACTTTACATCCTGTAGGAGCAAATGTACAATTTCACAACTTCACAGTCTGACCCCATTATAACTGTTCTGCAGTTTCCATGCATTCTCCATCCTGGCCTCCCTACGACCTTGTGTGGTTGAATCTTCTTTATCGTTTATTCAATACAGAGAACCCCTTTTCCCCATTCACATTTTAATTATTAGGCTACTTCACATGATCTTCTCGTTCTTCACGACTAAAAGCATGCTTGTCTTTTGCCACACCCTCTTTTACCCGTCAACCCACTCCCCACATCTGTCAATGGATTATAAAGCTCATTTTTCAATCCTTTTCAGTTCTGAAGAAGTGTCATACTGGACTTGCAACGCTAACTCTGTTTCTCTGTCTCTGCAGATGATACCAGACCTGTTGAGTTTCTCTAGAAATGAATGGGCTCAGAACAAATTTTCAATTAAACAAATAACTATGGATAATGGAAATGAAAATGCAAAAATGGCTGGAGAAAATGGGAGCTTTGTGGGCGGCACGGTGGCACAGGGGTTAGCACTGCTGCCTCACAGCACCAGAGACCTGGGTTCATTTCCCGCCTCAGGCGACTGACTGTGTGGAGTTTGCACATTCTTCCCGTGTCTGCGTGGGTTTCCTCCGGGTGCTCCGGGTTCCTCCCACAGTCCAAAAATGTGCAGGTTAGGTAAATTGGCCGAGCTAAATTGCCCGTAGTGTTAGGTGTAAGGTAAATGTAGGAGAATGGGGTCTGGGTGGGTTGTTCTTCGGCGGGTCAGTGTGGACTTGTTGGGCCGAAGGGCCTGTTTCCACACTGTAAGTAATCTAACCTAATGTAGAAGGTCCACTGGCCCTGAAAGATTAACTCTGCTTTCACTGCACAAGATGCTGACAGACTTGCTGAGTTTCTTCAGCAATTTCTGTTTTTGAACAAGTTCCACAGACGTGTGTTAAAGCTGCTCAAACGCCCTGTCCAACACGGAGCGCCGTGCACTGGGAAGAGACTGACAATGCAAGATGCACAAATTTCTTGGTCTGAAACTACATAAGGCTGGCATCTCTGACATTGCAGAGCTCTTAATCATGGTCAGGGAGAGAAACAGAGGGGAACACATTCACATCAAACACAGAAGATTTCATTGGGCGAATGAAACTGTATTGTTGAAGAGGAGAGTGTGAAACGGACTGATAAGCTAGAAGAGATATCTGTTAGGAAGGAAGATGTGTTGGACATTTTGAACAACTTGAGGATAGACAAGTCCCCCGGGCCTGACGGGATATATCCTAGGATTATGTGGGAAGCAAGAGAGGAAATTGCAGTACCGTTGGCAATGATCTTCTCGTCTTCACTGGCAACGGGGGTGGTACCAGGGGACTGGAGAGTAGCGAATGTTGTGCCCCTGTTCAAAAAAGGGAATAGGGATAACCCCGGGAATTACAGGCCAGTTAGTCTTACTTCTGTGGTAGGCAAAGTAATGGAAAGGGTACTGAGGGATAGATTAGATTAGATTACTTACAGTGTGGAAACAGGCCCTTCGGCCCAACAAGTCCACACCGCCCCGCCGAAGCGTAACCCACCCTTACCCCTACATCTACATCTACCCCTTACCTAACACTATGGGCAATTTAGCATGGCCAATTCACCTGACCTGCACATCTTTGGAGTGTGGGAGGAAACCGGAGCACCCGGAGGAAACCCACACAGACACGGGGAGAACGTGCAAACTCCACACAGTTAGTCGCCTGAGGCGGGAATTGAACCCGGGTCTCTGGCGCTGTGAGGCAGCAGTGCTAACCACTGTGCCACCGTGCCGCCCACGGATAGGATTTACGAGTATCTGGAACGGCACTGCTTGATTAGGGACAGCCAGCACGGATTTGTGAAGGGTAGGTCTTGCCTTACAAGTCTTATTGAATTCTTCGAGGAGGTGACCAAGCATGTGGATGAGGGTAGAGCAGTGGATGTAGTGTACATGGATTTTAGTAAGGCATTTGATAAGGTTCCCCATGGTAGGCTTATGCGGAAAGTCAGGAGGCATGGGATAGAGGGAAATTTGGCCAATTGGATAGAAAACTGGCTAACCGGTCGAAGTCAGAGAGTGGTGGTAGATGGTAAATATTCAGCATGGAGTCCAGTTACAAGTGGAGTTCCGCAGGGATCAGTTCTGGGCCCTCTGCTGTTTGTAATTTTTATTAATGACTTAGATGAGGGAGTCGAAGGGTGGGTCAGTAAATTTGCAGATGATACAAAGATAGGTGGAGTTGTGGACAGTGAGGAGGGCTGTTGTCGGCTGCAGAGGGACTTAGATATGATGCAGAGCTGGGCTGAGGAGTGGCAGATGGAGTTCAACCCTGCCAAGTGTGAAGTTGTCCATTTTGGAAGAACAAATAAGAATGCGGAATACAGGGTTAATGGTAGGGTTCTTGGTCAGGTGGAGGAACAGAGGGATCTTGGGGTCTATGTACACAGATCTTTGAAGGTTGCCACTCAGGTGGATAGAGTTTGTAAGAAGGCCTATGGAGTATTATCGTTCATTAGCAGAGGGATTGAATTCAAGAGTCGTGAGGTGATGTTGCAGCTGTACAGGACTTTGGTTAGGCCACATTTGGAGTACTGTGTGCAGTTCTGGTCGCCTCACTTTAGGAAAGATGTGGAAGCTTTGGAGAGGGTGCAGAGAAGATTTACCAGGATGTTGCCTGGAATGGAGAGTAGGTCATACGAGGATAGGTTGAGAGTTCTCGGCCTTTTCTCGTTGGAACGGCGAAGGATGAGGGGTGACTTGATAGAGGTTTATAAGATGATCAGAGGAATAGATAGAGTAGACAGTCAGAAACTTTTTCCACGGGTACAACAGAGTGTTACAAGGGGACATAAATTTAAGGTGAAGGGTGGAAGGTATAGGGGAGATGTCAGGGGTGGGTTCTTCACCCAGAGAGTGGTGGGGGCATGGAATGCGCTGCCCGTGGGAGTGGTAGAGTCAGATTCATTGGCGACCTTTAAGCGGCATTTGGATAGGTACATGGATGGGTGCTTAATCTAGGATAGAAGTTCGGCACAACATCGTGGGCCGAAGGGCCTGTTCTGTGCTGTATTGTTCTATGTTCTATGTTCTATGTTCTATGAAAAAGATTCAGATGCAAACGTTAAGGGGTTTGAGTAAAGTAACAAATTAGAGGCGTGACACCAGGGAGAGCAGAATGAGAATAAGAAAATGGAAGTATTACCACATCAGAAACCAGGTTAAGACACTGAGTCCATGGCTGATGGATGAGTGGGTCTTGGTGTGAACTGGGGGATAGTCAGTAGAATTGAATTGAACATATTGGAGCTCAAAGTGGGCATTCATGTGGTGCAGTACAATCACGGCAGCAGCAGAATTGTATTCAATTACACTCTGTAACATTTTCCCCAGGATAATCTCTCAGCCTACCATTAACATCAAGCTGATCTATGATTCAGCGATGAGTGCGGGTGAACATGATAGGGTCGGAACCATGTGTACATAAACCTGATGACAATCCATTAAAGCTACCGCACTTGACTGGTTACATTCAAAACAGCAGGACTAACATCTGATACAGAGGGTGAAATGATCCCAAGACTAACAGTTCAGATCGAAGTTCTGCAGTGCTGCCACATCCAGACATAAATGTCGATGGACTTTTAAACAACTCACTGGAGGAGAGGACTCCATAAATATAGCCATCCTATATCACGGGACAGCCCTGTACATTAGTTTAAAGTACGTGGTTGTATTATCTGCATCGTACACAGCCAGAAGTGTTGAGTTGATGATCCACCTCACCCTCGCCATGTTGCCCGCAGAATCACAGATGCCAGTCTTTAATTGATCTGAATCACAGTATGTGACATGAAGAAACAGCTGAACACAGTAAATACGACAAAGGCAATGGGCCCTGACCCCATTCCTGCAATAGGACTGAAGACTTGTGCTGCACAACAAGCCGTGTCCCTGGGGAAGCTGTTTCATTCCAGATCCAACTCTGACATCTCCCTGGAAATGTGGAAAATTACTCAGCTATGTCCAATTCCATAACAAGGGAATTACTACAGTCTGACCATTTACCACGCCCTGAGTCCCGTCGCGATAGTCACATTGGTGGGAGTTCTTTTTGACAGAGCTGTCAAGCAGCACAGAAATAACCAGCTCAGTCTGGTCCCCATGTGGAGATGGTGCTGTTGTGGAAATGTCACTGGATTACTAATCCAGACCAGGCTAATGCTCTTGCAACTGGTGGATGTTATAATTAATAAACTATCGAGGTGTAAAACCTGGAGTCATTAACAGTGACCTTGAAGCCAATGTCGATTGTAAACACCAATTTCCTTCCTCAATGTCCTTTCAGGAAGTGAACCTCCCGTGCTTTCCTGGTCTGGCCTAAACGTGACTCCAGACACACAGACATGTGATAAACTCTTCAATGGTCCTGGAAACGGACAAGCAAGACACTCTATTGTATCAAACTGTTCCAGGGTCTTATAGGATAAAACCGTACAGATCACCTGGCACCAGCGTCATTATTGGAAAGGGAAATACTACTGTGTTGACCCTGCAGAGATTTCTTTCCTAACATTTGAGAGCAGGTGGCAGGATTTACAGAGCTTTCCCACAGACTGCACAGAAACATCGGGAAAGGAGTAGGTCATTCAACACACTGAGCATCCTCCATTCTAGTTCATGGTGAAAATCTCCTCAATTCGGTTTTCCCCACACAGTGTTCATATCCTTTAGTATGGTTAAACATCGGAATATATAAAATAGGAACTACTGTATTCGCGTTGGTCCATCAATTTTGATCCTCCATTCAATATACAGGCAGTTATCCAGTAAAGGTGTGCTTATTAAACGCAATTTCACTGCAACACAATTAGTGAATTGTGCCCCTTTCGTTATAAAGCGAGCTCCCGTGCACTGTTATGGGAGTCCATCCCTGGCACCAGCTGAACATTAAATCCCAGCCTCAGGATTCCTCTGTCTGTCAAATGCACCTACAGTGTGTTCAGATAAAGCAGGAATATAATCCGCTCTGCAAGCCTTAAAACTGTGCCTGAATGTGTGATTTGTAGTCTACATTTAGAAGGAAATTAATTTCAAACTGGGAGGCGAATATCTTGGAGAGAACTGGAATCCTGCATCGGCATCACGTGGTCAGTCAGCTCGTGCGCTTTCTGAAGATCTTGGTGAGAGGTGCAGGGCTGTAGTCAGTGACTGTAGTTTTAAAGTGTGATATTTACTCTACAAATTCATTACAATATACGGTTTAAAGATCTATGCAGCCTCGGTTTGGATGGAATGGATGAGGGTTGCTGAGGGATAGACTATAAATCTTTTAATCTTTTTAATCTGTCTTCCCTGTATGTGGGAGTGTTGTCGGAACACTGCACTGTTGTATATGTTTCACCCTCTTTATAAAAGGAGGCAGGGATAAAATAACAGACGGGCTGCATAAAATGTTTGGTGGAGAAGTTTCTAGATACCTTTGTGTAATGCTGCTCCAAGTTTGAAATTCCCTGTTATAAAGTCCTTTCTTAACGTTGTGACATCATTCAGAACATTCAAACTGCTGCTCAGGAACAGGGACAAACAGGAGGTAGTCAGTCAACTTCTCGATTCTGAGACACAGGGACAGGAGACAGTCTTTCAACTGTTCGAGATTGGGACACAGGAACAGGAGGTAGTCACTCAATTGTTCGAGATTGGGATACAGGGAAATCTGAAGACTAGTGAGGCCCCAGATTTCTGTTTCCGGGGAAGAGGAGGAGGTGACTCACTACCCACACGTCTGGGGAGAAAAGGGAAATCGGCTTGTTACTAAAAGAAATATCTGAATAAGTTGCATGAGTGAGCCATTGAATCCTGCTCCAACATTCTTCAAACTCATGACTGATCTGATTGCAATTCCCTCATTCCATTTTACAGAGATTCCCCTCTCTGCAGCCTCTGCTCCATTTGTTGGTCATGTTGCAGATCCCAATACCGTAACTACAGTCACCATGTTTCATCCAGAGTTGGGTCACCAAAGCCTCTAGTCTTCCTGAATTTCCACAGCAGTTTAAATTACAGCCTCCAGGAAACCATCCCCAGCACTTTCACGAATGTACTAGAGTTAAGTCAAACGTCAGTGAAATGCAAGTGAGAAGCCTGGTCTGAATCACTAACAGTTGTGGGGATTCCTCATGTTACTGAGCACATGAGCAGCAGAGAATGATTAACACAGGCGTTCAATGGATTGGCACAGAGCAAGTTACAAAGATGTGCCTCAAAACTGCTAAAACCCCACTCTCCAACATGGAGCACAAGGCAGGACATTGGGTAACACACAGAGACAACACATGCACACAGACCCACGGACACACAGACACATTAGCATCTTTAGGATATAACTAGATAAGTTATGCTTAATGATGGGATCAAGGCTTGTTGTGAGAAGGCAGGAGAATTGGCTTGAAAAGCATGTCAGCCATGCTCAGTAGCTCAGTAGACTGGATGGGCCAAATGGCCTTTTATTCTGCTCTAATTATTTACGGTCATAAATAATTACGGTCCATCATAATTATTTATGGTCTGTGGTACATGCATTTGACTGTGTTTGTGCGCATACTTGTGTGAGTGTCCATGTTTTTGTGTCTGTGTTTTTGTGTGTTTGAGTGTGTCTGTGTGTACATGTCTGTGTGCTTGTCTGTGTATGTATCTGTGTGTATGTCTGTGTATGTTTGTGCTCCTTAGTATTTTCAGAAACGGAAATATCAATGTACATTTTTAAAAAATTTCTATTCAGTTTGACATTCATCTTTCCATCATAATTTGCAGAATTTTGTTTTCATCATGAATTTGTTATTTTAACAAATGAGGGAAATCAACCTGACCTCTTCCGAGGATGACCCTGACCCAATGTGAGACCTATAACATTCGCCATAAAATCAACCTGGTTACACCGATAATTTGCTGTGACCAATGGAAGAGTGGCAGTAGAAAATAAAACAGTTACCCAACAACCCAATGAACTCTGGACCAGTGAGCCTGACATCAGTGGTGGGTGAGTTGTTGGAGGGGATTCTGAGGGATAGCCAATTGCATGCATTTTCAAACGCAAGGATTGATTGGGGATAATCACCATGGCTTTTTGCATGAGAAATCGTGTTGTACGAATTTGACTGAGTTTGTTAAAGAGATGACAAAGCAGATTGATGAAGGTAGTATTGTAGATGTTTTCCATACAGACTGGAACATGTTGTTCGACAAGCTTCTGCATATTAGGCAAGTTAGTAAGGTTAGGTTACATGGGAACCAGCACACCCAAGCCAATTGAATACAAAATTAAATTGAAGGGAGGAGACAGAGGTTGGTAAAGGATCGCTTTTCAGACTGGAGTTCCATTTTAAGGTACAAGGGGAAATATTTTAGAGTGAACTTAGACGCAATGTTTTCATACAGAGGGAGGTGTACATATGGAATTATCTCCCAAAGTAAGTGGTGGAGTCTGGCATCTTGATGGGTATTTGAATAAGGAGGTTTAGAGGAATATGAGACAAATGCTCTCAAATCAGACTCGATCACAAACGGATATCTGATCAGCACTTACACATTTGCATGCTTTATGACTCTATAAGAGAGATGAGCGGAAATTCTAAACAGGCAATTCAAGTGGGATTTCTCATCCCCACAAGTTTGAGATATCTCTTTGTTTATATTTATTCAACGCTGAGTTAGTTAAATATTGGACAGAGAAGTGATTCTTGGATAATAGCACACAGACAGGAAAGTGGAACTGAGACCACAACTTGATCAGCCACAATCTTAGTCCCTGGTAGAGAAGGCTTAAAGTGTCCAATGACCCACTCCTGCTCCTCAGTCCCATGTTTCTGTGTTCCATTCAGCACATCAAACCTGCTAGACGGGAGCAATTAGAGACTACTTACTCCTTTCACAGAAAAGAGCATTCAGCCCCTCAAAACTGTCAAACCCAGTCTGGGCTGTTTTTGAAAGTGTAATAGGAAAACCCAGGCTGGGGTATGAAAGAGGATCCTCTTCACTTCTAACTGAGCTTCCTCTTTCTGCAACCTGTGCTTCGTTTGTTGGTCAAGTTGTAGACCCAGTTTCACTGTGAATACAGCCCCCATTCCTCACCCTGCGATGGTCCAGACAATCTGGTAATATTCAACACCAGAGCTTCCAGGAAAATAACAGCCTCTACTTCCCAATAATAGAACGTGAGAAGGCCACAAACAGGGATATGTCATTCATCCACAGACCACCCACCTCCCCCTCACCCCACACACAAGCAGGTCTTCTCCCACAATAAGATCATAAGGTCTAATATCCTCTTTCGTGTCCAATTAGTGTCAGAGCCCTCAACTCTGACTGGTCAAAAAGCACTCCCTGCCCCAACACTGTGGCCTAATGATATGTGCAAAAGACGTGAACACAAAGGCTCAGGGAAGAGTGACTGGCCCTGACATCAAGGCATCATTTAACTAAGGACGGTCTCAAGGAGGCTGAGCAGGATCGCACTTAATGGGAATGAGTTGTAAACTTCCCTGGTCAGAGTGATTTAAAGTATAAAGAACAATGATTGTGGTTTGGGTACAAAAATCCATGCAGTCCTGGACATGTCTGCAAAAAGATCCTCAAGGTAGCTTCCTCAGCACAAACTTCTTCAGCTGCTTCATAAATGTCTTGCTCACACCATAAGATTAGAAGTGGGGGTGTTCACTGAAGATCACACAATATTCAGGAAAAAATGTCCCTTCTGCTCCAGAACTAGTCTGTGTCCATATGCACCAAGACCTGGACAGCATTCATGTGTTATTGGAAGTATCGGTAATATTCATGTAACAGTGCTGCTGGACACTGCACATTTCCACTGTTAAAACTAGGAGATTATTCAGCGACTCATGCTAGCTTCACAGGAATATGAGGAAGTCATTCAGCTCAATGATATTATTGGAGAAGTGTAGAGATAGCCCATTTAATGCCTCCAACCAATTGCACAGGAAAAGAAGGAGTCACGTGTTATGGACGACAGCAGAGCTCCTCAAAAATATTTGAAGGCGTTGGCCTAGACTCTTCTAATAATTAAGTGTTCTGATGCAGTAATATCCCAAAAAATATGTACTTGGCAAAAAGGAAAGATCAGACACAGATTCTCAGATGCAGTTCTACAATCGAGGAGGGAAAACAAATCAAGTGAAAATTTAGAGAGTTGCAGCCAGGAGACTTCCACTGAAGCTTCCAACTCTGTGGTGACCCCAATAGCTTCTGATGTTACTGAGAAACCAAAACCCTTCCTGTAATGTGGCTGCCTGAACTGCACACAGTATTATATCTATGGCCTAACCAATGGCATATTTAACTCATGTTATGTCGCCTTAATGAATAAACACTATGCCTACAGTCCCGTGTGATTTCTGAACTGGCTATTATGCTGTCCAGTCACATTCAGGGATATGTGAAGAAACACCCTCTGACCTCCCTAGTGTTCTGCTAATCATTGAATTCTCCCCTGTCTGGTTACTTCTTACAAAGTGCATCCCATCGTATTTATCAGGGTCCCATTCCATCTGCCATTGATCTGACAATCTGACCATTCCACCTGTACATTCCTGTAACATAAGGCCTTC
The DNA here is from genome assembly GCF_047496795.1 of Chiloscyllium punctatum. Taxonomy (NCBI): domain Eukaryota; kingdom Metazoa; phylum Chordata; class Chondrichthyes; order Orectolobiformes; family Hemiscylliidae; genus Chiloscyllium; species Chiloscyllium punctatum. Next base: position 8,254,553 of record NC_092745.1, on the reverse strand, counting down.
CACCTCACTGCCAACCACCTGGCCAATCTTTGTGTCAAACACAAAATTACTTATTACGGTCAGCCCCAACCCCCGACCACCCCCTCCACATTCACACTTACATAATTTATGAATACCACAAATAATTAGATACACTGCTCGCTGTGGTACACCACCAGATGCTAGTCTTTTTCTACCATCTTTCCAGTAATTTGATACCACATAGCTGTTCTCCAGTCCTTTCGCGCCTCCCTTGTGGTCAGTTTCGACTTAAACATTTAGGTCAGGACATTTCCTCTCTTGTCTCCAACAGCATCCTGCGAGACAACACATTTGGACTTTACATCATCCAAAATCATCAATCCCAACTTGCATCTTATATCAAACTGTTCGAGAGCTTCCCAGTCTATCTTCTTGAATTCTGTACCTGCATCTTCCTTCTCCCAAATAAAACAGGTGTGAAGCTCTCATGTCACAGTCTATGAACGTTCCTCAGTTTCGCATACTGATTACCCCCTTGGTTTCGAAATGGGCCCTAATTTTTCCCTAGTTATTCTGTTCTGCTTGATGTTTTTGCAGAACATCTTGGTTTCCCCCTAACTTTGCCTGCTGCACTTGTTCATTCCCCTGTCTGAGTCCGTCTGCTGTGGGTGAATTTTCTAAGTTTTCCTGAGATCACCTCTCATTCTTTGAAACAGTACAGAACACAGGTATAATCTCATCCACACTGCATGCAGTCTGTGCAGAACGCCTTTACATCGATATTCCAATTTCCGCTAACTGAAGACCAACTTCACTTTTACCTTTCCATTTCCAAAAGTCACCCTGAACCACGTTGGTTCAATCTTATTTACTATTCACTTTCTGAGCTCTTGAACATCCACTTGAATATCTAACTATATAAAATCCAATAGTTCTCCATTGTCTCCCCCTACAAAAAATATCTTCAAACCATTTCAAAAAGCTCTGCACCTGAAGCCAGACAAAGTGATGCATTCACCCTCTCTTTCTTCCCTGTTGTGATAAAATTGGTTGTTTTTGATTCCCGGTATTGCTCTCTGCCATTTTAAGTGAGTAAGGAAAATGACTAAGGGAAAAGGACCACGAGAATCACAACCAGCATGGCACAGCAGAAATGGATACATCCGCGGCTGTGACGTCAGCCTCTGCAAACGCTCCAGGAGACTTATCTGTGGAGTAGAGCCTGGTCTCAGAGTTCAGAGCCTGCGAGAGAAGATTGATTCACCGATGGAGGAGACGCAAACCAGGCTGGAAACTGCAAAAGCAGGACCAGGAGACGAAGAGTCTCGGGCCGTGCAGTGTTGAGGTGGAACAGCGGATAACGGCTTCGGAAACCGTGGCAGAATCCTCGGCGGGTCGGGTCCATGCCCTGGAGTGGTAGGTTACAGCCTTAATAGAGTAGGTCGACGTCTTTGAAAATCGGGACGGTCGAAGAACATCAGCCTGGTCGGGCTGCAGGAATGAGAAGAAGATGGCTAGCTCGTCAGCTTCTTGGAGCAATGGCTCATACAATATCTGAAGCTGGAAGTAAGGGCAGACTGAGTGCGCGTTGAGTGGGCCCAGCGGGTCGCAGTGTTCAAGCCTAAATCAGACCAGCGCCCCCTCCTGGTCCAAGTGCAATTCCAGCACATAGAGAAAAAAAAAGTGCTGTCTGCTTCTCGAGCTCTGGGGAAGGATCCATAGGCTATGATCTACAAAGGGTCACAAATAATGCTTTTCGAAGACCTTTCTACGGCTGTGATCCGCAAGAAGCAGGCCTTTGATAAGGTAAAATGGAGGCTGAGGAATGTGAATAATCTGGTAGGATATCCGGTAATCTTATGTTTCAACCCTGGAGGGTCTGTGTTTAATTTTGACTCACTGGAAAACGCAAAGGACTTCCTGTACACCTTAAAATAATCTGGCTGGATCAAATAATATGGACAATTATGCTCTCTTTGATTTCTCTGGGGTTAGCCTGTTTTACCTCGCTTTTCTTTAGTATGTGGATGTCCCATTTTTTGCCTTTTCTCTCTTCTCCTTTCTTCCTCCATTCCCATTATCCTTTGTATTTCTATCATTTGCTTTTCGCTTCTCTCACTTAACTCGGAATGGGAAAGGGGGTTTGGGGATGATGGGGTTGGTTACATTTTATTTCAGCAGGACTGCCTCAGATCAAAGTATGGATGGGACGGATTGAATTCCCACTTTTGATTTTCTTGTTGTAAAATGCGTGTAACTTTTGTAAACTTTGTTTTCTCTGGATTTGGGGAGCAGCTTCAGCTAGGAGGAGCCATGGGGGATTAGTGGGTAATAGGAACACCGTCTGCAAGAAGGGGGAAAGTCTCCACTTATTTGTGTTATATGTTGGTTCATTGTAGAAATAGTTGTTAGAAGTTTTGATTTGCAAGTTATTGTCGTTATATTTTCAAGTTTTTATGAAATGTTTACTGTTTTCAATTGACGTGCTATAAATGGGGTTCTTCTCCTAAGGGGTCATGGGCTGCTACGGATGGCGATGGCTAACCGCTTGTTTAAATGGTGCACCTGGAACGTTCAGGAGAGTCACTCACCGATTAAGAGAAAAACATACTTTCAAGCCTCAGAAAGGAAGGTGTTGATGTAGCCTTGCTCCAAGAAACACATCTAACTGATAAGAAGTACTTAAAGTTACAGCAGGGAAGGTTCGGCCCGGTGTTTATTTCATCCTTTAATTCAAAATGTAGAGGAGTAGCTTCACTCATTCATACAAACCTTCTGCTTCAGTTTTTTGACAAAATTAAGGACGATCGTGAGTGGTTTCTGATCCATAAAGCTTTAATACATGGAGAAGAATATGGAACATTGTATAATACTGCCCCCAGCACCCTCCTCAAATTTCTAATAGTTGTGCTCTCCAGATTGATGACCCTTGGGGAACATCGTACAATTAAAGGGGAGACTCTAACCCACTTATGGATCCCGAAGTGGCTAGGATGTCAAGGGAGCTCTCGGGTATTTCCCTGCCATCAAGGCAGCTGGTGGACCTGAAAAGGGAGCTGCGTTGGTGGACGTTTGAGATGTCTTCACCCTGAATGTCGGGATTTCACCTTTTTTCTAACCCACATAAGTGCTATACCAGGATTGACATATTTTTTGCCCCATTGGCTTTTAAAAATTCGATACTGCTTTGTAAAATTCTGATCATGTAGCAGTGTACGTGGATGTTCAGGCCGATGGTGATGGGACAGACTCACAGCTCTGGCTCATGGATCCTTGCCTCCTGAAAGATAGCAAATTCATTGAGGACTTTTCGCGGGAATTTAAGTTTTTATTGGGACTTTAGCTTGGGTACGGCCAGTAATCTGTCGGTGTTCTGGAAGACTGCCAAGGCCTATGCAAGGGGTTTGATTATTCCTTACTCGGTGACTGAGAAGCGGCAGAAGGGAAAGCAGTAGCGTATGCTTAAGGCTTAGCTAAAGGCAGCTGAGACAGCATTCTTTGACAGACTGTCTGTAACTAAGTTGCAGGAGATTACAGCCCTCCGGGTTGCTCTGAACACTGCGCTCACCCAGAATGCAAAGAGGGAGATTTCCTTTGCGAAACAGAGGTTATTCGAGTCTGGTGCTAAACTGAGAAGGTATTTGGCGCACTTGGCCAGAAAGAAGAGTGCCCCCAATCTATTACATCCATTAGAGAGGGTGCTGGTACTATCACCTGCGATCCCAAAATGGTTAATGCAGCATTCAGTAAGTTCTACTCTAGGTTGCTCCAGTCAGAGGATTGTGCGGACAGATTGGTGAAGACGGAATCCTTTTTAAGACCCTGGACCACCCAAGTGTAACTTCAGAGAAGGAGTCTCTTTTGAATGCCCCTCTGACAATCCAACAGGATGCGGTAAGGCAGCTCCAGAGTGGAAAGCCGACCAGCACAGATGGCTTGCGGAGTGAGATTTATAAGGAGTTCATAGACATGATGGCTGGGCCAATGTTGGATATATTCAATTATTTTTGTAGACACGACTACAAGAAGTTTGCTTTATATAATTGACAGAAGGCTGGTGTGATAAAAATGCCTAAATAGAGGAAACCTCCTTGTGACCATCTGAAAGGGAATCGGATTGCACCCCCACGATCAGGTACTCGAATAACATCCCAACAGGCATGGCCTCCGGTTTCATAAAATTGATGTTATACCCCGAGAACTCAGAGAGAAGCAAGTATTTCTCTTATTCTCAAGAGAGGGAGAGCACTAGAGGATTGCCTATTCGTATAGACCTATGCTGTTATTAAAAATGTGAACTTTGAAATTTTGTAGAAAATTCGAGCGTTGAGGCTAGAGAAGATATTTTCCTTCATTGTGAAAGAGGACCAGGCAGGTTTTATTAGGAGTCGCATGTCCGCTATTAATATTAGGAGAGTGCTAAATATGGTTCAGATGTGCCAGCAAGGTCGATTCCAGGCTTGGTAATCCCGCTGGATGCAGAGAAAGCATTTGATTGGGAGTAGTGGCCATACGACTTTTATGTCTTGGCACCGTTTGGCCTTGGAGGTGTCTTTGCCTGGTGGATGGCAGAATTATATAGTGACGCTAAAGCAGCAGCAGTTCTCACTAATGGTTTAAGGTCTAATAGTATAATTTTAGCATCGGCAGAGGCAGCCGTTATTATTTGCATTGGTGATTGAGCCGTTGGCAGAGGCCACCCAGAGGGGTCCCAATATAAATGAATGAGTGGTAGGGTCAGAAAGGCATAACATCATCCTTTACACAGATGACGTTCTTCTCTCTCTAACTAACCCGATGATATCTTTGCCCCGTTTAATAGAAGTGATTGATTTCTTTGGATCTTTCTTGGGGTATAACATCAATTTTATGAAACCGGAGGCCATGCCTGTTGGGGTGTTATTCGAGTACCTGATCGTGGGGGTGCAATCCGATTCCCTTTCAGATGGTCACAAGGAGGTTTCCTCTGTTTAGGCATTTTTATGTGGTGAAAACAATCATGGCTGATGTCATCTCGGTCTCAGTCCCACTTTCCGGTCCACTCTCCATATCCCTTCAGTTACTCAATATCCCATAATCCACACACAGAGACCTAGGAATTCCCTGGCTGTTCTCTGTTTGGTAGTGTTGTCCCAGTCGAATTCATGTTGCTTGTCGTCTGTGTATGTGGCTACTAAGGATAGCTGGTCGTGTCGTTTCGTGGCTAGTTGGTGTTCGTGTATACAGATCGTTAACTGTCTTCCTGTTTGTCCAATGTAGTGTTTTGTGCAGTCCTTGCATGGGATTTTGTACACTACATTAGTTTTGCTCATGTTGGGTATCGGGTCCTTTGTTCTGGGGAGTTGTTGTATGAGCGTGGCTGTTGGTTTGTGTGCTGTTATGTGTCCTAGTGGTCGCAGTAGTCTGGCTGTCAGTTCAGAAATGCTACTGATGTATGGTAGTGTGGCTAGTCCTTAGGGTTGCGGCATGTCCTCGTTCCGTTGTCTCTCCCTTAGGCATCTGTTGATGAAATTGCGAGGGTATACATTTTTGGCGAATACTTTGTATAGGTGTTCTTCTTCCTCTTTTTGTAGTTCTGGTGTGCTGCAGTGTGTTGTGGCCCTTTTGAATAGTGTCCTAATGCAACTTCGTTTGTGTGTGTTGGGGTGGTTGCTTTCATAGTTTAGGACTTGGTCTGTCTGTGTGGCTTTCCTGTAAACCTTTGTGAATTCTCCGTTCGGTGTTCTCCGTTCAGAACATGACCCAGGGAGATATTCAGTGGAAATAAGAAGGGCATTGGAGACTACAACCACTGTCTGGTTTATGTAATTTTAATACAGTTTTTCTTTAATTGGAAGAGTATATTGTTAAAGGTGGAGGAAGATAACAAACAGTTCAGAGAAAGGGAAGATTAGAGTTGGGAAAACTGTTGTTGTCAATGTTCACTTTTAGAATTAAGGAATACATTGATATTATTTTCTATTAAGTGGTGGAATTTGCGAGCTCTCTATCACTCGACTTTAACAGATTCTGAGCGAGGTGAGCTTTTCTCAGTGTTTAGTTTAATTAGCAGAAGGGTTCATCGCCGTGTCATAACACCACACTTGTAATACCGTGTTCTAGTCACCTCATTAAAGGAAAGAGGTGGAAGCTATAGACATGGTGCAGAGAATTACCTACGGAACAGCAGAAAGATTGACACAAGCCACCTCAAAGTGAGTGAAATATTGAAAAAGTCACCATGTGAAAAATAAACACTGGCAAATTCCAGTGTGCATAAACGTCAGTGTGGCAGTGGGTGTAGTGCGTCTGCATTGATGACTGGGTATCTGTGTGTGTGTGTGTGTGTGTGTGAGTGTGAGTGTGTGTGTGTGTGTGTGTGCATGTGTGCATCTGTGTATCGGTATTTGTTTTTGTGTGCCTGTATTAGTATATGTGCTATTGCATCAGTCTCCGTGTGTGGTTATGCATCTATATTAATCTCTGTGTGTCTCTGCATATCTGATTTTGTCTCTGTGTGTATCTGTGTTTCTGCATTTATCGCTGTGTTTAGCTGCATGTCTGTATTTCTCTCCGTGTGTATCTGCGTGCCTGTATTTGCGTCTGTGTGCATCTGCATGTCTGTATTCGTCACTGTGTGTATCTGACTGTCTGTATTCACCTCTGTGTGTATCTGCGTGTCTGTATTCATCTCTGTGTACATCTGTGTGTCTCTATTCGTCTCTGTGTGTATCTGCATATCTCTGTGTGTATCAGCCCGTCTTGTTTTGTCTCTGTGTATGTCAGTTTATCTGTGTTCAACTCTGTGTGTATAAGTGTATCTGTATTCGTCTCTGTTGGTATCTGCGTGAGTTCATTCGTCTCTATATGTGTCTATATCTGTCTTTCTGTGTATCTGCGTGTCTATGTTTGTCTTTCTGTGTATCTGTGTCTGTATTCGTCTCTGTGTGCATCTGCATGTCTGCATTCATCTCTGAATCTGCGTGTCTGTATTCATCTCTATGTGCGTCTGCGTTCCTGTATTCATCTGAGTGTGTCATTAAATTCATCTCTGTGTGTAGCTGCGAGTCTTTATGAGTATCTGCGCATCTGTGTTTGTCTCTGTGTGTATCTGTGTGTCTGTTTTCATCTTTGTGTGTATCCATGTGTCTGTATTTGTCTCTGTGGGCATCTGTGTGACTCTACTCGTCTCTGTGTGTATCTACATGTCTCTGTGTGTCTGTGCGTGTCTGAATACTTTTCTGTGCATCTGCGTGTCTCTCTGTATCTGTGTGTTTGTGTTTGTCTCTATGTGTATCTGCGTGTCTGTATTAATCTTGCTTATATCTGTGTGTCTCTATCAGTCTCTCTGTGTATCTGCGTGTCTCTGTGTGTCTGTGCGTGTCTGCATTCGTCTCTGTGTGCATCTGCGTGTCTGCATTCATGTATGTATCTGTGTGTGTGTATTCGTCTTTATGTCTTTCTGCATGCCTGTATTCATATCTGCATCTGCATGTGTGTTCGTCTCTATGACTATCTGCATGCCTGTATTCATGTGTGAGTGTCTGTGTGTCTGTATTCGTCTCTGTGTATCTGCGTGCCTGTGTTTGTCTCTGCGTTTATCTGTGTGTCTGTGTTAATCTCTGTGTGCATCCCTGTGTCTGTATTCATCCCTGTGGGCATCTGTGTGAGTCTATTCGTCTTTGTGTGCATCTGCGTGTCTATATTTGTCTCTGTGTGTATCTGCGTGTCTATATTCATCTCTGTATCTGCGTGCCTGTATTCATCTCTGTTGTGTATCTGCATGTCTGTATTTGTCTCTGTGTGTATCTGCGTGTCTGTATTCATCTCTGTATCTGCGTGCCTGTTTTTGTTTCTGTGTTTATCTGTGTGTCTGTGTTCATCTCTGTGTGCATCCTTGTGTCTGTATTCATCCCTGTGGGGATCTGTGTGAGTCTATTCGTCTTTGTGTGCATCTGCGTGTCTATATTTGTCTCTGTGTGTATCTGCGTGTCTGTATTCATCTCTGTTGTGTATCTGCATGTCTGTATTTGTCTCTGTTTGTATCTGTGTGCCTGTATTTATTTCTGTGTGTCGCTGCACGTCTGTGTTTGTCTCTGTGTGCGCCTGTGCATCTGTATTCAACTCTGTGTTCCTGTATTCGTCTCTTTGTGTATCTCTGTGTCCATGTGCACAGAGGATCTGTCAGCCTCTCTGGTGTTTAAAGTGATGCAATGTCCCCCTCTGCTGGCCTTCACACTTCTCTGCGTTGACAGCACCGCAGGGTGACAACCATCACGGGATTCAGTCTGGGAGGAATGGGAGGAAGGCAGCTCATAGCGCCATCCAAACTGATAGAACCATCTGCACACGCACACACACAGTTTGGTATATGGAGGATTGTAATCGTACGGAGGACCCTTGGAGTGGAGAATGTTCATGTGAAGTAATGCCTATGCTCACTCTGCAATGTGGAAGTGATTTGTCTTTGAAGATTATTCATGACATAGAGTGCATAAAATAAAAAGTATTTCCACCGCAAATGCTTCCAAGCAAGGTTGACGGAACCAGTTGTAAGTTGATGCAATGAATATATTGCACGTTCATTACCTTGAAATGATTTATGATACACTCCTACAAATGATAAATGAGAAAAGATTGAAAGGTCGTGAAATTGAAACAGTGGTGGTGATAATATCTCAGGAACGAAATCGCTAGGTATCAAATAAAACTGCTCTGTACTTCTAATGACATTATTTGAAAAACCAACCAGCCATGCAATTTGAGAGATTGACAGGCTATTTTATGTCCTCTGAAAGAAACAAAAAAACTGACACTAGTGCAAAAGCATGGGGATGCGAACAGAGGGTGACATTGTATAACTATAAACTTAACAGGGACAGACGTAGAGGTGTGGGGGGTGGTGAGGGGTTGATCGCAATTTAAATGGATTTATCCCAAAAAACGGCAAGACCTCGTCTCACAGAGATACACACAAACATACACAGACACGTTAAACACACAACGCATATACATACAGATATGGACACACAAACAAACACATGCACACTCCTGCACATAGTTTCGTTAAGATAGAGATGAATAAAATTCTCATTAATTCGGGAACTAATGATCATTCGGCGAAGGCAGGAGAATGTCGGTGAGGAACATTTCAGCTGTGATCAAACGGCACAGCAGATCCAATGGGCTCAGTGGCCTGATTCTGCTCCATGTTCCCATTTTCAGGAGAGATTCGCTATCAAAGGTTGAATTTGAATGCAGACTACAGGGTTAAAGGTAGGATTCTTGGCCGTGTGGAGGAACAAAGGGATCTTGGGGTCCACGTCTGTAGATTCCTCAAAGTTGCGAAAACCCTCAAGGTGATAGGGCTGTTAAGAATGTGTATGATGTGTTGGTTTTCATAAGCTGGGGGATTGAGTTTAGAGCTGCGAGGTTATGCGGCAGCTCCATAGAGGCCTGGTTAGACCACACTTGGAATATTGTGTTGAGATCTGTTCACCCCATTAAAGGAAGGATGTGGAAGCTTTAGAGAGGGTGCAGACGGTAATTAGCAGAATATTGCTTGTTCGGTAGGGCATGACTTATGAAGAAGGTTTGAGGGAGCTTTAGCTTTTCTCATTAGAGCAAAGAAGGATGAACGGTGAATTGATAGAGGTGTGCAAAATGATGAGAGGCACAGATAGAATGGATAACTAGAGTCTTTTTCATAGGGTAGAAATGGCTAACACGAGGGAAACATAATATTAATGTGATTGTAGGAAGGTTTTGGGGAGATGTCAGAGGCAGGTTATTTACACAGGTAGTGATAGGTGCGTGGAATGCACTGCCAGCAGTGGTAGTAGAATCAGCTACATTAGGGATATTCAAGTAACTCTTGGAGGCACATAGATGACAATAGGATGAAGGCTCTGCAGTTTAGTTTAATCTTAGCGTAGGATAAAAGGTCGGCACACCATTGAGGGCTGAAGGGCTCTTATTGTGCTGTACTGTTCAATGTTCGCTGTTCTAATTTCTTGAACGCTTGTGAAAATATTGTACCTGGAATTCCTTTAACTTCAGTGGAGGTTAATCTGGTCAGTGTTTGATTGTCGAAGGTGAATAGAGATTTGGGGAGGTTTGAGGGAATTAATGGTCTATATCTGTTCCTAACCGTTGTGTCCTTGTATCAAAAGAATATTGATTGGTTTGAGGGGAAATCATTTTGAGAATAAGGGCATTCCTACTTCAGACTGGGAAAGGGATGTTTCTTTCTCTTTAGGATTGTGTGATCTGTGGTCTTCTCATTCCCAAGGAGCAGTGAAGACTGGGTTACGGAAAACACTCAAGGCAGAGTTATATAGATCTTTGATGAACAAGAGAATCAATGTTTATTAGGAACAGATAGGAAAGGGATGCTTAGTTATAATCACATCAACAATGAACATTCTGAATTGTGCAGCAGGCTCGAGGGGCTGAATGACCACCTGCTGATCTTGCTTCATGTGTTGTTCACTCACTCAACCGCGCGATGCTGATACAGAAGGTGAGGAAGATCGCATTCATCCATTCAGGATCGATTCAATGAGACATGAGGAGACCTTTCTGCTCCTCTCATGATTTACACAGGATTAGGATGAAGTTTTTCAGCCATTTCAGTACATTACGCAGCACAAGAGGAGGTCACATCTACTTTCTAGGTTGGTACACAGGAACAGGGGAGACCTGGGTAACTATAAGAAAATAGATAATCGGGAGAAATGTTTATTTTCGGGTTGGAAATCTTTAACTTGGTGAAGTGCCTCAGAGATCCGTGCAACATCAAAAGCTACGTAGAATCTGTCAATGATTTGGGTGTGGGAACTGATTGGATGGAACTCAATTGGCTCAACCACTAAGATAATCATTCGATAAGATGTCGAGTGGAGGTAGAGAGTCTGTAATGTGATACAGATAGGGAAGGTTAGTGTGCAAACCTTCAGCAGAAACAGGAAACATGGGCTACCGAAGTCTGTGCTGTGGTAGACGGGTAAAACAACAGTAAACTAATTAAAAGAAGAGAGAGCACAAAACTCAGTTGTACAAACGCATTTGTTCACCCTGGTACATACATCACACGGGGTTAGTATGCATATGCAGCAAGTAATTAGGAAGGTATATGGAATGATTACTTCATGAAAAGGCTATCAGGATGTTTTACTGCATCTGTACAGGAGATTTCTGAGTCAACATCTGATTTAGTGTGGGCTGTGATGATTCCATAAACTGAAAAATAAATATACTCAATCGCTTTAGAAGCTTTGCGAAGATGTTTCACTGTACTTGCCCCTGGAAAGATGACCTTATTCTGTCATACAGCAAGAAAACAGACCTTTCGGTGCACCGTGTCCATGCCGACCAGATGTCCTAAATTAATCACAATCTATTTGCCAGCACTTGGCCCATATCCCATAAAACCTTCGTGTTCACTCAAATGGCTTCATTCAAACGGCTTTAAATACTGTAGCTGTCCCAGCCTCCAACGTTTCCTCTGGAAGTTCATTCCATACACTCTGTGAAAAGTTACCACTTTTGTCCCTTGTAAATCTTTCTCCCCTCACCTTCAATCTATGTGCTCGAGGTTTGGACTGCCCTAAGCTAGGAAAATGTTCTTGGATCTTCACCATTTCCTTGTTCCTCATGATTTTACAAACCTCTATAAGGCGAGAGCACTTCAGGGTTGAGAACGAGAGGCGTTCATATTGAACCATATAAGATATTGAGTAGAGTGTATCTGATGCATAGCCTATGGACATTTTCTCTGGTATGGGAGTCTAGAACTGAGGATTCAAATTTAAGAAAACAACATGCATATGTTATGCATTCTTTTCATAGTATAAGAAAACAAATACGATGAAGACATGATTTTATTGGACAAAAATATGAGGACACATACAAACGTATCTTCATTAAAACTCCTACATGGAGCAGAGAACAGGGACGAAGTCATACAGTTCTGAGAATGTTCAAGGAGGCCTCACGTGATCCAGTTTCATGGTCAGATAACATTACTGCATATTTCTGTTGAGATATGGAGAAAATGCAACATTCTGGAGAAGCCACTGCTTTTTGCTCCCGTTCGTTCCTTGTTCCTTCTCGCAGCAATGTATGAGAGATGAAAACCGTTCAGTCATCTTTATCATTCATGTCGGATTACTGTTGAGGAATCATTGGCATCTCCCCACTGCCTAAAATCAAAGGTAATTCAGCCAAATCCGACTGTTCCAGGAATAAATCCTGCTTGTGTGAGCAGAACAACCTCAGAGGCAGAATAACATTTAATTATTTTACTTTTGTCTTGAGTTTAACTATTGCTTGGACAAAGCTCTTTCAAGCTGATATTTTGCAGAGTTTTTTTTCCTGCTTGTCTTTAGGCATGTGTATGCATGTGCCTGTGTGCACTTGTGTGTGTGACACTGTGCGTGTCTTAGTGTGTGTGTCCATGTGTATGCACAGACTGCATCTCAGTATGCATTGAAAGATAAATATTAATATGCATATTTGCCCAGACTGTTTGCCATGTATTTTTTCGTCTTAGCTTTGAGTAACTTTGCTTTGGTGAATTATTTTTGCCAATGTAAGATATCGAACTGACTGGTTCCCAGCAAAGAATCTGACCTAGTCTGAGACCTATATCATTGGTCATATCACCAACCGAGTTACATTTAAAATTTATCATGAACAATGGAGGAACGGGACTAGAAAATGAAACAGTGATCCGTCCAACCCCAGTCTGAACATGGAAGAGGATAATTTCACAACAGTTTGTTTGAGTGGGACTGCTCTTCCCCAGAAGTTTGTGGTGCCTATGTGTTTGCATTTAGTCAAAGCAATGGCAGTCAGATATTGGACAGTAAAGGACAATGAACTACAGATTTGGAAGTGGGGCTGAGAACACATCCAGATCAGCCACAATCTTACTGCCTAGTTGAGAAGGCTTAATGTGTCTAATGACACACTCCTACTCCTCATCCCTACGTCCCTATGTTCCATTCAGTTCCTCAAAACTGCAAGACAGGAGCGTTTGGAGTTCATTTACTCCGATAACCTGGAGCACAGAAATCACGGAAACCATTCACTGACTGAAGACTCGAGAGTATAGCGCTGTACAGGCACAGCATTTCAGGCAGCATCCAACGAGCAGGAGAATCGCCGTTTCTGAGCATATACTTCTGCGCTAAACGTGGTGTCAACAGAATACAAGGACGCCATTCGATCCATTGAAACTATTGGACAAGAATAGGGATAGCCCATTCAGACCTTCCTGCCTATTACACAAGTAGTGAAGGAGTGTAGTCAGCACATCGAGATGTTAAACAGGAACCGGAATCGCCAAGTCAGCTCCTTGAGCTCCTTCCAGATGACCAGGAGGTGGCCATTCAGCCGATCGAACTACGTATACAGAAATAGGAAAATGTCTTTGATGCCCCAACATGACGAATAGTGAAGCAGAGTCTACTCAGATAGACTGCTCTATGTTGTTTCTCCTGGTTCCATTGCTCGTGGTGCATATGTGTCACTTTAACTTGGTTTGCTGAATGTGAGAGGGAGAAGTGAGAAGTGAAAAGTTTGTGCGAAGTCTCAAGGAACTGCCTTCTATCTCCGAGAAGACATTATTGCACTCCTATAAAGGTCAGAAGCTGGTGGGAATAGCGAACTATTTCAAGAGTAAGGCATTAAGGCTGTCAATAGATTTATGAGCAGTGCAGAGACACACACCAACTACACATTGAGACAGTGAGAATTCATTCAGAGCCTGGAGCTCCCTCTCAACTAACCTGGGGTCTCCACACTGGTACGTGAACTACTGGGAATTACATATCATGGGGAAAATGCAATCTCTCACAAAATCATCATCTTTTTTCCGGACATAATAAATGTTAGTCCATAATCAAGTTTTAATGTCATTGCTTGTTATTCTCTTGCAGTGCTACGGATTTTGCTGGATTATACTCTCATACATTTTATCAGTTAATTATCGTTTACACAATGTAATTCAATAATTTACTTGCAAAGGTGCAAATATCTTATTGTCGTTTGTATGCCGTTTGTATGCCGTTTCTTTTTTAGATTTGTTGTAGCCTTAGCCCAAAAGTAACTGTTTTGTATACTGAACAGCCTTGGGCAACTGTCTGTGTGGCGTTTGCACATTGTCGTCGTGTCTGTGTGGGTTTCCTCTGGGTGCTACGGTTTCCTCCCACAGTCCAAAGATATGCAGGTTAGGTGAATTGGCCATGCTAAATTTGGTTAGGCCACATTTGGAGTACTGTGTGCAGTTCTGGTCGCCTCACTTCAGGAAAGATGTGGAAGCTTTGGAGAGGGTGCAGAGAAGATTTACCAGGATGTTGCCTGGAATGGAGAGTAGGTCGTACGAGGATAGGTTGAGAGTTCTCGGCCTTTTCTCGTTGGAACGGCGAAGGATGAGGGGTGACTTGATAGAGGTTTATAAGATGATCAGAGGAATAGATAGAGTAGACAGTCAGAAACTTTTTCCCCGGGTACAACAGAGTGTTACAAGGGGACATAAATTTAAGGTGAAGGGTGGAAGGTATAGGGGAGATGTCAGGGGTGGGTTCTTTACCCAGAGAGTGGTGGGGGCATGGAATGCGCTGCCCGTGGGAGTGGTAGAGTCAGATTCATTGGCGACCTTTAAGCATGGATGGGTGCTTAATCTAGGATAGAAGTTCGGCACAACATCGTGGGCCGAAGGGCCTGTTCTGTGCTGTATTGTTCTATGTTCTATGTTCTATGTTCTATGTTCTATGTTCTAAATTGCCCACAGTGTCAGGGGTGAATCGAGGGTAGTGAATGGATCTAGGTGGGTTACAGTTCGGAGGGTCGATGTGGACTTGTTGAGCCGAAGGGCCTGTTTCCATACTGTAGGAATCTTTAAAAAAAATCCTGTTTATCGGGATTCAAGGGTCAGACACAGTATGTATTTTTCATGGGCTAAGAAACAGAAAGGAATAGAAGACAGTGACTGTGGAGACTGATGAGGAGTAAAGTGACATCCCCCCGTCCCCACTGTCTTCTTGACATTGTAGAGAAATGTAGAGAAAGAAACAGATATATTCGGAAGAAGGAATAGCAAGTGACAGTGTACATGAAACAGGATAATTTGAAATGGAATGGCCGAACAATGATTGATCTGTGTGTGTGAGAGAGTGTGTGTGTGTCAGTGTGTGTGAGTGTGTGTGTGTGTCTGCGTGTGTGTGTGTGTGCGCGTGTCTGTGTGTGTGTATGAGTTTGAGAGAGTGTGTCTATCTGTGTGTGTGTGCATGTGCGTGTCTGTGTGAGTGAGTGTGTGTGCGTGTGTGTGTCTGTGTGTGTGAGTGAGTGTGTGTGTCTGTCTGTGTGTGTGTGTCTGTGTGTGAATGTGTGCGTGTCTGTGTGTGTGAGTGTGTGTGTGTCTGTGTGAGTGTGTCTGTGTGACTGTGTGTGTGTCTGTATGTGTGCCTGTGTTTGAGAGAGTGTGCGTGTCTGTGTATATGTGTCTCTGTGCGTGTGTGTGTGTCTCTGTGTGTGAGTGTGTGTGAGTGTCTGTGTGTGTCTCTGTGTGTCTCTGTGTGGGTGGGTGTCTTTATGTCTCTGTGTGTGCGAACATCTGTATGTGTGAGAGAGTGTGTGGGTGTCTCTGTATGTCTGTGTGTGGGTGTATGTGTGTGCCTGTGTGTGAGTGTGTGGGTCTCTGTGTGAGTGAGTGCGTCTGTGTGTGTCTGTGTGTGGGTGTCTGTGTGTGAGTGTGTGTGTGAGAGAGTGTGTGCGTTTGTGTGTGTGTATGTATGTGTCTGTGTGTGTGAGTGTGTGTATCGGTGTGTGTTTCTGTGTGGGTATGTGCCTGTGTGCCTGTATGTGTCTGCGTGAGTGTGTGTGGGTGTGAGTGTGGGTGTGTGTATGTGTGAGTGTGTGTATGTGTGTGTCTGTGTGGGTGCCTGTGTGAGTGTGTATGTCTGTGTGAGTGTGTGTGAATGTGTGTATGTGTGTGTCCTCGTGGGTATGTGCCTGTGTCTATGTGTGTCTGTGTGTGTGTCTATGTGTGTGTGTGTCTGTGTGTGGCTGTGTGTGTCTGTGTGTGTGTCTGTGTGAATGTGTGTTCCTGTGCCTGTGCCTGTGTGTGTGTGTGTGTCTGTGTGAGTGTGTGTGTGAGTGTGTGCGTGTAGATCGATAAGATTGTTCATATGTGTGCACCATATTCAGAATGAATAAGAGAGACATAGTTAACAAAAATGATGCATGCAATGTACAAAATTCATAAAACGTTAACATGTTATTTAGTCTTCAGCTGAGATGTTATGTTCCCCTTCTCTCAAGTACCCTCTGCCTCCTGCCTCTTCCTTGCATTCCCAGTCTTAATCTCTAATTCTTATCTGGATGTATGTTATAAATTCCTGTTTCTGGTGTTCCAATTTATATCAGTTAATCCATTTTCTATCGGGAAACATATACATTGGCCTGCTGGGCTCTGTCAACAGCTGTTGCCTGTCATATTGATGGAGATAAAAGTTCTGGCATCAGACCCACATTTCAACATATTAATCTGTTTCACAGACACTGTACAAAGGACCACAATACACAGGATTTGTCAAACCAAGTACAGAAGTACATCCATATCTATCTGTCATATAGACTTTTCTATTTTTATATCTTCTTGTCTATATTCTCTCTCTGTCTCTCTCGATCTCTCTTTTAATCTAATTGATGAATCATCCAATCGTTCTTCCTGTCCCTTGCCTCAGACGTCCCTCCTTCTGTTTACATCTATTGCTCACTTTTGGATGTGATGTCTTATAATTGAATAGTGTAACTACAAGTCATGAGGGAGCAATTGGCCTGAGTCAGTTGGAAGGGAAGCTGAGCCTGTGGAAGATGGTGAAGCAGCAATGACAGGAGTTTCTGGAGATAATTCAGCAGCACATCAGAAATTCATCCCAAGTAAGAAGACGAGCAGCCGTGACTGATAACGAACTCAGGGAAAGCATAAAAACAAAAGGAAATGCACACAATGTGTTGAAGATTATTGGGAATCCAAAGGATTACGATGCTTACAAATTCCAGCACGGATAACTAATAACAACAAATGGGAGGAGGGGATGAACTATGATATTACGCTTCTTAATCGTGTAAAAGAATATGGAAAGCAATTGTTGGATATATAACAAGGAAGACAGGGAGTAAAAAAGCAAACAAAAGACTGTTGGAAAATGAGGCTTGAATAGTTATGGGAAACAATGGAATGGCAGAGAAATTGAATAGATACTTTACATCAGTCTTCACGGTGGAAAACACCAGCAAAATGCCAGAACTTCAAGACAGTCAGGGTATAGAGGTGTGTATACTGATCTCAGTAAGGAGAAGGCGCTAGGGTAGGTGAAGTTCAATCAATCAGCGAGACCAGTTGGATAACAGCTCGTAGTTCTAAAGAGATATCGAAGGTGATTGTAGAGGCATTGCTGGTGATTTTTCAGGAAACTTTGGAGTGAGGGAGGATTGGTAAATGTAACCTCCCCATTTAAGGAGATAGGGACACAGAAGACAGGAAATTATAGAAGGACTTATTGGATCTATGGGTTTATGAATAGATGTGTGGAGTATAAGAACAAGGAAGTTGTGAAGCATATTGGAAATGGTGTGGTTAAGCTCCAGCATAACAAGAG
The DNA here is from genome assembly GCF_047496795.1 of Chiloscyllium punctatum. Taxonomy (NCBI): domain Eukaryota; kingdom Metazoa; phylum Chordata; class Chondrichthyes; order Orectolobiformes; family Hemiscylliidae; genus Chiloscyllium; species Chiloscyllium punctatum. The sequence goes on along the minus strand of NC_092745.1, from coordinate 8,236,944 downwards.
CTACAATTACAATGCCATTGCGAATAACAGTGATGAAAGTACGGTTAAAACAAAGAAAATCAGTTCGAAGTTGACAGGAGCATTAGTGACAAAAAAACTGTTTCCTAGATCCTGTTGTGAGAATGTTGAGATAAGCTTGTCAGTAAACAGACAAGGAATGTAGAAAAAGCACAATAAAATCTGTTGCTCATAACGTCTCAACGTGCAACTATGTAGCCAATACGTATGAAGCTGAAAAAGCAAAGCAAGTGAGACAGCATCCTAGGAAGAGGAAAGTCAACGTTTCAGGCTGAAAGACTTAATCAGGATTGGGCTGGGAAAGAGGAGCCGGGAAGTAAATAGAGGGAGGGCCGTGGGGCTGGTGGAAGGCTAGGTGGAATGGTGATAGGGGGATGCAGGCAGGGAATTATTGTGATTGGTCAGTGGGAAGGGTGCAACAGATATGTGAATGGGAAGATGCACAGCTTTGGTGAGGTCAGGGAAAGGGGACATGGGGTAAAGCTGTTGGTCGAGAGATTTTGAAGCCAGTGAAGACAATATTAAGCTGTAAGGTCTCCAGCTGAAATATCAAATTGTGTTCCCCAGTTTCTGTTTGACCTCACTCTGACAGTGGAGGAGGCCTGTCGCCGGATAAGTAAGGGGAAGGGAGTGATTGAAATGGATGGCAACTGAAATGCTGAATTTGTTGATCGCTTCTCGGCCTTTTGGCTCGGAATATGTGTCGTTCCTGAGGACCAGAGGAAGAGATTCTGCTCGAGTGTTGGAGGTTCGACGCAGCAGAAGCGTGCTGGCAGGGGAATTACTGCGGGGGTCGTGTTGCGAGTCATCGGAGCTGCTGGAGACCTTTGCTGGATCGTGATTGGCCGTTGGAGGATCGTTTGGTTGTGCTGACCTGCTCATGGTGGATCTTCATGCTGGCTTCGGCCTAACGCCAATTCAGGGACCAGCCAACCTCTGAGCTATGGCCTCAGCAGCCACTCGCCGCCCGGGCCAGGGCATTCGGAACACAGTCAGGGTGACTGTGAAGAAAGTGGAGGAGCACACACCGGTGGATCGGACGGTGTTTGTGAAGAAAGTTCTGCTGGAGTGTTGTGGGCTTGTCGCTGTGGACGTGTACTGCCTGCAAGATTTCCCTGGGGCAGGCTACTTCGATGTGACCTTCAGAAGCGTGAAGCAGTGCGAACAGCTCCTGAAGGTCTTCAAGGAGAAGGAAGGGGAGCCGCTGTTTTCCATCTTGTCGGCGACCCCATTGTGTGTGCTTCCTGCACGGAGGAATCGGGTTGTTACAATCCATATGTACAACCCTTACGTTCCAGCAGCTGATGTCCTGACCTTCCTGGGAAGGTACGTCCAAGTTGAGGGAGAAGCCACTGATGTGATCGACCCCTTTGTGATCTGGACCAGTAAGAGGCAGGTCAAGGTAACTCTGAGAGCCGATGATAGTGGGAACATCCTCCACCCACCCTCGAGCTTCGCAATCGGAGGGAGCAGAGGCTACCTGACATATGCAGGGCAGCCAAAGTGTGCCGAACCTGCGGGAAGTCGGGACACGTGGCGGTGGATTGCAAAGTGACCATCTGCAGGAACTGCAAAAAGGAGGGTCACTTGACGAAGGACTGTCGGGAGGAAAAGAGCTGCAACCTGTGCGGAGAGGCGGGCTACATATACAAGGCCTGGCCAAGACGAGGAGCCGCCACCTACGCACAGATGGCCGGAGGTGGCAACACGAGCCGTGGACCAATAAAGTCCAACGAGGTACCGCGAATCAGCAGAGGAACGGTGCCTGGAGGCACCCAGAAGGAAGGGAAGGTTGTAGAGGAGCAGGCGGCAGACAGCGGGGAGATGCAGCAGCCGACCCAAGCTCCTGCAAGACAGACGGAGGAAATGGAAGAGGAGGAATCAAAGGAGGCAGAGCAGTGGATTATCGTTAAAAACAGGAAAAGGAAACCTCTCGAGGGCCCCAAAGCCACCAAGCGAAGGGGGAAGAGACACCTCCAAGAGGAGGATACAGGCAGCTCCTCCGAGGGTGAGAACGGGCGCAAGAAGGGTCGCCTCCGGAGGAAGAGGCAGAGCGCCGTGGGGAGAAAGGAGGGCAGCACCGCCCAAGAAGGAAAAGACGATCCCTCTGAGGGGATGGGTGAAGGCCTCCCCCTACCCGGTGAGAACCAAGGGGTACCCACCGGCCCACAGCTCCAGGGAACTGGGAGCAGCGTCCCAGTGACAGCCCTGCTGTCAGATGGAGAACGGGGCGATGCGGACCCTGGGTCTGACACGATGACACCAGAGCGGGGAAATGACTCCAGCGTGGAGCCGGACAACTACCTCAGCCGTAGGAAGGTCCAGCAGTTTGCTGTCACCACGGGGATGCACGCAGCTACCCCACTGGAGCAAGACCAGAAGAAAATGGACACTGGTAACCCCGTAAACTGTTAAAATGGGGTTTAAAATTGCCAGCATAAATGTGCGTAGCATTAAAGCGGCTACGCGATGTGTTTCAACGCTGGCCTTCCTGGCCAACGTCAAAGCCGATATCCTGTTTCTGCAGGAGTGTGGGATACCGCACCTCAGCAGTTACAGGAGATGGTCGAGCTTGTGGGCCCACGGGCCGTCAGTGTGGTCGGGGGGCAACGATAGCCGCGCCTCCGGCCTGGGTATCCTGTTGCGGGGAGGCAACTTCACCATCTCCGAGGTTAAGGAGGTGGTGGGTGGGCGCCTCCTCGTCGTGGACGTCAAATACAGAAACGCTCCCGTGAGACTAATCATCGTGTACGCCCCAGTGGGTAAGAGTGAACGGTTGGCCGTCCTGCAACAGCTTCCACTGCTGCTGGCTACGTCCAGGCCGGTCATTCTGGCCGGAGACTTCAACTGCATCATTGATGCAGATGGACGATCCGGCGGGGGGGACAGTAAACCGGACGCTACGTCCAGGGCCCTGATGGAAACGGTCAAAGACGCCAAGCTGCACGACGTCTTCAGCAACCCTGCAGATGGAGCATAGCGTAGATACACCTGGTCACGGGCAGACGGGTCTATCCGCTCAAGGATAGATTACCTGTTTGTGTCCCGAACGCTCTCGGTCAGTTCCACCGACGTCAAGCCGGTGTTCTTCTCTGACCACTGCCTCCTGCTGGCCGACTGTCACCTACAGGACGAACAGCGGGCGGGCAAGGGAACGTGGAAACTGAACACTAAGCTGTTGACCCCGGGAAACATCGAAGAGCTCAAGAGGGATTACGCAGGTTGGAGAACCGTGAAGCCCTTCTTTGAGTCTCCAGCGGACTGGTGGGAAACGGTAAAAGGGAACATCAAGAGGTTCTTTATCCTCAAAGGTGTCCAGGAGGCGAGAGAGAGGCGGGGAAAACTGTCCCAGCTCCAGGAAAGTATGCAGAACCTGCTCCTGCTGCAGACGATGGGGGTCGATGTCATGGAGGACCTCAAGGAGGTGAAGGGCCAGCAAGCCTCGCTCTTTGCCTCGGAGGCCTCCAGGATAATCTTCCGGTCCAGGGTCCGCTCGGTGGAGCAGGACGAGACGTGCTCACGTTTCTTCTTCCAGAAGGTGCACAAAGAGAGCTCCGTGCTCAGCAGCCTGAAGAAAGAAGATGGCTCGGTAACGTCATCTCAGGCTGACGTCATGAGGATCAGCAAATCCTTCTACGCCAGCCTGTATGACTCGAAGCCAACCGACAGCGCGGCCTCCCAGTCGTTCCTGTCCTCTATCACGGAGGTCCTAGATGACGGAACACGAGAGAGTCTGGACCAGCCGCTATCTCTGGATGAACTGACCAAGGCCCTCGAGTCCTTCGAAAAGAATAAAACTCCCGGAAGCGACGGCTTACCGGTCGAGGTTTATTCCGCTCTTTGGGACTTGATCGGCCAGGACCTGCTGGAGGTGTATGTCAGTATGCTTCGGGCAGGTACCATGAGTGAATCCATGAGGAAAGGCATCATCACCCTCGTCTACAAGCGGAAGGGGGAGTGGGAGGAAATTAGAAATTGGAGACCGATCTCACTTTTAAATGCAGACTACAAAATCTTGTCAAAGGTCATCGCCAACCGGGTCAGGTCTGCTCTGGGATCGGTGATCCACCCGGACCAAACCTGTGCTGTACCGGGCAGGAAGATCTCTGAGAGTCTCGCACTCCTCAGGGATACGATCACCTACGTGCAGGACAGGGGGGTGGACACCTGCCTCATCAGCCTGGACCAGGAGAAAGCCTTTGACAGGATATCGCATACATATATGAGGGATGTCCTCTCCAAAATGGGCTTTGGGGAGGGAATCGGAAATTGGATCAGACTGCTCTACACCAACATTGTCAGTGCAGTCTCAATCAATGGGTGGGAATCAGATAGCTTCCCTGTAAGATCTGGAGTCAGGCAGGGATGCCCCCTCTCACCCGCCTTGTTTGTGTGTTGCATAGAGCCATTTGCCGAATCCATCAGGAAGGATGCGAGCCTGAGAGGGGTGACTATTCCTGGCAGCGGGGGCCTGCAGGTTAAGGCCTCCCTGTACATGGATGACGTCGCTGTTTTCTACTCGGATCCGCTGTCCGTGCACAGACTCGTGTGCATCTGTGACCAGTTCGAACGGGCCTCGGGGGCCAAGGTAAACCGAGGCAAGAGCGAGGCCATGCTCTTCCTGGAACTGGGCCGACCAATCCTCTATCCCCTTCACCGTCAGGACGGACCACCTGAAGGTGCTGGGTATTTGGTTCGGGGGGGCTGGGGCGTGCACCAAGACCTGGGAGGAGCGGATCAGGAAGATGAGACAGAAACTAGGCAGATGGGGGCAACGGTCGCTCTCCATCGCGGGAAAAAACCTGGTCATCAGGTATTGCTATATGTGGCACAGGTCTGGCCTATCCCCAGGACCTGTGCCGCCGCAGTCACCCGGGCCATCTTCCAATTCATTTGGAGATCAAAGATGGACCGGGTCCGAAGAGACTCTATGTACAAAGACCGGTGCAATGGGGGAAAAAGCACGCCCAATGCCACCCTCACCCTGATGGCCACCTTTGTGTGTGGCTGCATCAAGCTGTGCGCGGATCCCCGGTACGCAAACACCAAGTGTCACTACGTACTGAGGTTCTACCTGTCCCCGGTGTTGCGAAGGATGGGCCTGGCCTCGCTGCCGCGGAACGCTCCGAGTAGTTGGACCGTTCCGTATCACCTGTCCTTCGTGGAGAAATATATGAGGAAAAACACCTTTGACCACAAGTCCATCAGGAAGTGGTCAGCACGTAGCGTCCTTGAGACCCTTCGGGAAAAGGAGAGGGCGGATCCTGTCGAGCGGTTCCCTGAGCAGACTGTCAAAGCCATTTGGCAGAATGCCTCATCGCCAGAACTTTCCAACAGGCACCAAGACGTGGCTTGGCTGGTGGTGAGAAGGGCTCTGCCTGTGAGATCCTTTATGCACGCTCGGACTCTCTGCCGCACCGCACGCTGCCCTCGAAGTGGCTGCGGGGGGGACGAGACTGTCACACACCTCCTTCTGGAATGTGCCTATGCAGAGGAAGTCTGGAGAGGAATGCAGTGGTGCTTGTCGAGGTTCGTCCCGAGCAGCGCCGTGACGCGGGACTCCGTGCTCTACGGCCTGTTCCCCGGGACTCACACCGAGACGAACATTAACTGCGCCTGGAGGATCATCAACTCGGTGAAGGACGCTCTCTGGGCGGTCCGAAACCTGTTGATCTTCCAGCTGAAGGAGTTGACCCCGACCGAGTGTTGCAGACTGGCACATTCCAAGGTCCAAGTCTACGTGTTGAGGGACGCGCTGAAGCTTGGGGCAGCTGCCGCCAAGGCGCGGTGGGGAAAGACCACCGTGTAAGATCGGCCTGCCGAAAGAAGAACAGGGGGCCCATACAGACGTTTTTTTGGGCTCTGCTGATGCCTCAGCCAAATATATGTATATACACAAGATTGAAAAATGCACAGGATTGTAAAGGACAAGGATAAAGTCGAATCTGTGTTTGTAAATATGGACATATGTATGGCATGATCCAATGTACAGACTATCAAATCATTTATGAATAAAGTATATTTTTGAAATAAAAAAAAAGTGTAGAGAGCCGATGCTCCATGATTATGTCCCTGAGTCTCCCTTTGATCTCCACAACAGAGAGGAGACAACGTTGGGATTTGGAGATGAGCTCGGTGGGCCAGGATCAGGCTCTGTATGGAACATTAGTGCTCTGTACGAAACAATCAACACGACTTTCCAGTTACCATTCATTTTACTTCCCACTCCCACTCGCCCGGCAACATGCCCATCCTTAGCCAGACCACTATCAGAGATGCACCACCTGAGAGTTTACCTTTGAAGCTGATAGCCCAATGGCCTCAATATTGACTGAAGCCAATTCAAAAACACTCCGTCTGCCGCCTTATCCCATGTCCCTTTTCCCTGACCAGACCCACCTGTATCTGATCCACCCTTCCCACTGACCAATCACAGTAACCTCATACCTGCATGTACCGACCACCACCATACCTACTCGCTGCCCTTTCATATCCCATCACTCCCTTTCTGGGCTCCCCTCCCCCTCACCCGTCCTGACGAAAGGTCCAAGATCAAAATATTGCCTTTGCTGCTCCTCTGATTCTGTCTGGTCTGCTGTGTTTATCCAGATCCAAGTTTATTAACTCTGGCCTCCCGCACCTATAGTACTTACACTTTTCAAGCTGTGGAACTAGGTGGTCTAAATATAAGAAGAAATAAATTTGGACATTTGAAAAAATGGCGGACACATCTGTTATTTCTTAACAACCCAATACACATATTCCAGAAGAAGCAGCATTTCATTTGTACTCTTTCAATCCAGTCTCCTGTCATTGCTGCTCACAATGCAGTCTCCTTTATATTGGGGAGACCAAACAGAAACTGTATTGAGGAACACTCTCACTCTGTCTGTGGGAATAACCCTGATCTTCTCATTGCTTCCCATTTCAAAAACTTACCTTGCTGTCACGCAAACATTTCAGTCCTGGGTTGCTGTAATGCTCCAATGAAGCAAAACCCAACATCGAATAGCACCTCACTTTAGACCTTGGAACGTTCTATCCTGATGGAATTTTTATTCAATTCCATACTTGCACAGCCTGACCGCATTATGGCTGGTCTCCATTCTTCACACATTCTTTCTCCTGGTCTCCCAATGAACTTGCCCTGTTTGTGAATCGTTTGTCTTGCAGTTAATTAACGAATCCATTTCCCCCTTCACAATCTAATTAATACTCATTTTACATTTGATTCTCTTTTACCAGAAATAAAAGTCAATTTGTCAGTGGCATTGCTCCTCTACATCATCTTGTTTCCCGTCACCCCTCCTCTACCGCGGTCAAGGAATTAAAAAGCCCATTTTCCAATCCTTTTCTGTTCTGAAGAGGAGTCACACTTGAAAAAATTCAAGAAAAACCTCCTCTCCATTGCTGTAATGTTCCAGTCCGCTATTCTCAGGTTCAGATCTGTCCTCTCTCTGTCTACGCAGCTGTTGATCACTGTTACTGTTGGAGCTGATGCATCTGCTCCTACACTTGGATAGCACACTGAGTGAAGCCCTTCACCAATAGGAGAGGGAAACCCTCCAGTGACACAGTTACATTGCATGGAGACTGACATTAATCATAGTCACTGAGCAACCAGTCCCAGCTTTCAATCCAGCACATTCAGTTCATAATATGACTGGACTGGACTACATGTCGACATTGCTGGCTATTGGTCAAATCTCCCATCACCAATTGCTCTAGTGAAGTCAGTTGTGAGGGAGAAAGATGAATTTTATCTTTTCATAGGCTAGATGATTCTGCTCGGTTGTTCATTTACTATGCTGTTACTATCTCTCCCCAAATCCCGCCACCCACCAAAAGAAACACAACCAGGGTGTTTTTTTCTGTGTGGATCTCTCCTCCACGGGAACAACCGCCAGCCAACACACTGTCACTGGGCACAGTCGCCTTGAACATAGACAGGAAGTGTGGACTTCTCTGAATGTTCCTCACACTGCTCTCATAAGGCAACTAGGGATTATGCTTCAGTAATTTATTTATACAAATTGACAAACTTCTAAATGCAGTTTTATTTGTATAAAACCGTACTTTTTTACGCATTTTGGCCTCAGTCGAAACCAAAAGTGATAATTACAATGAACTTATTCATTAAGACTTATGAATTAATGAGTCAGGTTCGAATGATCATGACATTCGCTGGGAGATAGGACGGAATGGGATCGTGGCTGTGGAGACTGCTTGCGGGGGGTGGGGGGCGGGGGTACAATGATATTCCCCTGTCATCTTCACGCTTTCTGCCAGACAGAATTAAATCTAATGCACAACAAGGAAACAGTCAATATTTGAGAGATGCAATGCTGAATGACAATATGAACTGAACAGGATCATTTTAAATGTGATAAAGTGAACTATATTTAATATACACACCACTTAATCATTGGGAATACAGTTCGATTAGGATCACTGGACCAGAAACATTAACTTTGATTTCTCTTCACAGATACTGCCAAACCAGCTGAGCTTGCCCTCTAAGTTTTGCTTTTTTTTTGTTTGAGCTTGATCATATTGTTCATATCCGGCAGGATACTTAAAATTAAAAGCAGACACTAATAACAAAATGTGGAGGGCTATGGGTACAGTGCAGGAGACTAACAGTAGAGATATAGTCGTTCCAAACTGAAAGAGACAAAGGGCTGAGTTTCCCCCACTTTTGCTGTAAATAATTCTGTGATATGTAACCAAAGCCTTTGGAGAGGGGGTAGACAAGCGAGTTCAATGAAGGTCACAGAGTGCTCCACCATCAATAATCTATTCCTATTATCTCATGAAATTTCTGCTGCCTCTAAAATGTCTTTTCAAACAAAGTGGAGTTCCTGAGATTTACAGGATAATCAGAAAAATATTCTTTTTTCCTTTCAATCTTAAAGAAGCAACAGATTTCGGCCGTAACACAGGTGTCACAGACGCACCAACTATAATAGTAACAGGAAAGGACTACATTGTCCACATATAACCAAATTCAGCATGTAGCCCTGCCAAGAAACATGAAATATAGTGATGCAGAAACATGAAAAACGAATAAAAAATGGTGAAGAAGCGCCACAGATGAGGAAGTATCTGCAGAGATAAACAAAGTTAATATATCGAATATGATGTGACACTGTTCTGAAAAAGTCATATAAGAATCAAAGGTTAATTCTGCTCAGAGAGTACCAGACCTGCTGAGCTACCCTCTATCGTTTTTTTCTTTTTTTTTCTGAACTGTGACAAATTGACTGATCTGAACGATATAAGCAAAACTGCTATCTGAGTTGAATCTCGAGTAATTTGTAACCAAAAGAGAAAATGCTTGAAAATCTCAGCAGGTCTGGCAGCATCCGTAACGAGAGAAACAAGCTAACGTTTCGAATCTAACTGCCTCTGTGCAGAGAAATCAGAATTAACATTTCTAGTTCAGTGGCCCTTCCTCAGAACGGATGGTAGCCCTGAAAATGTTGATTAATATACAGAAGAGGCTGAATAGCTGTAAATGGAGACTGTTAGTAGCTAACAATAGGGGGTGAGTACTAGGCCTGGGGTATGCGTAGTGTGCTTTGAGGAGTCCAGTCCCGAAAATTATTGAACATTATTTTGAGTCTGAATTGCTGCAGGGACCGCCCATGGAAAATGAAATGTTGTTCTTCCAGCATGCGTTGAAATGTCCTGGAACACTGCTGCAAGCCTGACGCAGAGATATTGGCCAGGGAACAGGATGGGGTATTAAACTGGCAGGCAACTGGAAAGTCAGGGTCTTTTGCATAGGTACAGTTTGGATATACTGTGAAGTGTTCACCCAGTCTACCTTTAGTTTCCCCAATGTAGAGCAGACCACAATGTGAGCAGCGAATGTGAGAAATGTTGATAGGATGCTGCTTCAGCTGGGAGGTATGTTTGGCCCTTGATTAGTGAGGAGGGAGGAGGTAAATGGGAAAGTGTGACACCTCCGGTAGGGGAAAGTGACGTGGACCTGTGTTGGGGTGGGTGGGTGACGTGGGGGGAGGTGTTGGCAGTGAATAATGAGCGGACCAGGGTGTCTCGGAGGAAATGGTCAGAAGGCGGAAAAGGGAGAGGAGACAAATATGTGTCTGGTGGTGGCATCTCGCTGTAGGTGGGGGAATGCAGACTGATGATCTTCTGCATGTGAATGCTGGTGGGATGGTAGGTAAGGACAAGGAGAACTCTAACACTGTTGCATGAGGGACGAGAGAGGGTGAGGATAGAAGTGCAAGAGGTGGGTCAGAACTGGTTGAGGGCCCTACCGAGAACAGTGCTGGGGAATTCTCGGTTAAGGAAGAATTGGACATTTCAGAGGCCACATTTTTGAACTTGACATCATCAGAAGCAATGCGGTTGAGAGGGAAGAACTAGGGGAATGGAACGGAGTCTTTGCAGGAAACAGGGTGTGAGGGTGTATACTCCAAGTAGCTGTGGGAGTCGGTGGCTTAATACTGGATAACAGTGACCCGTCTATTCCCAGAAATAGAAGCAGAGATGTCGAGGAATGAAAGGGAGGAGTCAGAGATAGACCTTGTGAAAGTGAGGGACTAGTGCAAATTGGAAACGATGACCTTTTCCAATTCTGGACAAGAGAGAGGAGCAGCAGCTATGATATCATCTACGTATCGGAGAAGCAGTTATGGATGGGGACTGGAAAGAACTGGAACAAGGAATATTCTACGTACCCCATGAAGGAACAGGTATAACATGGGCCCACGTGTGTATCCATGCACCCCATCTGTATGGCAGGAGCAGGCTGAAGCAATGGGTCGGCCCAGGCAGTTCTGTTTGTGGATTTTCAGGAGGACATAAAAGCGAGCTCTGCTATCAGAGGACCATCAGCTTCGGGACTGTTATGTGGGGGCGAGTGAGTGGGAATCTCCAGATGAAATGTTCTCAGATTTAGTTAATAAAATGGCGTGATGTGCCATGGCAGGGTTATGGAGCAGCAGGTGATGTGTAGAAGTATCTGAGAGCTGGCACTCAGCCTCTGAAATGGAGAGATGAGTCCACAAGACTACAGCAGCACCACTCTTATCAGAACAGGCTGAATAACACAGTCTGGGTTGGATCGAAGCATACAGCGTATAGTCTGTTCAGAGAGTGATAGGTGTGATAGGGTGAGGGGGATGCAGAGAAATTAAAACAACCAGTGTCACATTGAAAGTTCTCAAAGAACAGATTGAGTCAAAGTAAACAGCAGAGGAATGGGTCCAGGTGGAGGGAGAGTGTTGGAGCTGGGGGAAGGGTCTTTGGGATGGGGAGTGGACTCTTGCCAAAACAACTGGACACCGAGGAGAAGAGAGTGGAAGAGGAGTTCAACATTATGTCGTTCCTGAAATTCATTAAAGGGGGCGCAGAGGGATAACGCTGAGAAATTTGCTGAGTACAGAACATTCAGCATTACAGCGTGGCAGTTTAGGAGGGATGGTGAATACACAACAGGAGGTGGGCTTAGGGGAGGGGATGGGCTCAGAGCGCAGGGCATGGGTGGGGTGACAGGTTCCAGAAGCTCATAGGCATCTCTAAGTTAATACACCTTGTCGTCCTCGTATAGCTGGCGAGCACAGCTAATGAGCTGGAGAATGATGTAAAATTGTGGAATGGTGCAACCTTGAGTCAATTTGATGAGATGTTGTTGGACAGAGAAAATGTTGATCTCAGTGGCACTGATATCGCACGATCAGTCCACAGAAAGTAATTGAAAATTATCATTATCTTATTGGAATTCTCTGATTTCATTGGGGTGAAACTCAACCAGCAAGGTCTTACTTTTCTGAGACTTTAGACCAAACTGTGAAAACAAATGATGTTATTAATAAGACAAATCCATCCATGGTTTTGGATTGCAGTAGCAAAGGCAGAGTTTATTTGTCATTCCCAATAGCTCTAGGGAAGGTTTCATTGTTCATTGAGGAAATTACCAGCACAGAATTTCATCTGATTCCCGTTAACCACAGTTTTCTGAGGGTTAATGATGCTACATGAGTCAAATATTACTTAGATGCGAGGCAAGTTACTCTGATCTCACCTCTAATGACATTGGAAAATCAGTTAAAATGGTAAAGAGCAAAATAATAGAACACGGCTTATTTCAACGATGTGGTCACTGTCCTCACAACGTTTAAGGAAAAACTGATGGATGGTCGTCTGATTCTGAGGAGAGGTTTGTCATATTTGTGATGAGGCTGGTTTGGTTAAGCGTGTGACCCAGAGACAGAAATAAAGTTCCACTCTCTATAGGGAACAGACACACCATGTTTACGGTGCATTTGACGGTGACAGACACACACTATTGTGTGTTCCTATTGGATATTGATCATCTAAATCTCATAATTCACTGATGAACAATAGCAGCACAGAAGCCAGCAGTTCCCATCACCCCTGTTGGAAAGCAAAAACGGAAAGGATTTGCCAGTGGAAGTGGGAACAACCAGGGAACTGGTGTAACTTACAGTGGGAGTGGGAGAAGAAAGATGTGAAGAGATACCATCAATGGAAGAGTATGTAGCTGCAGATGGGGCGGTGCAAGGGAAGTAGGAATGTAAGAAAAGAGTAAGAAGGCCGACGAAGAATAGCTAATGAAGTATTAGTGACTGGGAAAAACTTGCTTTAGCAAATGTGAGGTTGGGTGAAAAATATCACTGTTCAGGAAAATTGGGATCTGGTTCCATTGAAAACTAAGATTTGATGTAATTCATTTTCTATACTTGATTCTTGATCAGATTGCACATTCACTCTGTATTTTTGTATCTCCATCAATTGCGGATTACATTTTTTTCCCCTAGTATGGTATCCCAACATTTTTGAATTTTTTAACAATATGTATTTGCTTTCAATTCAAGGTAGACATGAGAACATGATTTCATCTCCTGCAGTTTGCCCATAACGTAGTATTTAATTGAGTATTTATTCTCATCACATTCACTGATTAAGGCAATGAGTCAGTGTCCACCCTGCAGATGGAAAACCACTTCAGCTCTGACTATTGATACAAAGAACAGTGCTACACAAAAGGCGAATGTACCAGTGCAAGGTGCCAAACCCTAGTTCATCTTAAATTCGGTACACGCTTTATGAATAAGACATGCTAAGGGGCAGAGTATAAAAGGTGAATTCAACTCTGTGTCGAAAATGCTATTAGCAGTTCCCTCATAATAGGTGTTAACTACATCACTTTGTAAATTCCCCAAAATAAGAATAGCAAGAGACTGGAATTCTTAATTCCTCTTCTTTGCATAACATCTGGAGAACAGGAAGGAAATCAAGGTATGTTTGGGATATTCATAAATGATGTTGGTGAGAATGTGGAAGGTGGGGGCAGTGGAATGATAACTAATGTTGGGGATGACACAAAGATTCGCTGGGTGGTTCACAGTGAAGTGGAAAGGGTTAGGCTACAGGACGATATAAACAGATGATTTCTATATCCAGATTAATGTCCGATGAAGTTTAACACTGATAATTCAGATTTGCATCGTCTCACATTTATCAAGACAAATGTGTACTCAAACTGTGAATTGCAAGGGCTAAATTTGCTCCTTTTTTCATTGCATCAGGGAAGATTGAGGAGGAAACCTGGTACAGGTGTACAGTGTACAAAAGCATAAGGGGAATGGAGATGATGAACAGACAGCAGCTGTTTCCCTGACTCGAAGGGTCAAAAACCAAGGGATACATACTTAAAGTGAAAGGCAGGGGATTGAGAGAGGATTTGTGAGTCTGTTTTGAACTGAGAGGGTGGCACAGACATAGAATATAAAATTCCTACAGTGTGGAAATAGGCTCTTTGGCCCAACACATCCACACTGACCCTCCAAAGAATAGCCCACACAAACACGTTCCTCCTATATTTACCCCTGACCGACACATCCCTGAACACAATGGACAATTAAGCACGGCCAATTCACCTAATCTGCACATATTTGGATTGTGGGAGGAAACCGGAGTACCTGGAGGAAACCACGCAGACACGGGGAGAATGTGCAAAATCCATACAGGCAGTCACCCGAAGCTGGAATCACTCCTGGGTCCCCGCGCTCGAAGGCAGGAGTTCTAACCACTGAGCCACCGTTCTGCCCCAGGTGACATGTGGCTGGAGTGCATTCCATCAGCGGGTGATTGAACAGATAATCTCACAAACGTTTCAAAAAGCCTTTGGATATACACTTGGTGATGCAGGCTCGCATTTTCATTCAATGATTCTATGTGGTGGCAGCCATGAACACTGATATATTCTGAAGCAATAGCTAATGGCAGTTCCTGGTTTATTCCTTTGACTGTACTCAGTGAGTGAGCCTCCAGTGAAGTGCTGGTTTTATCTGCCAATTTCTATTTAAGCGTTTCGGTTTCCTTGCGTTGGTCATGTAAATTCCTCTGTCGATGATGTCATTTCCGGCCCTATTCGTCAGAGGGTGGGAGATGCCATCAAAATTGATGTGTTTATTGATGGAGTTCCGGTTGGAATGCCATGTTTCTAGGAATTCTTGTGCTTGTCTCTGTTTGGCCTGTCCTAGAATGAATATACAGACCTAGTCAAAGTGGCGTATTTCCTCATCAGTACGTAAGAAATTAGTGTTAGGATCATGTATTTTGTGGCGAGTTGATGTTCATATATCCTGGTGACTAGTCTTCTGCTTGTTTTCCGTTGTAGTGTTTGTTATAGTTCTTGCAAGGCTTATTGTTCCTGAAGCAGAACAGACAAAGATGTGCTCAAAAGTATGAATAAACTGTCAGAGTGAAAAATAGCACTTTATTAGTTGGCATTATAGCATCAAAGAATTCTAATTTCAAGGTTGTAAACAAAAGTGCGAGGAGTGAAATAAGGAAAAGTGTCTTTATTTAGAGAGATGTTACAAATTGGACTTGACTGACTGGGAAAGTTGTGAATGAAGATTCAAAAGAGAACTGGATATGTATTTGGAAATTATTAATTTAACGGGCAACGGAGAGAGGGCTGGCGTATGGGAGGTGCTGGGAGACATTTTTGGAGCTGATGCATACATAATGCCAATGACTTCCTCCTGTACTTTAAAGTTTTGCACTCTATCAAGTGTCAGCTGTGAATAAAAGTCAGTATCCAATTATTTCACATTGTAAATGCTTGCAAATATCGGATTATTTGGTGCAGCATAAGTATTTAAATTTTCGCAAGGTCAGCTTCATTATGAAGTCTAATTGTTACTCAGAACATGAATATTTTACATGTTGTATTCCAATTTCTAAAACAAATATATTATTGCTTTGGCACAAAGCCCTTTGGAAAGCTTTGACATTTTTCTGACACGATATTATGTTTGTTGTTTTTTTTCACTATCCACATTTCATATTAAATACCATTCATTCTAAAAATTGGAAGTTTTCAAATTATTGTTCACTGAAATTTGATATCACAAATGATTTATTTAGTTTAATATTCACAGTTCATGTTGAATTATTGTCATTTTAAATTGCTGGCAAATAGCTGAAGATCGTACAATTCAGTGAGAAATTAAACTGATTGATTATATATAAATGTTTAAGAACGCTAAATTCTATTTGTATGTTCAATCTTCTGCTCACTCTGAACATAGAATTATCCAGAAACCAACCACTTTAAATATTGGAGTGGCAAAACATTGCTTTGAATCCTGAAAATGAATATCTAATTCTCATTACCACAAGAATTATGTTCTTTCTACGATAAAATAAAATGTACCTGCTTTATTTCTGTGTAAGAAAATCTTGACAGGACTTATATTTTAGTTCCATAAATATAGAATCAACATAATTGATTTAAGAGATTACAGTCCAGTTGAAGGATTATCGTTCTCATTTTATTGTTCTGGATTAGTGGTGCTGGAAGAGCACAACAGTTCAGGCATCATCCAACGAGCAGCGAAACCGACGTTTCGGGCAAAAGCCCTTCATCACGAATAAAGGCAGAGAGCCTGAAGCGTGGAGAGATAAGATAGAGGAGGGTGGGAGTGAGGAGAAGGTAGCATAGAGTACAATGGGTGAGTGGGGGAGAGGGTGAAGGTGATAGGTCAGGGAGGAGAGGGTGGAGTGGATAGGTGCTACTTTCTCCCCACTCCCACCCTCCTCTAGCTTATCTCTCCACGCTTCAGGCTCTCTGCCTTTATTCCTGATGTTGGGCTTTTGCCCGAAACGTCGATTTCGCTGCTCGTCGGATGCTGCCTTAACTGCTGTGCTCTTCCAGCACCACTAATCCAGAATCTGGTTTGCAGCATCTGCAGTTATTGTTTTTACATCATCTTATTGTTGCCCAATTCATGAACTATAGCAAATATCCGATTATTGTTCGGGGTCAGTGAACTCAACATCTTGCAACGAGCTGCGCTGAAACTTGCTTCCAATTTAGCTGAAATAATTTACAGTGTTATTGGACCTCACAGCTGCCTGTGATACAGAGAGACTCAGTGGCCTGTTCCAAAATTTGTGCATAGAGCTTCTAACCTGCTTCAGGGCAGTCAGGCAAACATCACTTCAAAACAAATAAGTTGGAACCTTTCTTGGGCAGGTGGATAACCCGCCAACAGACTATCACTGGTCTCAGTGTCGGTACAAATATTGTCCAGGTTAAATACTAATGGCTGACCAGCAACCAGGTTTTGAAATTCATCTTCAGTCAGAGCCTGGCCCAGAGAGCAGACGTATTGACATTGAGAGCCAGAATCACACCATACAAGTTACCTATGGTCATGAAACCTGACCTGCCTCACAGACTCCATATATCTGCACCCCGGACCAGGCATGGGTGAAGGCGTTAACAAGTTGACAGTCTTTTGCAGTGCCTTTTGTCTCTAAAGCCATATCTACCTAATGTCACCTTCACATTCTCCAGTATCAAAATAAAATTGTACATCTCTGTGAATGGTCAGAGTTACTACATGGATCACACAGTAGCATTTATGTGAAGTAACCAGCAGCAAATGGCAATCCACAAATCACATTAATAACTGAACTTGGTGGATACTGTCTGGTCTAAGTAAACACACATATTATACTGGCTTTCAGGTGCCTGTAACAATGCACACCACAACTGGAGGCTTTGGCCTTACACCCCTCCAAAGCTTCCTGATCTCATACATATCACTCCCTCACACATTCAACAATTTAAGGGGAATCCACAAGCCGGCTGAAACTGGAAACACAGAATAGTGCAGCACTGTTCAGGCCTTTTGGCCCTTGAAGTTCTGTTGACTTTTTACCCATCAAGCCAGCGGATAAAGGGGGCGCAGTGGTAGTCTGGCACACTGACCTCTACACCGCTGAAGCCAAACACCAACTCGAGGACACCTCTTCCTACTGCCCCCTCGACCATGACCCCACCCCCATCACCAAACCATCGTCTCCCAGACCATACAGAACCTCATCACCTCAGGAGATCTCCCACCCACAGCTTCCGCCAGCGAGAAGTGGACATGAAAAGTCCTTGGTTGGTAGGATTACGGAAAACCCTAAGGCTTTCTATAGGTATGTCAGGAATAAAAGGATGACTAGGGTAGGTATCGGTCCAGTCAAGGATAGTAGTGGGATGTTGTGCGTGGAGGCAGAGGAGATTGGAGAGACACTAAATCAATAGTTTTCGTCAGCATTCACTCAGGAACAGGACATTGATGCTGATGTGAATATTGAGTCACAAGTGATTAGAATGGATGGCTTTGAGGTATGTAGGGAAGAGCTCCGGGGAATACTGGAAAGGGTGAAAATAGATAAGTCCCCTGGGCCTGATGGCATTTATCCTAGGATCCTCTGGGAAGCTAGGGAGGAGAAAGCGGAGCCATTGTCCTTGATTTTTATGTCGTTGTTGTCTATAGGAACAGTGCCAGAAGACTGGAGGATAGCGAATGTGGTCCCCTTGTTCAAGAAGGTGAGCAGGGATAGCCCGAGTAACTATAGGCTAGTGAGTCTCACTTCTGTTGTGGGCAAAGTCTTAGAGAGAATTGTTAAGGGATAGGATTTATGACCATCTGGATAGGAATAATGTGATCAAGGATAGTCAGCATGGTTTTGTGAAGGGCAGGTCGTGCCTCACAAACCTTATTGAGTTCTTTGAGAAGGTGACTAAGGAAGTGGATGAAGGTAAAGCAGTAGATGTGGTGTATATGGATTTTAGCAAGGCTTTGGATAAGGTACCCCATGGTAGGCTACTGCAAAAATTACGGAGGTATGGCATTGAGGATGTATTAGAGGTTTGGATTAGGAATTGGCTGGCTGGAAGGAGACAGAGGGTAGTAGTTGATGGTTAAGGTTCATCTTGGAGTGCATTTACTAGCGGTGTTCCACAAGGATCTGTTTTGGGACTATTGCTGTTTGTCAATTTTATAAATGACCTGGAGGAGGGGCTTGAAGGCTGGATGAGCAAGTTTGCGGATGATACGAAAGTGGGTGGAGTGGTGGACAGCGAAGAAGGATGTGGCAGGTTATAGCGGGATATAGATAAGTTGCAGAGCTGGGTAGAAAGGTGGCAAATGGAGTTCAATGTAGGTAAGTGTGAAGTCATTCACTTTGGTAGGAGTAACAAGAAGATGGATTACTGGGCTAATGGGAGGCTACTTGGTAGTGTGGATGATCAGAGGGATCTTGGTGTCCATGTACACAGATCTCTGAAAGTTGCCACCCAGGTAAATAGTGCTGTGAAGAAGGCATATGGCGTACTGGGCTTTATTGGTAGAGGAATTGAGTTCCGGAGTCCTGAGGTCATGTTGCAGTTGTATAAGACTCTGGTGCGGCCTTATCTGGAGTATCATGTACAGTTTTGGTCGCTATACTATAGGAAGGATGTGGAGGCACTCGAACTGGTGCAGAGGAGGTTTACCAGGATATTGCCTGGCAGGGTAGGAAGATCATATGAGGAAAGGCTGAAGCACTCGGGGCTGTTCTCATTGGAGAAAAGAAGGTTTAGGGGAGACTTGATAGAAGTGTACAAGATGATTAGGGGTTTAGATAGGGTTGACAGTGAGAACCTTTTTCCGTGTATGGAGTCAGCTGTAACTAGGGAACACAGCTTTAAATTAATGGGAGGTTGGTATAGGACAGATGTTGGAGGTAGATTCTTTACTCAGCGGGTTGTGAGTTGATTGAATGCCCTGTCAGTATCACTGGTGGACTCTCCCTCTTTATGGTCATTTAAGCGGGCATTGGACAAGCATACGGAGGTTATTGGGCTAGTGTAGGTTAGGTAGGCTTCGGTCGGCGCAACATCGAGGGCCGAAGGGCCTGTACTGCGCTGTATTTTTCTATGTTCTATGTTCTATGTACTCTCGGATCATACTAACCTACATACCTTTCATTATACTATCATTCATGTGCCTATCCAATTAAATATCCCTAATATAGCTCATTTTACGACAACCGTTGGCTGTTCATTGCACAGACCTACCACTCTCTGTGTAAAGAACCTACTTCTGACATCTCCCCTAAAACTTCCTCCAATTACCTTAAAATCATAACCCCTCGAGATAGCCATTTCCACCCTGAGAGAGAGTCTCTGGCTACCACTCTATCTATGCCTCTCATCATCTTGTACACCACTGTCAAGTCACGTTCCATTCTTCTTCGTTCCAATGAGAAAAACCCCCCAGCTCCCTCAAATTTTCTTTGCAAGACATGCCCTCCAGTCCAGGCAGCATCTTGATAAATTTCCTCAGAACTCTCATCAAAGCTTCCACATCTTTCCTACAATGAGGCAACCAGAACTGATCACAATATTCTACGTGTGGTGTCACCAGGGCTCCATATAGTTGACGCATAACCTTCCAGCTCTTAAACTCAATCCCTCGGCTAATGAACACATCAAACACCTTCTTAACCACCTTATGAACCTGTGTAGAAACATTGTGGGAGCTACGCCATGGCCCATTTGATCCCCCGTTCCTCCACAATGTAAGAATCCTCCCTCTAACCCTGTATTCTGCATTCAACTTCGACCTTCCAAAATGAATCGCATCCCACTTTTCCATATTGATCACCATATGCCACTAATCAGTTGAGTCCTGCATCCTGTCAATGTCCTGTTGCAAACTACAACAGCCCTCTACACTATCCATAATTCCACCAACCGGTGTTACATCATGAAACTTACTAACCTACCCTTCCACTTCGTCATCCAAGTCATTTATTAAAATCACAAACAGCAGAGGTCCCAGAACCGATTCTTATGTAACACCACTGCTCACCTAATTCCACACTGAAGACTTCCCATTTACCACCACCCTCTGTCTTCTATGGGCTAGCCAATTCTGTATCCAGACAGACAGGTCTCCCTGTATGCCATGCCTCCTTACTTTCTGAATGAAACTACCACGGAGAAGCTTATCAAACACCTTGTTAAAATCCATGGACTCCGCATTCACTGCTCTGCCTCCTTCAGTGCGTTTAATCCCATCCTCAAAGAATCCAATAAGAGTTGTGAGGTATGACCTGCCCCTCACAAAGTCATGCTGACTGTTTCTAATCAAACTCTGATTTTTCAGAGTCGTCTCCAATACTTTGGCCAACACTGATGTAAGACTGACTGGTCTGTCATTCTCAGGACAATCCCTGTTCCCTTGCCTGGACAAGGGACTGGCATTTGCCACACTCCAATCAACTGACGCTACTCAAATGGAGAGTGAAGACGCAAAGACCATCGCCAAAAGCACATAAATCTCTTTCCTCTCTTCCTGTAGTAACTTAGGGTATCCCGTCCGGCCGAGGGATTTAGCTATCCTTATGTTTGTACTTCAATCAGTCTGTATTTCACCTCAACTTGTTTACTCCCTGTCTAACCAACTGATTGACTGCTTTCCATTTCAGGTCTCTGTGCAGTGCTGCCTTCCTGAGCAAGTATGGTTCCCAATATCCTGTGTATAATGGAATGGCAAACATAGGAAGGCACAAATGCCTTTCTCATGAAAGGGAGATGCCAAGACTTTGACTCTGCTGCTCCTCAGATGATGCCTGAGTAGTTGTACATTGCCAGCGCCACACATTTCGACTCTGATCACCAGGATCTTCAATCCTCACGTTCTCCATTACTGAGGGCTGTCCTCTCTGCACACTGAGCAGGCAATTAATCAGCGGAAACCCGTTGTAGGTAGAGCTGACTGTTCAGTTCTGAAAAGCTGCATTTGATGAACACTTTTACTAAAGACGAAATTACAACTCAACAAATATTCATTCAGTCCCAGATTTACTGTTTTGGTTCATGAATTAGGCAGCTTGATAACCAACAGTGAATGACTGAAGAACTCCGAGATACAGAGTATTCCAGGTAATATATTCCAGGTTGGATGTGCTTTACCTTAATGCTGGGAATATTATCAGACAGATGGATATGACAAGGAAACGAGATGACATGTGTGTCATTTTTACCATTACAGAGATGTGTATGAGGGAGGTCATGGCTGACAATTCAATATTCCGTGGTAACAGAACTATAGTCAGGGCAGGAGAGAGGGTTAAGGAGGAGGTGGTGTTGCCTTATAAATTATGTATTTAGTTACTGGCTTAAGAAAGGACGATATCTTGAAAGGATCATCTAATGCTGTTTGGTGGTTAAAGCTCAGTGTCAAAACCATGATAGAAACACTGCTTGGGATATATTGTATCCCCCCAGATAAAGGAAAGTACGGGAGCAGGTATATAATCAAGTTATTGAGGTGTGTAAAAACATTAATACGATGACTATATTCAGGCATTTCAATTCCAAACATTCATTATGGTCGTGATAACTTCTTAAGAGGGAGCAGGTGCTTTGAAATTTATTCCAGAGAACTTCTTATATCAACATAGAGCAGATACAACAATGGGCAGTGCAGTGCTGGGACTCACGTGGGGAACGAAGCCAGTCAGGTATACCAGGCAGAAATGGGAGAGCATTATAGGACCAGTGACTGTGATATCACACATTTTGACTTGGCTAAGGAAAAGACCCCAAAATGTTTGAATCATAAAAGCTTTTTGGATTGTGTAGACAGATTTTATGAAAAAAATGACAGAATCTGGCCAAAGTGCAGTTGCCTCTGGATGAAACTGTAGCAGAACAAGGTGGGGCGGGGGTTGGGGGATCATTTGATTAAAATGGAATTGATGACAGTCTCGGCCCAGCATGTTACACCGAAGTTAAAATTTAGGAAAACAAGCCGAGAAAACCTCAGATGTCGATACAAATCCCGAACAGGATGAAAAAGGAAAGAGAAGCTTAAAGCAGGTTCCAAGTGAGCAGGTCAATGAATGCCCTAAAATAATACAGAAAGTGGAGGGCTAAACTTAAAAAGTCAGCGGAAGAGCAAGAGGAGGGTTGATGAAACATTAGCGGGTAAGATTAGCAAGAATCCAAAGACATATTTTTGGTGTATTAAGGGGAAGACGCTAACGTGGGAAAGAATGGGAGTGTTAGGGACTAAGGGGTCAGTATGTCCACAGAGACCGAGAATATGTTAAATAAATCCTCCGAATCGGTCTTGAGTTTGGAGAAGCTGTTACTGGATTCAGGGAGAGTGACCGTTTGACCCTTGAGCAAATTGACACAGGAGCTGAGGAAGAATTGGAAGTTTATGCGAGATAGAGTGGGCAAATAACCAGATTAAAGACCACCAAGTCTCACATCAGTGAGAGGGAAACAATTGTAGAAAATTTGGAGGGCTGTTGAGGCTGGATCATTAAATATCTTCAAGGCTGAGACAGACAGATTTTTATACAAGTGTTACGGGGAAATTGCAGAAAAATGGAATGGGTATTAACAAAATAAAAATAACCGATTCGAAGGAAACGCAGACTCATTTAGAGGACAGACATATTGTTGTCCCTATGTCTAATGGTCATCTTTTCCAATAGCCCTGTATTCACAAGAACATCACCTCTCTCGAGGGATTCAAGGAATTCATTAACGCGATACTAATAGACAGAAAGTATGAGAGGTCTGCGACAACACAGATTGCCTGTCGGGGTGAGGATTTGCATTGACACAGTCACCACTTCCAGAAGGAAGACCTCAGCAAGACCCCCTCCAAGGCCAAGCAGAGACCTGCACTGGGGGCCTGGTAGTCAGTGGCCAGGTGTCAAGGAGTCCTGAAGGCCTAAACACTGCATCACTGTCGTGTCTCCTTCCTTTGCTGGCCAAAACTATATGTGGAGAGGTAGAGAGACATGCCGTTGTAGCAGAGTAAGCAGTAAGGATTTGACAAAAGAGGCTTCGGACAGCTCCAGCTCAGCAAAATGTACAGGGAAACTGAAATAAAGTCTTTTTAACTTTATTGTTGTAGCCGTCGAGATGGCAGTTAGGGCAGTCGCACTCTCCTCTTGTTTCATGTGGGAGCTCACGGAGATTTTCACTGTCCCTGATGACTATTCGTGTGGACTGTGCACCCAGCTTCAGCTCCTGGGAGACCGTGTTACGGAGCTGGAGCGAGCTGGCACGGTGGCTCAGTGGTTAGCACTGCTGCCTCACAGTGCCAGTGACCAGGGTTCACATCATGGCTCGGGCAACTGTCTGTGTGGAGTTTGTGCATTCTGCCCGTATCTGCATGGCCTTCCTCTGGATAATGCGGTTTCCTCCCACAGTTCAAAGATGTGCAGGTTAGGTGAATTGGTCGTGCTATTTTGCCTGTAGTGTAGGGAAGTGGGTCTGGGTTGGCTGCTCTTTGGAGGCTCGGTGCGGACTTGTTGGGCTGAAGGTTATATAGGATGCACTCAGGGTCATCTGAGATACTCAGAACTTCATAGATAAGTGCTTTAGTGTGGTGGCCACACCCAAGACACACCCCTAGTTATGTTTCTTTAATGACTGCAATATTCCAGTCAACGTTCATCACCCTCGGTTCATTAGCTTTACCTGTCAGTCCTGTTGTTTTTAAATAAACACAATTTAATCCAACAGGCGTTCCTTGCTTCCTGTCATATTCCAGGTAGAGAGTAGCTGTGCGAACACCAGGAACGGCAAAGGGTGTAGGCAGAGGGTACAGGAATACCCTGTGGCTATTCCTCTCCATAACATGTAGACCATTTTGGATTGATGGGGGTGATGTCCGTTCAGGGGAAAGCAGCAATAGCTAGGCTGGTGGTATTGCCACTGGCTGAGGGGCACAGCAGGAAAGGGTAAAGATAAACAGGTCGTTAAAGATAGGAGGGTCGATTGTTAAAGGGACATTCGGAGATTCTGTGGCCACAAACGGGAATCCAGGATGGTGGGTTACCTCCCCGCTGCTCCGGTCCAGGATGTTTCCAAGTGGCTACTGAACATTCTCAAGGGGTTGGGTGAGCATCCAGAAATCATAATGCACGTTGGCACAAATGATACCCGTTGAAATAGGGCCGAGGTTCTGGAGCGAGATTACAGAGAGCTTGGAGAAACAATAAAAAAAAAACCTTGACAGTGTTCATCTCCTTAGAGGGAGATTACCGCCCGAGACATGCACTGGAAGGGACACCAATATCTTGGCTGCCAGTTATGCTAGGGTTACGAGGGTGGGTTTAAACTAGATCGGCAGGGGGTGGTATCCTCCAGAGCAGGGAGACAAGTGCGAGGCTGGAAGGAGGCGGAGTCATCAAAAATAGTAAATTTAGGCTGGAAAATGACAGAGAGAAATGCCTTTTGGATTAAATTGCACTATTTCAATACAAGTAAGGTCAATGAACACAGGGCGTGGAAATGTAGGTGGGACTGGTATATTATAGCCATTGTACAAACATGGCTAAGTAATGGATAGGACTGACAGCTTAATGTGCCAGGGTACAGTTGCTTTAGGTGAGACAGAGATATTGGAAGGAGGGGAGTGGAGTTGCATTTCTGATTAAGGGGAGTACCACAGCAGTAATCAGAGATAAAATAACTGATGAATCACCCAGTGAGGCTTTGTGGGTGGAGTTAAGAAATAGTAAGGTGTTCGTGAGGTGATGAGGGATGTGCTATAGGCCCCCAAATAGTCGACAGGAATGAGAGTAATAAATATGCAGGGAGAGAGGGGACACCTGCAAGAGCAATGGGGTTATCATAATAGGGGCTTTTATTTTTTCGAATACAGACTGGAATGGCCAGAGCGTTAAGGGATTTGATGAGATAGAATCTGATAAAAGCTTCAGGAAAGTTTCCTCAAGCAATATACAGAGAATTCTACTCGGGAAGGGGAAAAACACGAAATTTTCTTAGGAAATAGGGCAGGACAGGTGACTGAGTTAACAGTGGGGGAGCACTTCGTGACCATTAACCGTAGTTCTATTAATATTCAAATAGTTATGGAGAGGGACAAAACTGGTCCACAGGTTCATGTTCGAACTTGGGGCGTGGCTCAGGTCCAGGCAGCTGGGATCAAGGGAATTCCTGGAGGTATATAAGAGATAATGGAGTTTACTGCAGAAGGAAATCAGTAGGGTGAAAAGAGGGCAAGAAAGAGCCTTGGCTGAGAAGATTAGGATGAATCCAAAAAGGTACTTTAAATATATTTTTAAAAAATCAAAAGAGGATAGAAAATAGGACCCCTCGAAGACCAATGTGGACAAGTATGTGTGGAACTATAAGTGATGGGTGAAGTCCTCAACGAATATTTCTACTCTACGTTTACCGTGGAGAAAGACATGTTGACTTGAGAACTTGAGGAAGTTAGATATCTTAGAGCCAATCTATATCATAGTTGAGGAGATTTTGGACGTGCTAGAATGTTTGAAAGTGTATAAATCTCATGGTCCTTACCCGATATATCCAAGAACACCTCAAGGGGCTCCAGAAGAATTTGCGGGGACCCTGGCTTTTAATGTTTATCATCAGTAACCACAGGTAATGTCCCGAAGACTGGAGGATAGCAAATGTTGTGCCCTTATTCAAGAAGAACTGAACGAAAAAAACCTTGGCAATAGGTTTAACATCCGTGGTAGGTAAGTTACTTGAGAAAGTTCTGAGGGATATGATGTACATGGATTTCGAAAGACAGGCTTTGATTAGGAATAGTAAGTGTGGCATTGTGCGAGGAAGATTGTGCCTGACAATTCTCTTCAAGTAAGTGGATGATGTGACCAGGAAGATTAAGTTGTGAGGGGCAGTAGATTTCAAAACATGTGGTGTTGGATAAGCACAGCAGGTCAGGCATATTCGATGGGCAGAAGAATCTATATTTCGGACATAATCCTTTAATCAGGAACATCCAAAGCATCGATTCTCCTGTTCTGATGCTGCCTGACCTCCCGTGATTTCCAGTGCCACACTTTTCGACACTGATCTCCAGCATCTGCTGTGCTCAATTTCTCCATTGGCAGTAGATTTAGTCAATATGGATTTCAGTTACAGCAGAACAGAATGAGGCTGTTTAGCCCCTGGGGCCTGATATACAATTACAGGAGGAGGCCAATAAGCCCCTAGGGTCTATAAAACTGTAACCAGATCATGCAGCACCAGTATCCAGTTACACAGCAACAGGATCAATCTATTCAGCTACTTGAAGTCAGTAACACAGGGAAAGGAAGAGGCCACAAAGTGACTGGACTATGGGGTATACTGGAATAAAACCAGGCTACATAACCCCTCAGACCTGCTCTTCCATTCAGTAAGTCAGGGCTGATTTGCACTCGGCCGCAATTTCTCTTTCATGCCCAATTTTTTGTAGCTGTCGACTCTCTGACGGGTCAAAACCCAATGACACCCACTCGCAACCCACAAACATTTCAGTGATGTAGCCTCCCCTAATTGTCTGGCCCCAACCATCACTATTCCCTGAGAGAAGGAAACACTCCCCACACATATACCTTGGCCTATTGACATGGATAGAAGATATGAACACAGCGTAAAGTGACTGGACCTGATATCAAGACAGGATTTGATAAAGCAAGATGTCAAGGAGACTGAACAAAATTGAACTTGATGGGAATCAGTTGTAAACTCCCCAATGGTTGAATCATTCAGAGCACAATGGGGCTGGTGGACATCAAGCCTCTCAGTCCCTGGATATCTCTGTGGGCAATCCTCAGGGTAGTTTCTTTGGCACAAACATCTTCAGCTGCTTCATCAATGTCTTTCCCTCTTTCATGCAATCAGAGGTGGGGATATTCTTTGAAGATTATACAATGTTGAGAACAATGGGTCACCTCCTAAGGTACTAAAGTATCAAATCTGGACAACATTCAAGCTTGTGCTGTTGATGTATAGGGAACATGAATCAAAAGCACTGCTGGAGAATAAACATTTCCACAGTTAAAAGAAAGGGGAACCCCTTCAGCATCTCTAGCTAGTTTCACTGTAATATAAGAAATCCCCAGCCCATCAGATCTATTGCATAACAATAGGTGCAATGCGTTCACTCACTCCTGCCTGTAACACAAGAAGACAATTTAAAATAAAAACAGGTGTTGGAATCCAAAATACACACTCAGGAGCTGGAAGAACAGAATAAACAAGGCAGCATCAAGACTTTGAGAAGTGAACGCCTTGGATATAACCCCTCGTCAGGACTGTGGATGGGAGTAGGGGGGTATAGAGATAAAGTGCGGGTGAGGGAGGAGGAGGCAGAGTGGCGAGATGTGGATAAGTGGACACAGATAAAGGTATCAGCGAGTTGTTGATGGAAGGGCTGAATCCAGTTGGTAGCTGGACCAAGGTTGATCAGAGGAATGGAATGGAGGGGAGGGCTTGGGAAGGGAGTTGGGGGACTGGAAGGGAGGTTATTTGAAATTGAAGAATACAATGTTGAGTCCCCGGGGTGCAGGCTGCACAGGGGACAGATGAGATCTTGTTCCTCCAAATTATGATTTGGTCCATTCTGGCAACGGTGGAGGCCAAGGATGGCCATGTTGGAAAGGCATTAGGAAAGAGAATTGAAATAGGAAGTGACTGGGATATTTTCCATTTCACCTAACGACCCTACCTTTCAGCTCCCAACCGGATTCATCCCTCCCATCGCCCAACCAGGTTGCACCAACCACTTGTGTCCACATTGCCGTAACTGACCATCCCCCTGATCTCCCCACCCAACCACTCCCTTCCCTCTTTAACTGCAGCTCCCCCTACCCCCCAACCCAGTTCTGAAAAACGGTTATAACTGAAATGTAGACTTTCCCAGATCATGGTGCTGCCTGGCTTGCTGTGTTCTTCCAGCCTTCTGTTTGTCTCCTATTACCCAGGAAGATAGAGTCTAGTCAGCACAACGTGGTTGCCCACTGAAGTCCTTGAACCTCTGCCCTCGGGCCAGGAGGAAGACATTCAGTTCCTCCAGACACTGACCCATGAACAGAAGAGGCCATTAATCCCCTCTAAACTGTTACACTGAAATAGGAGGATGTCATTGTTGCTGCAACACGACAAACCAATGAGCCATAGTCTGCAAAGACAGACTGCTCCATGTTGTTCCTCCTGGCTCCATTGCTAATGGTACACACGTGCTATGTTAACGTGGTTTGCTGACCATGAGGAGGGAAAGTGAATGGTTTGTGCCAAGTCCCAAGGAGGCATCTTCCATCTCCGAGATGTTATGAACAAGGTTAGACTCCTCAAAACACTTTTAAGCAGGCAGCCCAGAGCATACCTTTGCAATTTGTTTCGGTAAGTGTACAATGAAAATTACCAGGGGTAATTTAGCTAGGTTGACTACTAAATTTTGAAACAGACAAAAACTTTATTCATAAAATTACACAATGAAACACAAAGAACAGAATAAAAATTCACGACAGAATTCAACCTATTCAGCTAGACTTAATTATGCTCTTCCGAATACACACAACTGTCCCAATAAGCAAACTCCCAATAGTAAAAAAAAAAGGATAAATGGAACACAAACTTCCAGGGTGAAGTCAGAAAAAAGAGAGAGTTTCCACACAGCTCCCAGTTGAACTTCCCAGTTCAAGACTCAACTGAAAACTGGTCAGCTCAGCTAGTTCAGATAAATTAGCTCACCACTCTCCGTTCATTATACTGGTCACTTATAAAGCATGGCCACTTTGGGATGAAGACCCATCTGTTTCCATATAAATAAAAGACCTCTGAAAGTACTTTTCATCTCTGTACCAAACCAGACTGATCGGAGCTTGGAGAAAGTGATGAAGGGATTATGACCGAAACGTCGATTCTCCTGCTCCTTGGATGCTGCCTGACCAGCTGTGCTTTTCCGGCAACACAATGTTCAGCTTTGATCGGAGCTTGGCCCCGTTTTATTGTTCCTCTTGAAAAAAAAAACAAGGACAGAGTCTCCTTGCGCCAAGGAACAGCTTTTAGACAAAAAGGGACTTGCTTTGTGACACATCTCTCCCCACTTAAAAAAAATCAATGCTAAAAGGTGGCTGCATTTTTAACCCTTCAAACCCAGTTAGTAGTCTCAAAACTGACAGATATACTGTACTAATTGTAAACATTCAAACATGCACAAACCCATACAAAACCAGGCTGCTGTATACCCACCACCGAACATATCCGTATCTCATTCTAGTCTCAGTAACTCATCAGCTTTCACGTTTTCGCGATCTGCCACATGCACAATTGTCAGATTGAATGGCTGCAACAAGTCCATCTAACCAGTCTGGCATTTTTGTCTTTAATTTTTTTCCACAAATGTCAATGTGTTGTGATCAGTTTATACGATTGTCTCAGATGCATTGCTGGAAATATAAACACAGTTATGGTGTAATGCCCACACCAAGTTTAAAGTCTCTTTCTCCACCGTTGAACATTTCTGTTGATGAACGTTCGACTTCCCAGAAAAACACCCGATGGGTCTTTCTATTCCCTCATCACCCTCCTGCAGGAACACTGGACCAATACCGACATCACTGGCATCGATAGCCACCTTGAAAGTCTTCGTGTAATCTAGTGTAGCTAATACGGGGGGCAGTGTCTAACACAGGTTTTAGGCTGGAAAATGCCTTTTGACAGTTCACTGTCCACTGAGAGTTCTTGCCCTTGACAATTCGGTGAGGGGAGCAGCCACACTGCTTAAGGTTTAGCACAAACTTTCAGTAAAATCTAGTCAATCTCAGGAACCGTAGTATTACATATTTCTTTTTGTCGACGGTGTGGAACATTCCCCAACTACTTTCGCTTTTGTATCTCATGGGGCCATTGGTCCATGTCCAATAACGTGACCCAGGAACGTGGCTTGGCTTTCTCAAATTCACTTTTAGCTATGTTTACCAGAAAGCCTGCCTTCTGAAGTCAATCAAACAAGTCCGATAAATACTGTAAATGTTCCTTTCATGAGTGACTAAAAACTACCATGTGATCAATGTACACCACACAGGTGGGTAATCCGACAATGACCTCATTATCAGTCTCTGAAAGGTGGCTGGATCGTTTTACATATCAAATGCCACAACTTTGAACTGAATCCATTTAGTGCTATGAAAGCCGAAATTGCCTTTGCTCTCTCTGTCAGAGGTCCTTGCCAGTAGCCTTTGAGCAAGTCCAACTTCGAAATGTAAGTAGCTTCTCCCACTTTTTCGACACAGTTCTCCAAACATGGAATTGGAAATACATCAGTCTTTGTAACGAAGTTGAGTTTGTGATTTTCCTCACATGTCCAGTGGGTAACATCTGGCTTTGGCGCCATGACAATACATGAGCTCCAAGCACAGTAACTCATTTCGATTATGCCATCTTGGAGCGTGTGCTCTATTTCCTTCTGAACCTGTGCCAACTTTAGAGGATAATGGCTTTAAGGATGTTATTTAATCAGAACAGTATCTCCTGTGTCTACATCATGCACAATTATGTTCGTACTTCCCAGTTTATTTCCGCACATCTCTCCAAGATATCGTAATAACTCTTTCAGGTCACTATGCTTTTCTTGTGGAAGGTAACTCAATAATTTATCCCAACTTTTGACAACTTTTTCATTGGTCAATTTGATATTAGGAATGTCCAATTCAGAATCCTCTGAACTTGGGTCTGCATTCTGTTCTGTAATCATTAATATCTTCTACTCTTGCTTTCCTTCCCTATCAAAATACCTGTTGAGCATATTTACATGACACACTCTGTGAGATTTCTTCCTGTCTGAAGTCCGTACCAAGTAGTTCATCTCATTCAATTTCTTCCCAATTTGATAAGGGAGACTAAAACTTGCTTCTAAAGGCTCAACTGTTACTCGAAGTAACACCAATACCTTATTCCCAATTGCAAAATTGCGAATTTGTGATTTCTGATCCACTTCCTGTTTCATTGTATGCTGCGATACTTTTAAATGCTGTCTAGCTAATTCTCCAGCTCTATTTAATCGTTCCCTAAAATTTGACACATTGTCCAAATGGGTGGTCTCTGAATTCTGCCTTATTGATTTCTCCTTCACCAATGTTAACAGTCCTCTTACTTCGTGCCCAAAAATTAATTGAAATAGTTTGAATTTCGTCAATTCATTCCATGCGTCTCTGATCACAAATAGTTCAAAAGGAATTTCCTTATCGCAATCATCTGGATTCTCCTGATCCACCTCAACATGGTTTTCACTGTTTGATGCCATCTTGCTCATGTGCACATTGATTCCGAATACTACGTAGCAGATTTGAATTGCTTTATTCCCAAGTTATCCATCACCTGCTTGAATAGTTTGGATGTGAGGTTTGATCTGTCTGGATCTCTATTGGTAGTCCGTACCTTCGTAAAAAATAAGTATTTTTTTCTACAACTCTTTTAGCTGTGATGCTGCATAATGGGTCTGCTTCTGGAAATCTAGTCAACACATCCATTATTGTTAAGAAATACTTATTCCCACTTAGTCTTTGCGATAGGGGGCCTACACAATCTATCAAGACTCTTGTGAAAGGTTCCTCAAATGCTGGAATAGGTATTAAAGGTGCAGGTTTTATTACTGCGTATGCGACATGTTTGAGACATTTGGCAATATTTACTGCATCTTTGTGTAGTCCAGGCCAGTGAAAATATCTTTGTATTTCAGCCTGTAATGTCCTCATCCCGAAATGATCTCCAAGTTTTAGCTCATGTGCCACTCGCAGTACCTCCTTTCTGTACCCAACAGACAAAACAATTTGATGAATTTCTGTCCATGTCTGATCTGCTTCAATGTGTGCTGATCTCCATATCTGCATTAAAACATTATTTGTTAAGTAATAACACACAGGAATGCATTCATTCTCTTTCTTGCTAAACATCTTTTGATATAACTTCTGTAACTCCACATCTTTCTGCTGTAATTCAATCAGTTTAGCAGAGCTAAAAATACGTTCATATTTTCCGACTTGCTCCTTCTGTTTTCCGCTTATCTGATCAAAAAGAAACGTTTGGATAACTCTACATCAGCTTCGTTATCTGTGCCTTTATCCTGCTTAAACCTGTGCTTCTGTGATATTCTGGTGACGCAATCAGGGGAAATTCCTGGATAAACATTCTCCAGGTCTTCAGTTGCCTGCATCTCCACTGGCTTTTCAACTAGAGTAGGGAGCACGCCTACCAGTGAAGCAGCTATATTATTTGCAAGGACAAATATTTATTCCTATAGCTGAGAGTTAGGGGTCTAGTACACCTACCGCACATGCTCCAATTTTCTCTGGACACTCTCGCCTCACTTTACATAACTGTGCACTTTTTGCCTCACTATGAATTCCTGTTCTGAGCACATTTTCTGGAAGTAGTCTCTCAAGAGTGCATAAAGCCTCACCCCTCAGCATTACAGACTGAAAACATCCTGTGTCAATTCATATTGAAACCTTCTTACCAATTACTCCTGGCCTAGGTGAATAAACTTTACCCTTTCATGTAAGTTTTGTTTGCAGATTTGGCACGTCCACTGATTACCTTGTACAATCTGAGGCAGTTGCCTACCTTCCCTTATGCTTTTTGTTACGAGTCCAGCAAAACTTCCAGGCTTGTTTGGTTATCCTACATCTGGTTTTCTCCCAGCCCATCAACACTGTGATTTTGTGTGGCCCTCTTTTTTACAATGAAAACACGACAGGTTTTTAACTTCTTTGTCTCCCTCAAGGTTTTCTTTATTACTGTGGTAAATTATCCTTATGATCTGCACTGTGATCTACCTATCCATTTGCACGTGAGGATATCTGTTTGCTCCAATTTCTGTCCCTCAGAGACCAGAACTGGTTCTGGAAGCCAAACCAAGTTTATGGACCAGTTCATAATCATCAGCCATTTCAGTAGCTAACCTTGCTGCTTACACTCTCTGCTCTTCCACCTGGGTGTGCACTACTTCAGGCAGTTAATTTTTGAATTCCTCGAAGTGTTAACCTCTTTAAGGGCATCATAGCTTTGCTTGAATTTTAAAGCTCTGATCCAACTATCAAAATTAGTCTGTTTGATCCTTAAAAACTCAGTGTAGGTTTCACCAGGATCCCTCATTAAATTCCTGAAAGGTTGCCTATGCAGACAAAATGTTTCTTTAACCTCCTTATATTCCCCAGATACCTCCTCTGATAGGGATGTGAATATCTCACCAGTCCTACCTTACAAGTTCGTTTGGATCAACAAAATCCACATAGCCTCTGGCCACTGCATTTGTTCAGCCAACTTTTCAAATGAGATGAAAAGGGTATTACATTCTTCTCATCAAATTGAGGCGATGCTTGAACATACTCAAACAAATTCTCACTACGCTTCTGACTACCAGGGGCTTTCCCATCCTCACTCTCTTCCTTACTAAGCACACCCTCAGCGGTTATCTCCAGCCTTTTACACTGACTTTTCTTTTTAATTGTCATTTTTTGTTCTTCGAAAGTTCTCCTATTCTCTCTCCCCTATTGCTCTCTCTTTTGCCATTATTTCTTTTTACTCTCTGTTATGCTGCTTTCTTTTTTCCCCTCTCTTCTGCATTTTATCGAAAGTCAAATGTTTCTTTTTTGGGTATTAGTTTGATTGGGTTGAGAAAAAATAGAATAGTAATGGCTATTTCAGCCGCCAAACGTTTTCTGGGTGTGCATGCAGTGACTTCGGAAATTTTACGAAAAATGAATAAGACCAAGTTGCAAGCATTAGCAGAAAAGCTGGAATTGGAACTGACTGCTTCTGTGAGGAAAGGAGAGATAATTACAGCGGTAATTAAACTTGCTAGAGAAACCAACAGAATCAGAGATGGCAAGAATTCAGTTGCAAATTAAACATCTTGAGCTAACGGCGAGAGGTAAGGAAAGGGCAGCCAAATTCCTCCACACTCTCCTCATGATACCATCACCACATGGATTAGTCTGGTGAAACACCATTACACCGTCTCTCTGTCGCAAGGAGACAATTGATTATAAATGAAAGAAAATACTGTCTCAAGTACACTCCAAAACTGTTGGACGGTGTCTTCACTCTTATTCTTTAATCATTTCGTAATGAACGATACTACTCAGTTATTGTGCTGAAAACTTGCTGAGTCATAGAGTTATTGAGATGCACAGCATGGAAACAGATACTTTGGTCCGACCCGTCCATGCCGACCAGATATCTCAACCCAATCTAGTCCCACCTGCCAGTACCCGACTGCTCTGCATGAATTCTGTTAGTGCATCATGATCAAGGACATCCAGCTCCTTTTGACCAAGAGCACTTCCCATCATCTCGCCTTCTCATAAATACAAACTGAGAAGGATGGCATTATTTGCCAATCATTTATTTGTCTTATGAAGCAAAGTCACACCAACAACAACATCACTGTTGCCATTGGAGTTGATTGGAGATACTGAGGAGGCGATGATCTAGCTGTATAACCACGAATATTAATCCAGGGAATCAGGTAATGACCCAGACACCGGATCCGAATCCCACAACGGCAAATGTTGGAAATTAAATTCAATAAAATATCAGGAATTAAGAATCAAATGAAACAATGAAACCAATGTCGATTGTCCTACCTTGCAACCCCATGCCCTTCAGAAAAGGAAATCTACCATCTTCAGCTGGTCGGGCTTGCATGTTATTCCACAGTAATGTGGTTAACTCTCAGTTGCAGTTTGAAATAGCCAAGCCAGCCGCTCAGTTATATCAGTCACTTCAAAACCTTAAAGAAATGAATCCGCATGGACCACAGCACTGACGCCTTACAGCCACTGACTGCAGTGGGTCAGGAAGGCAGCTCACCAACACCTTCTCAAGAACAATGGGGAAAGGGAATTAAATACTGGGCCAGCATCCCATTAATGAATAAAAGACGATGATCACACTCAGGGAAGAGAGAACAAGAGACACAAATAACTTTAAGCAGGGACTTTGACATATACCTTTCATGGTCATGATTATCAATAATATGGGAACAGGAAAAACATAAGTAATGTTTAATTTCAGTTTTTATTTGCATTACAGCTGACCATCAACAATTCCTTTGTTTGTTTCTTTCTCTCTATCTCTCTCTTTTTCAATCTATTCAACTCAATCCTTCTCCCCTTCATAACAGATGTCGGTGTCACCAACATCAATCACACTATTTCCCAACTGTGTTCAATTCTGATGTATGAATCGGTTTGCAAATTCTATTTTTCTCTCGACCCGAGGGGGATGCCAAATCTGCTCAGTTTGTCTGGCACTTTCTTGTTCTTTATTGTTTCTGATCTGTTGTATCATTCTTTGATTTATATAACCTTTAGTTGTGTTATTATTTGGAATGTCTGCATCGCTGACAGGGGCAGCATTTGTTGACCTAACCAATTGTCATTTACTGCGAGTTCATTCTTTCAGGCAGTACAGAACCAAGCACCTTGCAGTGGGTCTCACATCAGTCTTAAGCCAGACCAGATAATAACGCAAAATCTATTTACCAAAGGACATCAGTGAAATAGATAAACGTATAGACAAAATGCTGGAGGTGTTATGGTTGTTATTATTAAAACTTGCTTTTTTCCCCCCAATTCCTGTCTTGTGTATTTACTTTCTGACATTGTCTGTTGTAGGATGTGGAATAGTGTCTTTCTGTGCAATAACATGTGCATCAGATTTACATTTCCTCCGACATTACTGCTCTGAGAGAGTGTTCCTGTTATTAAGTTATTTTAGAGACTGGAACAAAGTTGTGATCGAAATATTTGCAACTGAAAGAGTGCTTAGAAGAGAGGTGGAACCATAACGTCTGAATTTTACCAAGGCATAGATAATGGTTTATTAAGCGTTATCATTGATGCCAAGATGGTGACTGGGCATATAATCGAGCTGGTAGTGGGTTGGTTTGGTGATGGACAGAATACCGAGACATAAATGAATTCAGGGAAGAAAGGTACTTCGGTATTGTGAGCAGTCTTGGTCTCAGATATTTAAAGGGCGGGGGTGTGGGTGGTTCTGAAATTTGTGGGTAATCAATGGAATTTGCATTTGAAACTGAAGACAATAGTTTCCGTCTTTGTCAAATATAGACAATAGAAATAGCAAAGAAGTTCACCATAATTGAAGAGATTAATAAATGGATAGAGATGAAGAAACTTACCAGGAACACCAACAATAGCGAGGATAGGATAGTAACCCGCCTGGATAATCAGCAGTGCACCAAATATCCGAAATGTTAATGTTGACCGAGACCAGGAAAAATAGAAAAGACCATCGGATAAACTCCTGTCCTTTGTTGCAGAATTCCAGACTAATGTTCTCATCTTCTAATCAATTAATGGATCATTCCAGACTATTCTCAGATGTTTCAATCTCCTTTTTTCTTGTCTCTGCAGCTGCTGATCCCTTTGAGCGTTGGAGTTGATGCATCTGCTGCTGCAATGGCATAAACCATTGCAAGTGGCCCCTTACTAATAGGACAAAGAAAACATCCAGTGACACAACTAGAATCCATGGAGACTGGCATCAATCACAGTCACTGAACAAACAGCTCCATTTAACCCTTTTCAGTATGGTTCCTTCAGTTCACAAAAACTACTGGACTGGATTGAATGTTGATACCGCTGGCTATTGCTCTCGTGAAGTTAGTAGTGAGGGAGAATGATGCATGTTTTCATATCCCAGGGGAGGTGATTCAGATGCATTGCCCGTTTGCAATACTGTAACCGGCTGACCCTCCCACCACCACGCTCAAAAACCACAATCTACATGCTGTTACCGTGCAGATCTCTCCTCGACGAGAACAGGCACCAGCCAATATATTTACAGTGTATATATTTGCACTCCAATACATAGGAAATGTGAATTTGCCTGGGCATTCCTTTAATTGATCTAATAAGGCAATTTTATACCTTCAATACTCAATGTGCTTCAGCAGTTTTTTAAAATATAAACTCACAAACACATTAACACACTTTATTAAGCACAAGTTTCTTCACTTTCGCCTCATGGTAGCATCATGCCAGGGTTTAGTCTGGTGAAACCCCGTTGGACTGAATCGCTGACAAGATCAGTATTTATAAAGCTGATTTAGCCTGTACACAATACACCTAACAGTCTCTCAACAAAATACTATCATTGGGAAAGATACACTTGCTCTGGTAGTTTAATCATTTTGCATGAAGAGCCACATATTGTTTACTTGCTGCTGCGTAAAAATTCTTTTTGTGACTTATGACCAAGCACATCCAGGTCGGTTTCAACAACAGCACTTCCCAACCTCTCACTATTTCATGAACATAAATGTGAATGATGATATTTGTTGTTCATATTGAAATATTTTATATCTTGTGAAGAGCTATTGCCCGAACACTGATCCTTCTGATACCCCAAAGACTTCACTCCAGGCAGTTAAATTACTCTCGTCATTCTCTCGATTATCCAAATTTTAATACATTTGGTGTATTCCACCCCTACCTACCCATGGATTCTAACATTCCCCACTCACCTTTATTTAACCATGTCAAACGTCTGCTGAAATTCAAATACTTCATCCCCACTGGTTCTCAATTGTCGATGTCACAACGGACAACCTCCACAAAATCCAGCAGGTTTATCAAAGATCAAGATCATTTCCCCTTCCTGAATCTAGATTGACTCTACCGAATCATGTCATTATTTTCCAAGTGTCTAGTTGTCACATTCCTCACAAAATGTTCCAATGTTTTTCTTACAGCTTACATCAAGCTAACCACTGTTTAGTTTGCTGTTTGCTCTCTCCGTCCTGTTTTAAATATTAAGGTTTACAATCGCTGCTTTCCGGTCTGGAGGATCCTTTCCAGAATCTAACCAGCTTTGAGGAATAATCGGTAATTCTTTCACGAGCTCTCCTAC
Organism: Chiloscyllium punctatum; assembly: GCF_047496795.1. Classification (NCBI taxonomy): domain Eukaryota; kingdom Metazoa; phylum Chordata; class Chondrichthyes; order Orectolobiformes; family Hemiscylliidae; genus Chiloscyllium; species Chiloscyllium punctatum. Next base: position 8,198,855 of record NC_092745.1, on the reverse strand, counting down.
CACCTCCTCAATACTCTGAGATATAGCTCATCGGATGCAGCAATATACAAACCTTAAATTCAATGAGATTTTGAAAGACATAACTTTAGTAATTCTAATTTCCTGCTGTTCCTCATTTTTACCAGTCACTCTGTTCCCTTGTATTTCTGGAAGTTTCTTTCTGTATCTTCCTCAGGGAGATGGACACTGTATTGCTCTCAGCGAACAGATGGGTTCTGTCAGAAAGTGAATATATCGGAAGACTGCACTCCAGTGATGATGGATATGTTACTCACCCCTGCCTGCAAATTCCAGAATTAATCCAGTTTAATTTATTGTGAGCACAGTCCTGTCACCGGTATGAGGCTACACAGTATACTGAAGGAGGGGACACAGATCAGTGACCACCTCAAATTTGAAACAAACTGTTTTCGTACCTGACACCTGGTCCAGCAGAGACAAATGTCCCGGGAAATCCCAGGAAAGATAATGTACTGTCCTGCACCTCCCTATTTATAGAGCTTTCCTTATGTGGCGCCTCATCTCCATTTTTTTACCATGGACCCAGACACTCTGTAAATGCAGTGTATAGAGTGGGGTCACCAGACCCAGCAGCTGACAATACAAACCCGAGATAAGCATCCACAGAAACTCCACTGATTTTCCAATGACAGGATCAAGTCAATTCCCCACATGCATGGTGCACGCGCTCAGTGTTGAAAACTATTTCCACTCCTGAGTTTCCCTTTCTGGCTGAGAAAGCCATTGCATCTCTGAACAGTCCCACAGTAAGATGTTCTCTTTCCAAAGAAGCAGTTGACAATGTCGCATTAACGTCTCTATATCTCAGCAACTATAAGGGCAGCATCAGTATTGCTAATGGATTTGATCATCACACTCAGAGATGAGAGATAGAGGGAACCTAACTCACTTTAACCAGGGACATATCTAAATTGACGCGATATTCATGAATATGGGAAATAGGGAAATGTGAGAATAACTTGCCATTTTGTTTTCCTTTCAGTTTATCATCAGCAATCCCTTTGCTCACTTTTCATTTCCTTTCCTCTCTTTTTCTGGCCATTTCTCCATCCATTCAATTGAAACCTAGCCCCCACCTCTCTCTCCAACCCAACCATCCATGATACCAGGATAAATAATATTATTTCCCAGTGTGCTTTCAGTCGTGAAGCAGGGTAACTGGACTCAAACTGTTATCTGCGTTTCTCCTGACAGAGGTTTCCATATCTGCGAGATTCTCCAACACTTTCTGACGCCGTAGAGTTTTATTTTCGATCTCTAGCACCCACCGTTCTTTAATTTATTTCACCTTTAATGTTGTTGTTTCGCGGAATGCCAGCATTACTGACAAGGGCAGCATTTGTTGTCCATCACTAATTGTCCTTGACAACGTGGCCATTTGTCAAGACACAATGGAGACAACAATGTTGTTGTGGGTCTGAAGTCATACTGAGCTCAGACTGGGTAATAATGTTAAGCTCCTTTAGCAAAGACGATCAGTGAAATAATAAAAATAAATCTTTACGGTTTCTGGTTTCTATGAGTGAAATTTGTTTTCATTCCAATTTTTGTCATTCGAATTTAAGCTCTGACATCGGCTGTGGTAGGGTTTTAAACACTGCCTTGGAGTCATAACCCGTGCCTCTGAATTACCCGTCTAGTTACATGATCACTCTGATACAGAGTCCTCATTGCCTAGTCCGTATTCCCTAGTTTCTGCCAGAGAGGGATGGCGGTTAAATCAGTTTAACTACCAACAATCAAAAGGATTTTGGGGAAAAAAGCGAAAGGGAGATTGAGAGATAATTTCCAGTAAGATCACAGGTTTCAGAATGCTGAAATGAAGACATTTCGACAGCCTCCTGCAACATGAGCCAGTATTCCTGGGAAAGATAGGTGAAGGGGCTATTGGCGTCAATAAAGATTATGGAGAGTTTTAGATGAAAATTTGTTCTGCAACTTTGTAACTGGGTGTGGTGTCAGCAGAGTCTTCGACTCATTGGGCTGAATCTCACAAGAGTTTGTCTCAGTAACATTTTCATTGAAAGTGACAGAGGGATTGTCTACGAGACTGAACTAGTTTCATGGTGCTGTCTTATCGAAGTCACCACAATAAGTACCCACTCAAACTCATAGTGTTCCTCGCATTCAATGTCATCCCGAATCTCCAACCCAACATGTCTGGATGGACTCACCATCGCACTGATGTCCCTGCTATTCTATGATCACTGATACTGATGCCATCTTTCAAAGGCCAATGGGCACACTGTTGTAATTCCTCAGTTTGTAGCCACCCTGCAGAGTTGGCCCTGAGAATGGCAGATAAGGGGAACTAACGCCATGACTTTTCATCAGGGACATAGACGTCCTCGTGGATGGGCTAGAACAAGGGGTCCATTCTCTTCCCAGAGGAGACCTGAGCATAGTCTGAGCTCACCACCCAGCTCAGTGCATTATCTGTGGTCTCTCACTCTCTCTCTCTCTCTCATACACACACACTTTGAATATGGAACATTCTAGATAGTGTTCCAAAGAATTCCCATTTTTCAGGTACAGAAACCTTCAGTCATTCAACCCCGCGAGGTCCTGCAAAAATATGCACTTATTTTATATCCAATCACAATTAGTAAGTCTTGCTATTTCATTGTGTTTCACTTTATTGTATTCAGCCAAACACTGCTTATAAACACTTGTCCCGTTACGAAATGCAATTTTGAGCAGAGAACTTTTTATCCTCAGCTGTTATCTTGACCGTTATCTGAATTGTACCACTTTCCTTGTTATGAAAGTTTCTCTTGCCCTTGGCCTGTGCCTGTTTCTGTCTGTAACAGTTACACTGTCTCCCACTCAGTTGGCTGGACGGCTGGTTTGTGATGCAGAGGGAGCCCAGGAGTGCAGGTTCAATTCCCCCACACTGACAGAGGTTACCATGAAGGGGACGCTCTCTCAACAATGGGCAATCGAGCATGGCCAATCGACTCTAAGCTGCACATCTTTGTACTCTGGGAGGAAACTGGAACATTGGGAAGGAACCCACTGAGATACGTGGAGAATGTTCAAACTCACCTGAGGTTGGAATTGAACCCAGCTCCTTGGTGATGTCCGGCCGCAGTGCTAACCATATATCCATCATACTCCTAATTACTTGTAGATCACAGAAGAAATCCAACTGTCTTGTTCTGATAACTGAACCTGACCCAGTATTAAACCTTTATTATCGACCATATCGCCAACCTGGTTACATTCAAAATTTGTTGTGAGCAGTGGAGGAGTAGGACTAGAAATGGAAACAGTGACACCCTCCAACCTCAGTGAGAACCGGACTGAGGAGAAATTCACAAAATGGGAATTCATTCAAGTGGGAACTCTCTCACCCAGAAGTTTGGGAGGGCTGAATCTTCATATTATATCGAGGCTGACTTTGTCTGATTTTCCATAGACAGATGAATCAGGGATCATTGTGTGATCAGAGAAAAGTGCAGCTGGGAACACAATGACATCAGCCATGATCTTAATGACGGGTGGAATAGTGTCAAAGTGCCGAATGGCCCAGTCGTGTCCGTCAGCCCTATGTTATGATGTTGCATTCATCCTTTCGGTCCTGCTGTGCAGGAGCAGATTGAGGCCACTACGATGGTGGGGCGTAATTTGGCAAATGTATTGGAAAATCCAGGCTCTGTCAGGCAGTGACTCCCCTCCCCCAATCCCTCTTTTCAGGCTTCCCCTCTCTGTAACTTCAGCTCCTGATGTCGGTCATGTTACAGGACCAGATTCGCATTGAATACAGCCCCCATGCCCCACACAAGGTCAACTCAGACAAATCCTCTGCTGTCTCTGAATGCAACATTTTACATCATGACTGCAACAAAAATAATCAATTATTTTCCACAAACATAAATAAGAATGTAAGAAATAGGAACCTGCACTGTCATTCAATAAGGGCATAGCTGATCTACTGCATGGCGCAACTCCACTTTCTTGCTAACCCCTTGCATCCCTCAACTCGCTGAAATCCACAAACCAATCCACCCATCTGTAAATACAATCAGTGACCCAACCTCCACAACTCTCGGGGTTAGGAAATTCCAGCCATTCACTACATTCTGAAAGAAGACATTTCTTTACATCTGTTTGAAATCGATATTCCTTATTCTGTACCTACATCCCTGACTTCGAGACTCTGCCTGGTGTGGTACCACATCCTCAACACCGACCTTGTCAAGCCCCCTCTGTATCTTGTCCGTTTCAGTAATGACACCCTCATTCATTTAAACCACAATGAGAATCGCCTCAGCATTTTTGATCTATTCAATAATTTAATCCTTTCATCCCAGGAACAATTCGAATGAACCAACATTTCTGAATCAACATGCTGACGTTATGTTTCATACAGAGAAACACGCCACTCCGTTGTACTGCTTCTTTTTTTGGGAGTCCTCTCCATTTAATAACAGCCTGCCTTTTGGTTGTCATTGTCATCCTCAAATTCAAATGTATATCGGACTCAGCTCCGGCCGTCAGGAGCTGAGTGCAGCTCTTGTTCGCAGCTGTTGCCATGGGACTGATATTTGCGGTACTCCATTTTGTTCATAAAGATCGATGAATCCTGACTCTCCGATTTCTGTGTGTTTACCAAGTGTCATCCCATGCTAATGCATTATCCATCATACTACGAGCTTCTATCTTGCGTAAGAACCTTTATTTTGTGACACCTTGTGGAAAATCTCTGGAAAGCCTCATGTCTACCAGTCCCCCTTTATCAAGACCATTTGATACATTCTCATGGATTTCCAGAAAAGCTTTGCATGATTTTACAGGCAAAATGTAGTTCGCCTTTAACAAGACCATGCTGACTCTGTGTGAAGCTTTTCTAAATGCTCTGCAGTCCCTTCCTTAATAACAGACTCTCACAGATTCCCAGCAATAATGTTGAGACGAAGTGTTTCCTGCTTTCAGTCTCGTTCGTTTCTTGAAGACAGGCGCCACAATGGAGGGTCTCCAGTTTCATTGGAACACTCCTTTAATCAAGAGAGCTATGGAATATTTCACACAGTGCCACCAGCCAATCTGTGACCACTTCTCTTAAAACCAGCTATGAATTGCTGATGACCTTTTTACCCTTGGTCTTATCTGTTTGAGAATTGCTTTGTTCCTTCTGTTAGTGACAGCTCAAGATCTTCCCCCCTATTACCATTTTGTTTATACCATTGAAATATTTACAGTACCTTCACCTGTGAGGAACGATGTAAAATACTGGTGTAAATTATCTGACTATTTCCTGTATCCAGTTCCCCAGTCACATCCTCCAAATGTCCTAAATAAAATTTCCTGACTTTCTTTCTACCAAAGATCACACGCACCTCTTGAACTCTTCTCATATAAATGGAAAAGCTCGTGCTGCTTGCTATTATATTTCTTGCCAATTTGCTTACATCACATCTTTTCTTTCCTTTACTTCGCTTTCTATATTCATACAGTCATATCGCATACAAACACAACCTTTGGTCCAACTTGTCCATGCCGGCCAGGTTATCCAAACTAAACTATTCCCATCTTCCTGCATTTGGCCCATATGCCTCTAAACGGCCCCCATTCACATGTTCGTCCAAATGTCTTTTAAACGTTGGAACTGTACTTGCATCATCCAGTCTTCCCCTGGTAGCTCATTTCATAAACACGTCACCGTCTGTGTAAAAACATTTCCCTCTTGCTCCCTTTTAAATCTTCCCTATTCCACCATAAACCTATGGCTCTGTGATTTAATTTTCCTATCCTGTGGAAAAGACCTCAGCTTTTCACCCTGCCCAAGTCTCCCCTGATTTTGTAAATTTCTATAATGTCACCCCATCAATCTCCTACACTCCATCTGATACTAACTTCAAGAACAAGCATTTTAAGATTAGAACTGCAAATTTGAAACAATGTTAAAAGTGACAGGTAAACAACGCTCAGCCAAAACTTCATACTGTTATTTGTTTTCTTCTTTAGGTTACAATACTAAGGCAGCATGAAAATCTTACTAGTACCAATAAGCCGTCAAGCACCTGTATTCCTTTGTCTGATGGCGGTGATCTCTACAGTGAAAATGTATCTCTGGCCATATCTGTATAATACCACATATTCAACATTCTCCCCCCTGGCCTCCCTATGGCCTTACGTGGTTGTGTCTTCTTTATGTTGCACTCAATATAGAGAACCACTTGCCCCATTCACATCCTAATTTCAACTCTTTTTATACCATCTTCTCTTTCACCACTGCTAAAAGCCTGTTTATCTTTTGCCACACCCTCTTTTCCCTGTCACCTACCCCCCACCTCTGGCAAAGGACTAAAACGTCCAGTTTCCAATCCTTTTCCGTTCTGAAGAAGTGTCACACTGGACTTGAAACGCTAACTCTGTTTCTCTGTCTCTGCAGATACTGCCAGACCTGCTGAGTTTCTCCAGAAATGAATAGGCACAGCACAAATTTTCAATGAAACAAATAATATGAATACTGGAAATAAAAATGCACAAATTGCTGGCGAATGTGGGAGCTTTGTCGAAGGGTCACTGGACCCGAAAGCTGAACTCAGCTTTCACTTCACAAGATGCATCCATACCTGCTTAGTTTCTTCAGCAATTTCTGTTTTTGAACATTTTCCAAAGATGTGTGTCGAATCTGCTCAAACGCCCTGTCAAGCACAGAGCGCTGTACATTGGGAAGCGAACAAAAACACAAAGTGCACAAGTTCATTGGCTCTGAAACGACATAAGGCTGGCATCACTGACACTACCGAGGTCTTAATCATGGTCAGGGAGAAAAACAGAGGAACAAACATTCACTTCAAACAAAGAAGATGTTATGATGGGAAAGAAAATGATTCAGATTAATATGTTAAAGGATCTGAGTAATGAAACAAATTGGAGGCGGGACATCAGGGAGAGACCCTCAGCAGAATGAGAATATGAAACTGGAAGTGTTTGCACATCAGAAACCAGGATAGGTCACTGAGTACAGGGCTGATGGGGCAATGGGTCTCGGTGTGAACTGGGGGAAAGTCAGCAGAATTGATTTGCAGATATTGCAGCTCACATCATGTGATGTTATCATGTGATGCTGTAGATCTCAGCAGCGGCCCCAGCAGAATTTCATTCAATCACAATCCGTAACTTTTCCCCCAGGATAATCCATCACTGTACCATTATCATCAAACCTATTGATGGTTCAGTTCCGAGTTTGGGTGAACATGCCAGAGTCAGAACCATGTGTATCTAAACCTGATGACAACTCATTAAACCTGATGACAACTCACTTGACATTCCAAACAGCAGACCTACCATCTGGTGGAGAGGGGGAAATGATCCCAAGACAAACAGATAAGATCGAAACTCTGTAGTCAAGCCACATCCAATCATCAATGTCGATGGATTAATAAACAACTTACAGGAGGAGAGGACTCCACAAATATCCCCAGCCCTTTACATCAGTGTAAAAGACAAGGATGCAGTATCTGCACCATCCTGAACCAGAAATGTTAAGTCGATAATCCACCTCACCCTCCTCATGATGCCCACAGAATCCCAGATGCCAGTCTTCAACCAATTCGATTCGCTGCACGTGACATGAAGAAACAGCTGAACACAGTAAATATTACAAAGGCAATGGGCCCGGACACCATTCCTGCAATAGGAATTAAGATTGTACTGCACACCAAGCCGTGTCGCTGGGGAAGCTGATTCAATCCAGCTCCAACTCTGACATCTGCCTGGCCACGTGAAACGTTCCTCAACTATATCCAGTCCCATAACAAGGGAATGACTACAGTCTGACCATTTACCACACCCTCAGTCCCGTCGCGATCATCACATTGGCGGGAGTTCTTTTTGACAGATCTGTCAAGCAGCACAGAAATAATGTGCTCAGTCTGGTTTCCGATAGGTCCCCATGTTGAGATTGTGCTGTTGTGCAAATGTCACTGGATTATTGATCCAGGCCAGAAAGATCAGGAAGGGAGCAGGGCATTAGACACTTTTAGCTTTCCCTGTTCTAGCACATGGAGACAAGTTCACTTTTCTAGACCTAGTTAATATATTCTTCAGAAACTCATCAATTCCTGTCTTATACTGCTCAATGATTGACCATCCAACCAAATACAATCACAGAAGCAGTGATTCTGCACTGTCATAAATACAGCACGACCTACATTAGTCCCGGTTTGCTGATACGAGGCACATAGCTATGTATGTTATGGCACTTCAAGGGCACGACCATATATTTATTAACGGTTGTGAGGTTACCTGTGTCAACTGACCTTTCAGGAAGTGCATTCCTGACCCCAACAGCCTCTGGATGAAAACCAATCCTCAAATCATCACGAAACATCAAACCCTTCACTTTAAAATGGCATTCCCTTGTTCTTTGTCCTTTGACTGAAAGGAACAGCTGCTGTCTATCCATCCTGCCCATGCCCCCGGTAATCTTATCCTTTTGAAGCACGTCCCTCTTCGCCTTCTCTGCTTCAAAGTAAACAACCCGAGCTGATGTACTCCATCCAAAGGAACATCCTGGTGAATCTCCACTGCACCCTCTCCAGGGCAATCACATACTTCCTGTAATGTGGCTCCCAGAACTGTACATAGTATTCCATTTGGCCTAAGCAAAGTTCCACGTAGCTCTTATAACCTGTGTCTCCATGAATAAAGGCTATGTTTATGGTCACTATGCTTTGTCAACTTGTGCATTAACCTGTTTAATCACATTCAGGGATATGTGAAGAAGCACCCTCTGAGCTTCCTAGTGTGCTGACATTCATTGAGTCCTCCCCTGTCTGGTTCCTTCTTCCAAAGTACATCACCTCATATTTATCAGGGTTACATTCCATCGGCCATTGATCCACCCATTTGATCATTCCATCTGTATCTTCCTGTAATATAAGGACTTCCTCCTCACTGCCAACAAACCAGCCAAACTTTGTGTCAAACGCAACATGATTTATCACTCACCCCAACACCTCCATATTCACAGCTGCATCATTTATGAATACTACAAATAATAAGGTTAAAAATCACACAGCACCAGGCTATAATCCAACAGTTTTATTCGCATGCACTAGCTTTTGCAGCACTGCTTCTTCGTCACGTGACGATGCCCTTCGAAAGGTCGTGCCTCCAAATAAACTCTTGGACTATCAACTAGTGTTCTGTAATTTTTAAACTTTGCCCTAGCCAGTCCAACACTGGCATCTCTGAATCACAAATAATATGGGACACAGCACGTATCCCTGTGGTACGCGATTGGATACTGTTCTCCAGTCAAACAAACAGACTTCTGCCAGCAGACCTTCTGTCTCCGACCACTAAGTTGATTTGGATGCAACTTGGCAAGTCACGAATGAGTCCGACCTATTCCCTGGTTATTCTGTTCCACTTGACGCACCTGTAGAATATCTGGGGATTCTCCCTAATCTTGCCCTGCCAGCAGGTTTCCATGTCGCTGTGTTAGTCAGTCCCCTTCAAATGAAGAATTGCCTTCTTATTGCAGTCTGAAATGGTCTATTCTTTACCTGCCATTATTTGGATTAAGTATAGAGTAGACAACCAGAGAAAAATCCTGTTTATTTCCACCTTGTCATATGTTTCGTGATTTTTCTAAATGTCACTATGATCACCTCTCATTCTTTGAAACTCGAAAGAACACAGGCCGAGTTTCCACATCAGGCAATCTCACCATCTGAGGGATTAATCTGGGAAATGTCCATTGCACATCCTCAGTGGTCAGTATATTTTTTCTCAGATTGGGTGACCAACACTGGACTCAATACTCTATGTACCGTTTCATTAACAAGCTGTGCAACTGCTTCAACATGACCTTCCGACTTGATTCTCCTAAATGAAGGTGAACCTGACTTTAACTTTTCATTTCTAAATATGCCTCCAATTACCATTCACATTACTTTATTTATGACTTCACTGCCTGAGTTCTTATAAAAAGACTTCTGAAAATCGAAATATGCCATTTCTATGTTATAATAAACAAGTTCAAGTCATTCTGAAGTTTGTCAAGTATGAAGAATCTGTCAGACTCTATCAGTGCATACTGATTCTCTCCAATGTTGCTTTTAATTTCGAAATATCCAATGTCAGATCCTATATAATAAATTCTATCGGTTTCCCTACAGATGTCAAGTTAATTGGTCTGCAGTTCTCCACACGATCTCAACTTCCCTTTGCTGATGCTTGATCCCTTCCATTCATCTACAATGCTTGGAACACATTTACTAACTTCCATCCTCTGCAGAATGAAATAAAATAGTCATCGACAGCACAATTAATGCGTCTATTGCTGATTAATGTCTAATATTTTGATGCTAAGTACAACTGGCTCATCAGACTTAGCAATGCTCAATCCAGCTACAATACTACCATGCTAGTCTTCAACTAATACCTTGTTACTGATATGATTAACTTTATGTCTTCAGTTCCACAAGTTCCATGTGATCACTTTGTATTTCTCAGTGATTTTCGGATCTTCCTCCGTGATGACAGATGCAAAGTAACTGGTTACTTTCTTGGTCATTTCCCTGTTCTCCACAATAACGTCTCCTCTCCCGATTACAAAATTCCACATTTGACCTTGCTTTTATTTTGTTTCCTTTGCAATACAGATTGTAGATTTATGTAAACTTTGTGTTCTTCTTTCACAGAATCATTAAAAGCCCACAATGTGGAAAAGGCCCTTGGGCCCAAAAAGTCCCCTCTGCCCCTCCGAAGAGGAACCACCCAGACCCATTCCAGTCCGATTCTATATTTTGCGACTGATACACCTAGTCTACACATCACTGAATACTTTGGGCAAATAAGCATGGGCAATTCAGCTAACCTGTAAATGGAGAAAATGCAAGCTTTTCACAAACAACTTTCTGAGAATTCTCCGGTTTCCACAATGTCTAAAATTCTTTTGAACTCACTTCCTATGATTAATATAATCGTTAATTTATTATGTTAGCCTTCATTAAGTCACTTGTCCTTTCTTCGGTGATTCTACGTTCAAGAAATAGACATTTTTTCAGACATTGCAGTATTTCTGTAGATCTCCTGGTCCTGAGCAGGTCCTGACCCTTCACTATACTCCCAACACTAATAACACTGCATGGCTACAACACTGTGGACTGACTTCCTCTGAACACCTCATCATCCCCCTCCCCCACCTACACCAGCACTAACAGCCGGGCCACACACTCCCACCATCACTCCCTCCTCCCTTTCTCCCATTCCAGGAGAAACGGACTGTAATAGGAGAGAAAGGGCCAAGCCATTTGGTGGAGCACCCGATATCTGATCCCTCCTTCACCTTCCCACCATATGGGGAGGACCCTGGTATGAGCCAGAGAGGACCAGGACGTGTCGTGTGGAGATTCTGTGATATCCATGTCCCTCCAACTGAGTATAAAACAGTGTTCAGTAGAAGGGCAATTCGCACTTTAACCACTCTGCCTGTTCTCACAATTTTCTCCCTCCCAAAACAACAAAAATCACAATGCAGAACGATACAGACTCAAAATTATTTAGAGAAATTTGTAAACACGCTAATATACTGATACTCACAGTACATACACGGAGATAGAACCGCACACAGGTATTGGAGTACGGAGACATAGACAGTCACACACAAATAGACATAAGGACAAGTAAAACGCACAGGCTAATACACAGATGAACCGATGTCAGCACATAAATACACAAACACACAGACACATGAACAAACACACACAAGTGCACACACGGACATACAGAGACACAGACACTAGTGCTTATAACACAGAGATAGATAGGTTTTTTTATGAATAAGCATGTCAAGAGTAACATGGAGTAGTCAGGAGAATGATGTTGAGAAAGCCAGTATTAAATGGCATTCAGAGTCGATGGGCCGAATGTCCAAATTCTGCGTTTTTAATGTTCCTGTGGTGTCGTGCTATCAGTTATTCTCTTCCCGGGAGAGGAGCAGAGATTGAGTTTAATACATATTTGATTGAAAAGAGTCAGTGGTCCGACTGGACAATTTTAGAGGGCTGAATGGTTTATGTCTATGCCTAATTATTCTGTCCTTGTGTTTCAAAAGAGGTGGCGATTTCATGTTAGGCTAACACAGTTTAAAATAACAGGGCCCACACTGAAATAAGTTCGCCCCTTTCACTTTAGTGTTGTACTATCTGTAGGGTCCTCATCCTCAAGGAGCAGTGAAGACTCGTTTTTGAAGGTATTCAAGGCTGAGCTCAACTGATCTTTGCTGGACAAGAGAGTCAATATTTATTGGGAACAGAGAGGAGCCGGATGTTCAAACACAATCGGATTAGTCAGGAGCATTCTGACTGGTGGCACCGAATGGCCAACTGCTGCCCCTACCTCATATGTTGTTCCCTCAATCCACCCTCGATGCTGTTACAGGGATATACTATTGCCATTACCCCATGTATTGTGCCCTCCATCAACCCCTCGAAGCTGTGACAGAGATAGGGGGCCACCTCATTCAGCCAGTCATTATCGTTACCATGAGACTGGAGAAGACCATTCTGCCTATTTAACGTGTTAAAGAAGAAAATAGAACGAATCATTTTAGCTCATTGAGTACAGTTTACTGCACAGGACGCCATGTGAACATCTGAGATGCTCCACAGGAAGGTGTTGCTAACAGGAAATAGAGAGTAGAGATAAATGTTTATTTTCACATTACAAAGCTGTAACTGGTGAGTGCCTGAGAGATCACTATGGGATCATCAACGATCAATATCTGTATTAATGATCTGGAGGAAGGGATGGAATATATCAAAGCCCAATTAGCTTAAACACCAAGCTGGTCATCCAGCATGTCATCAAATGGAGGTCATGTGTCATCAATGTGTATAGGCAAAGGGAGTTTAGTGAGCAAACCTTCAGCAGATATAGCATAATGTGAGTTGTCTATTTTGGATGGAAGGATAAAACAATGGTAAACAACTTAAGTGGAGAGAGATTGCAGATCTCTGTGACACAGACGGCATTCATATGTCACGAATCATATGTACAAAGTTAAAAATCACGCCAGGTTATAGTCCAACAGGTTTTCTTGGAAGCACACCAGCTTTCGGAGCGACGCTCCTTCATCACCTGATGAAGGAGGGTCGCTCCGAAAGCTAGTGTGTTTCCGATTAAACCTGTTGGACGATAACCTGGTGTTGTGTGATTTTTAACTTTGTACACCCCAGTCCAACACCGGCATCTCCAAATCATGAAGCATATGTAGTTAGTCTGTACTTGCTGTAAGCGATTTGGAAGCTAAGTGGAATGATTGTGTTTCTGGCAAAGGGTACCAGGTTTAATCAGGAAAGTTTTACTGCATCTATACCGGTAAAAGTGGGGAGTGCAGAGGCTGGAGATCAAGTTGAATAGTGTGAGACTGCAAAAGCACAACCAATCAGGCATCATCCGAGGAGCAGGAGAATTGGCGTCACAGAGTATAAGTCCTTCATCTGGAAGGTGCCCGAAACATCGAGTCTCCTGTTCGTTGGGTGCTGCCTGACCGGTTGTGTTTGTCCAGCATCGCATGTTTCGAATCTACATCTGGACAAGTGTAACTAAGACCACAACTGACACACTATGTGCAGTTTTGATCCCGTAACCTTAAAAAAAAGTTTTAGAAGCTGATCAACAATGTTTTGTTCACACTTTCCTGGAATGAAGGATTTTTGTTCTGAAAACTTTTCAGTTTTGGACTGAGATGAGACATCCTTTTGAAGCATACACGATTTTGAGAAAAATCAGCTGGATGCATATTTTTTCTTCTCGGGGAGAAAATAACTATGGAATAAATTTTAAGAATAAAATGTATTGATTTTAGCACAGATATTATAAAGACATCAAACGATTTTTAAATTTAAGCATATGCATTCCAACATGTAATCAAATTATAAAGCAGGAATTTTCCCTTTTGCTAATGAAAGGCACTGTGTATAACAACAGCAATGATGCACTTGCATATCTCCATCATGATCCATTCCAGAGACTGTTCACGACGAGCGCACACAGCTCAGTTTGGTGTTCGGTTGACATAATTGCATGTTTCAACACAGAGAGGGAGAACAATATTCCCTGCCTGGGAAGCAGCAGCCGATTGATCCCTCTACCTTCTTTTGTTCCACCTGGCAACAGTAAGTTTCTGACTCACCTCTACCTGATGAGTTAAGGAGAATTCCTGATGAAAGATTCATTGGAATCTCCCTACCGTCTGAAGCAAAGGGCATTCAGCTAAATGCAACTATTCCGGGGAGAAATCACATCACGAGCAGCTTATCTGCGCAGAGTGGACGGTATGGCGGCTCAGTGGTTAGCACTGCTTACTCACGGCACCAAGGTCACAGGTTTGATCCCAGCCTCGGGCGGCTGTCTGTGTGGAGTTTGCATATTCACCCCAAGTCTGCATGCGTTTCCTCCCACATGTCCAAAAATGTGTATCTTGGGTGGATTAGCCATGCTCAATTGCCCATAGTGTTTGCTTATATTAGCCAGAGGGAAATGGCACTGGGGTGAGTTTGTCTTCGGAGGGTTGGTGTGGACTTGTTGTGCCGAAGTGCCTGTTTCCACTCTGTAGGGAATCTAATCTAATAACTTCAGAGGACAGAATACCACTTGGGGCAGTTTATCATCTATACATTTGTTATGAGTTCAACTATTATGAAACTCTGGAAAGCTTTCATTTTTCTGTTTTGTCTTAAGATATGTGTGTGTGTGTGTGTGTGTGTTTCACATTTTTCTTGAGGATGAGCCAGGCTGACATTTATATCATTAGCCATATCACTAAACTTTTAAATTGGTTGTGAACAGTGGAGCAGTGTAACTGCAAAAGGAAACACTGACCCTGTAACATTGATTGGAGCTGAATAACAAATTCTAACAGGGCTGTTCAAGTGGGCATTCCCTTCCCCAGAAGGTTGTGGTGTGTGAATGTTTACATGTAAACATAGTTGTGCCTGTTAAGTAGTTGATGGACAAGTGAATGTAGGACAATGGTGCACGTAGAGAAGAAGTACTGCTGTGAACACAATTAGATCAGCTACGATCTTAGTGCGTGGCAGATCAAAGACAAAGTGCCGAATAGCCCTCTCCTACTCCTCCGTCCGATGCTCTTATATTCCGTTCAGCCCCTCACAGCTCCTGCACAGGAGTAGACAGAGGCCATTTGCTCGAAATACCTGATCCACAGTAATACAGGATCTCCTTCTGTCCCTTACAATTGTCACACACAGTTTGAAGTGAGTTGAAAAATGTTAATTCAAACCCCAGGCTGGGCTCAAAAGACACATCTGCTTTATTTATAGAGTGTCTCATCTCTGCAACTTGTGGTTCATTTGTTGATCATGGTGCAGACTCAGATTCACTGAGAATACATAAAATACTTTGCTTTCTCTAACTGTAACATATAAAAACGGAATGTTCAGGAAAATTACCACCAATAACTTTCTAATTAAGAATAAGAGAACATAAGGAACAGGATTGGATGGTAATTCGGATGGTCAGGTCTGCCGTGCCATTGTATAAGATGGATGATCCACTGTTGTTATGAAATCTGCTTTATTTCCCAGTTCTTCACATCCCTCAATTCTATGGCAGGTCAAAAACCCACCTACCTCCTCTGTAAATACTTTCAGTGATCTAGCTCTCCGAACTCTGTAGATCACATAATTCCTGATATTCACTATCCTCTGTGAGAAGGTTACACTTCCCAACTATACACAATAACCTATTTGTATGTTCAAGTTCCAATGCAGTCAGCTCTTATTCTCGTACTGTGCTACAAATTGAACATCCATTTCCTTCATGCTTTCCTCATGGTACCATCATCCCAGAGATTATTCTGATAGAACTCATTTGTACTGTCTCTGTGACAAGGAAATCGTTGTTTATAAAGGAGTGGAAGTCTGTCCACAATAGCCCAAGTACCGCCTCAACTATATTCCATAACTTCACTTTGTAATTAAGGCTGGCATTTAATTTCCTTTCCTGATTAACAGATGTCCTGCATAAAGTCTGTTAGTTACTTATAACCATGGACACCCAGGTTCTTTTTGCCAAATGCACTTCCCAGCCGCTCATCATCGAATAACTACAAAATAAAAAACACTATACGGGTTGTTCACATACAACTCACTTCTTTGTGTTACAAATAGCAGTGCTCCAAGCACTGATACATGTGTTACACAATGAGTAGTGGTGTTCTGTCCAAAGGGAGGACTCTACTCTCCGTATTCTCGCCAACATCCAATTCTCATACCGCACAGGATATCTATCCCCCATTACTCAAGGACTTTAACTTTTGTCACTCACCTTTGTGCAATCATGTCAAACTTCTGAAAATTCAAATACACCATTCTCACGGGTGCTCATTCAGCGATGTCACAACCAGGATCCTCAACAAACTCCAGTATGTTTTTCAAAGATGGTTTTCCTGTCCCAAATCTAGGTTGACGCTGCACAATCATGTCATTATTCTCCAAGGATCTAGTTATCATCCATTACAAAAATGCTCATACTTTCCTCACAGCTGTCATCAAATTATCCAGCAGTTGGTTTTCTGTTTTCACTCTCCATCCTGTTTAAAATATTTGTGGTCACAGTAGCTACTTGCCAGTCTGCAGGATCATTTCAATAATATAAAAGGCTTTGATGAACTTTCACCTCCCTCATATAATTAAAGAAAAGACAGTGCAGAATGAGGACATTGACCCATCGTGTCTACCAGTTCCGAAAATAGTCATCCAGAAAGCTCAATTCTCCAACCCCCATCTCTGTAGCCCTTTGATTTCATCACTCATCTGGTCGTAGTTTACCAGCCTTCAGTACAATGAACTTTTTTTCCAGTACTTCAACTTTACTAATTCTAAATTGCATAAAGTTCCTCATTTTTGCCAGTCACCCTGTTCTCTAATATTTTCAAAAGATTTTCTGTTGCATCCTCTGTTTTGACAGAACCAACACATTCACCTCACCAGACAGAGATGGTCTCTGTCACCTCATGAATACGGGAGAGGATGGGACTCTGTCATAATTGATATGTCACCCACTTCTGCCTGGAGAGTTCCAGAATCAAAATTGTTGATGGGCATTTTGAGTACAGTTCTCTTCCTAGTGTGAAACTGCAGGTTATGCTGAAGGCAGTTGCACAGCTCAGTGACCTCCTCATTGTTGAAATAAACCGGCTTCACACTTTGCACTTGGAAAAGGTTCAATATTGGGAAATATTTGTGGAAATCCCAGTAAGGAAAGTGCAGTGTCGTGCTCCCGACTCTGTAGTCTCTGCAGACACAGATACCCAATACCTTGTCCAGAGTGGGAACAACAGAACCTCAGGTCTCCATGAATGAATGCAGCAACAGACACACAAATCTGAGAAAACCAACCAGAGAACCTCCACTGAATTTCCATTGACAAGAGCAAGTCAATCCCTGCACACAAAGCACAACCACTCAGTGTTGAAAATGCCGAACTCTCTTCCATTTCTATTCCTGGCTGATAAACTGTTACATTTCCGTGCAGTCCCATCACCTGAAATATGAATAGTTCTGCTCTCCATGGAAGTAGTTGACAATGTGACTACACAATTTCCTGTACTCAGTCATGATAACAGGAACACTACTACTGCTGGTGGAGATGTTGAGGACGTGATAGTCCAGTGGTATTTTCTCCAGACTGTAAATCCGGGGACCCAGGTAATGGCCCAAATCCCGACTTCAATCCCACCACAACAGATTGTGCAATTTGAATTAAATGACATATTTGGATTTAAGAATCTAATGAAATATTGATGGTTGTTAAAACTAAAAACATCTGGCTCACTTGTGTCCTTCAGGGAACAAAACGTGCTGTCTTCACTGGTCTGGCCTACATATTACTCCAGACCCTCAGCAATGGTCGTCTCTCAAATGCCGTTTGAAATGGCTCAGCCAGTCATTCAGTTATAATACTAAGAGGTCTCAAAGAAGTGAAACCAGACAGACCTAAGCACTGGCAGCCAACAGCACTCGAAGTACAGTAGTTCAGAAAGGCAGTTCCTCAGCACCTTCCCAAGACCAACTTGGAAAGAAAAATAATACTGGCCCAGCCAACACCACCCATGCCCCATTAATGAAGTAAAGAAGATAATCACTCTCATGGAAGACAGATAGAGGGGACAGAACACACTTCAAACAGGGACTTGGAAATGTACCTACATGGTCACAATACTCGGGAATATGGGAAGAGTTGAAAAATAAATGAAAATACATTCACATTTTATTTTCATCCCAGCTGAATATCAATAATCCCTTTGTTTGATTTTCCTATCTCTCTATTTCTTCATTCATTCATCTCACTGCAGCAACACACATTACAATATTTCCCAGGTTCTTTCAGATCTGCTGTATGGTCAAAATGCTAAATGTTTTTCTCTCGACAGAGACTGTCAAACCTGCTCAGTTTCCCTGGCACTCAATTTATTATTGGTGCAGATCTGCAGTATCTTTCTTTGTTTGATTTGACTTCTATTTTTCTTATTTTAGAGGACATTGGCCCATTCAGCGCACATTGACCCTCTGCAGAGCATTTCACACAGACCCACCTCATTCATTATTCCTGCACTTCCCTTGGCTAGCCTGCCTCCTCTCGTATCCCTACATTTCCAATAGCGATCACACCTCGCTGCACACGATGGGTAATTTAGCATCGTGAATCCACCAAATCTATTTGTACCATGGGAAGAACTTGGAATACCTGGAGGAAACAATTTCAGGCATGGGAAGAATGTGAAAACTCAAGGCAAACAGTCCCGAAAGTGGAAGCTAACCAGAATCCTTGTGCTGTGAGACAGCCGTGCAAACCACTGAGACATGTTCCCCTCCCCTTCCCCCCCAAACCGGGTCCCTGGTACTTTGAGACAGCCGTGCTAACCACTGAGACACCATGCCCCCTCCCCTTCCCCCCAAACCGGGACCCTGGTACTGTGAGACAGCCGTGCTAACCACTGAGACACATTGCTCCCCTCCCCGTCCTCCCCAAACCGGGTCCCTGGTACTTTGAGACAGCCGTGCTAACCACTGAGACACCATGCCCCCTCCCCTTCCCCCCAAACCTGGACCCTGGTACTGTGAGACAGCCATGCGAACCACTGAGACACATGCTCCCCTCCCCCTCCTCCCCAAACCGTGTCCCTGGTACAGTGAGACAGCCGTGCTAACCAATGAGACACCCATCACCCTCCCCGCCAAACTGGGTCCATGGTACTTTGGGACAGCCGTGCTAATCACTGAGACACATTGCTCCCCTCCCCCTCCCTGCCAAACCGTGACCCTGGTACTGTGAGACAGACGTGCTAACCACTGAGACAACATGCCCCATCACCCTCCCCGCCAAACCGGGTCCATGGTACTGTGAGACAGCCGTGCTAACCACTGAGGCACAAAGCCCCCTTCCCCCTCCTCCCCAAACCGGGTCCCTGGTACTGTGAGACAGCCGTGCTAACCACTGAGACACATTGCTCCCCTCCCCCTCCTCCCCAAACCAGGTCTCTGGTAATGTGAGACAGCCATGCTAACCATTGAGACACCATGCTCCATCCTCTTCCCCCCCAAACCGGGTCCCTGGTACTGTGAGACAGCCATGCTAACCAATGCGACTCATTGCTCCCCTCCCCCTCCCCGCCAAACCAGGTCCCTTGTGCTGTGAGACAGCCGTGCTAACCACTGAGTCACCATGCCCCCTCCCCCCACCCTCCACACTCCCAAACTGCGTCCCTGGTACTGTGAGACAGCCGTGCTAAACAATGAGTCACCATGCCCCACCTCCCCCCTCAAACCGAGTTCACGGTACTGTGAGATGGCCGTGCTCTACACTGTGATGCTATGCGCCCCTCCCCCCAACCGGGTCCCTGGTACTGTGAGACAGCCGTGCTAACCAATGAGACACATTGCACCCCTCACCTGCCCCACCAAACCAGGTCCCTGGTACTATGAAACAGCCGTGCTAACCATTGAGTCACCATGCCCCCTCCCCCTCACCCACACCCTCCCAAACCGGGTCCCTAGCATTGTGTGATAGCCGTGCTAACCACTGAGTCACCATGCCCCCTCCCCCTCCCCCACACCCTCTCAAACCTGGTCCCTGGTACTGTGAGTTGGCCGTGCTAACCACTGTGACACTATGCGCCCAACCTCCCGAACCGGGTCCCTGGTACTGTGAGACAGCCTTGCTAACTACGGAGACACTATACCCCCCTCCCCCTCCCCCCAAACCGGGTCCCTGGTACTTTGAGACAGCATTGCTAACCACTGAGACACCATGCCCCCCTCCCCCTCCTCCACAAACCGGGTCCCTAGTACTGTGAGACAGCCGTGCTAACCACTGACACAGAATGCCTCCTCCCCGTCCCCCCAAAACTGTTCCCTGAAACTGTGAGACAGCCGTGCTAACCACTGGGATGACATGCTCGCTCTCCCAACCACCACACCCACCACCCCCCCACCCCCAACCGCCCCACAAATGAAGTCACTGTGCTCGGGCATACTGTGGAAATTGCAAACCTGAAATGAAAACAGTAGACAGTGACAAAACCCCCACACATGATCCTCTTCGGAAAAAACTCATATTGGACTCAAAAGGTTAATTGTGTTTCTCTCTGCTCAGAACCTGTTATGGTTTTCCAGCACTTTCAACGTAGTTACGCTTTTGGACTGTGGATAGTTGTCTGATCTGAAAGGGAACAGTGAAGCTGCCATTTCTGTTGACTCTCAAATATTTGGTTCTGGTTTTTGAATGAAATATTAAAAAGTCTGTGTGTGACAGCTCCCTAATTATCGATAATTATTTGCCACTGTCATAATGCATTTTGAACTCGGTGGTCATGACATCATACGATCAATCCTCTGGAAAATTACTGGTCGAAGTACTGATCCCAATTGTTATCAATGTCCTATCATGCTTCTGATGTCACAGGGTATATTAATCTAGAGTATGGGAAGGCACTAGTAAGGGCAGAGTTTATTTGTCATCCCCAATGGTTCTGGAATAAGCGACACAGAGTTGCCCTGTTTTATCTCTTCAACCAAAGTGATGCAGATCCACACAGAGCTGTTTGTAGGAGCATTCCAAGATTTTTAACATATACTTGTATAGGAACAGCAAATTATTCCCTTGTCAGGATGACATGCAACTTGGAAGATACCTTGAAGAGACTGCATTTCCCATTGTTCCCATTACCAGTGCAAAATGTTCTCTAATTCCCATTAATCACAGTTTTGCTCAGGGTCCTTGATTCCACCCTCAGTCAAGTCCTGCTTCAACTGAAAGGGAAGTCACTCCGATCTCACCTCAAATTACATTGGAAGATCAGTTGAAAGAATAAGGAGCCAAAGACAAGAAGATTGTTTGTTTGAACAATGTCCTCACAATATTCAGAAGAAAATTGATGATGGTCTTCCTTAATGCATTACTTCAGAATGACATCACTTTTTAAACAATGTCCAAATCGGTCGGTCTTTGTTTTTTTAATTTGCTTCCAATTCAGTGTAGAAATGAGAACCTGGTTTGATCTTCTATAGTGTGTTTATAATCCAGAATTTCAATCAATCTCTATCATAATTGCTTTAGCTCTTTCAAACAAAATTAATGAATGAGCCTGTGTGCATCCTGCAGATGAAAAAGATCTTTCAGCTCTGACTACTGCAGTGAATATTGTAAAGAATAAGTTCCAGGCCCACATCGAATGGAAATGTTGCAGGGCAAGGTGCCAAAGGTTAGTCCAAGGTTAATGATTTCCAAACCTTATGAATAATACATGCGGAGGGGCGGGGTATTAAAGCAGAATTCAGCTCCATGCCCAAAATACTACATGTGGCTCCCTCACAAAAGACCACAACTGATTCACGCTGTAAATTCACCAAAATATGAAAAACAAGAATTCCCAGTTCTGCAACAGCATCTGTAGAACAGGAAGAAAATCAAGGTTTGTTTCTGAAATTCATAAATGTTGATGATAAGAATGTGGGAGATGGTGGGGATATTGGAAGGTGATAAAAAATATTGTGGATGACACAATGATTAACTGGGTGGATCACAGTGAGCAGGAACGTGTTAGGGTACAGGAGTGTACAAACGGATTGTCAGATGGCCAGATCAATGGCTGATAATAGGTAACACTGAAATATGTGTGATGTTGCACTTTGGAAGATGTAACAAGACAAGAGAGAACTCAAACCATGAAGATAGGCTAGCTTTGCTTTTGGAGCAGAGATGGGTGAGGGGTGAACCTAGAAGAGGTGTATAAGAGCATGAGAGGTATGGGCAGAGTGAACAGACAACAGCTGTTCCCCATAATCCAAGGGTTAAAAACAAGGGGACACACATTTTAAATGAAAGAGAAGATACTAAGAGAGGATTTGTGGAATCTGTTTTGAACCCAGAGGATGATATGTGACAAGAATGCATTGCCTGGGAGGATGATTTAGGAATGTAACCTCACTAACTTTATAAAACACTTGTATAAGCACTGGATGGTGCAGACTCGATGTGCCTTTACTTTATTACATGATTCCATGTGGTGGTAGCCATGAAAGCTTTTATATATTGTGAAGCACGAGCCAATGGGACTTGTTGGTTTGTTCCATTGAACTGTGCTCAGTAAGTGGCGAGATTACAAACCAGCATCATCCCATGGAGTATCAGCACTTACTCAACCTAGGACAGCCCAGCCATCTCTGAAATCATCCAGGATAATTCACATGCTCAGTGCAAGCATCGTCCATCAAAAGCACTAACGTTATTCCAGCTGTTTGACACTGTTATATTAAGGAAACCAATAACATAGTCACAGACTTTCCTTTATTATTACACAGGTTGATATTTCTCTGAAAAAAATAATAAATTCCATCACATACGTTGGCTTTGACAATGAGTCAGTTTTCTTGTGTTTTCCTGTGAGCTGTTCATCACAGCATGGCGGCTTGTTTAACACTCCATCCACCAGTAATATTTACTCCCAGCTGAACCGACACGAGATGCACAGCTGGCACTCCCTCTCAACAGCCACTCGGATGGACTAACATCAACTGGACTGGAACGTCTCAAAGGGCAATTAATGCTGGTATAGCTCATTTAAAATCCCAAATGAATTGAAAAGACAATCAGACTTCCTAATAATTATTGAACAATGTAGACATTTTATTGGTCTGTTGGGCTTGTCTTTGAAATTGTCTGATCTATTTCCATGAAACCATTTCGTACATAGATTGAAAGAACAAAAAAGCTCAAGTCATGGTTATTCTAAGAGAACGCAGCATTTAAGCATAAATGCCAGGGCATAGTAGGCTATTGATCTTCAGGTAACTGGGATTAATGTAGGTTGGTGTTTTCTGGCTGGCGTAGATGTATTGGGCTGAATGGCCTGTTTGTATAATGTGCGACTATCACTTAAATTGTTGAAAACAGAAAATGTAGTCTGACTATTTCCATACATTGTGAGGATCAAATGGTGAAGAATACAATCTGCAAGGTCACACGGCACACCGACTAGAAGCTATATCATTCTCCCTTCACTATCAAATGGTTCAGAACCCCGTTTCTCTCTTTCTAACATACCTGTTAGTGTTCTTGCACCACAAGAACCCCTGGGGCTTATCACCATATTCTGAATAAAATTAGACATAGGCCACAGAATTCCGGCCTTGCTAACGAAACTCACCTCCCAAGAATAACTGACAGGAATATGTACTATTAAAGACATCCATTCGGCCCATTCTGATTTCTAAAGCAGTTTCTAGTGAGGCTTTCATTTTGCCCTATGTTCCTGATCTTTCTCCAAACCATTAAACTTTCCTGAGTGCTTTTTCCAGGGCTGTTTAAAGGTCACATGTGGAAAGTTTGTGCCTAATAACCTGAAAGGAGAAGTCTGCATGTTCATGGGAATCGTCTCATAATTTTTCAATATCTAAAAAACAACAGAAATGTCGAAATTAGCATCAGGAGTAAGTCACCAATACAGCTCCATCATACGATAAGATCGTGGATGATGTGATTGTGACTTCTATCACATATTCCTCCTTTGCCCTTACAACATTAGTGCGTCATTCTTAGTCAAGAATCTGCCTGCCTCTGCCTTCGGAATATTCAATGTCTTATCCTTCATTGCTTTATGGGCAGAGAGTTCACAATTACACGACACTTTTGGTAGGTTAAAACAACCAACATCTTCTTTATTGAGATATTCTTCTGTTTTATTTTCCATCCACTCCTGGTAATCTCTCTCACAAGCTGAAATATTGTTTCCGAGTTCAAATTGAAAGGACTACTTGGAATAATCTGGGGTTACCAAGATCACATGTTGTTCGCCTAAACTCCAGCAGATCCCGAGTCAGTCAGTTCAAGATTTCCTACTGAAATAAACGTTCCTCACAGGAGTTAGTTGAGTGAATCTTCTCTGAACTGATTTGCATGTCATTATGGCCATTACTCTCTCGATATGGACTCGCCCATACCCTGTAAAACTTTGGAAAATCTTCCCTAATTTTGAATGTATTCTGTTTGAGCAAACTTCTAAATTTATCTTACTTCCCTCAAAACTTTATGTATACCTAAAGGTTTTAATTTGTGATCCAAGTGCCCGGTTCCTCTATGCCTCAACCCAATCTCTCCATTAAAATAATACACTGCCTTTCAATTCTTCCCACCAACATCTTTGAGCGCACAGACAGTTTTTCTTACGATGCTACATACAAAGATATTGGTCTTTTCACTTGACCCTCCTTAATCTATTTATAGACTCATGTCATCTTCATACCTTGCTTTTCGAACGGTTTCAGATGTCTGCATTCTTCCCTAGTACAGACAGAATATTTGGCCTAATAAATAGACTGTGGTCAATGGAATTGACAATTTAATATTTTTAATCAATTGCTAAACTATGAATTTGTGACAATGCTAAAATGTTTTATATTCCCATCACTTAGTTCCCAAAACTCAAAGTAGGGACAGACGGTGTAGAATCTGTGTGGTTACAATTGAGAAACGGAAAAGTGAAAAACCATATTTGGAGTTATGTACAGGCTTACTATACATAGTCAGGAGCTGGGGCGGTGGACACATCAGGAGATAGAAAAGATGTTTAGGAAAGGCAAAGTTACAGTGATTGGGGGGATTTCAATGTGCAGGTGAACTGGGAAAATCAGGTTGGTAGTGGTTTGCACGAAATGGAATTTGTGGAATGTCTATGAGATGGCTTTTTGGAGCAGCTTATTGTGCAGGCAACGAGGGGACGGGCAATACTGGATTTAGAGTTGTGCAATGAGGCAGACTTGATAAGGGAGCTTAAGGTAAAGAAAGGTTTATGATGTACTGAGCATAATATCATTGAACCTACTCTTCATTTTAATAGGGTGAAGATAGAATCAGAGTTCACAATATTACTGCTGAATAAAAGCAACTACAAAGGCATGAAGGAGGAACTGGGTTGAATTGACTGGGAATGTAGGCCAGCAGGAAAGACAGTGGAACAGTAATGGGGGAGCCTCTGGGAGTAAGTCAGGAGACACAGCAGAGACTCATCCCAAGCAAAAAGAAGCATGATATAGGGAGGATGAGGTAACAATGGATGACATGGGAAATCAGGATTAGCGTAAAAGCAAAAGAGACATCAGATAACATGGCAAATGCCAGTGGGAAACCAGAGGGTTTGGAAGCTTACAAATACTAATACAGGCAACAAAATAAGAAATAGGAGGGAGAAGATTAAATACGAGGGTAAACTAGCCGTTAATATTAAAGAAGACTGGATGAGTTTCTTTAGATATATAAAGGGCAGAAGAGACGCAGAAATGGACATTGAGACACAGAAAATGACGGTGGAGATATAGAAATGGGGAACAAATAATGGATGAGAAACTGAACAATTATTTCACATCAGTTTTCTGAGTGAAAGACACGAATAGTGTCCCACAAATTCAAGATAGCATGGGGCAGAGCTTATTCGGAGAAGTTGCTTGTAAACCCACCATGTTGCAATCATGACTGACATTAAACATGGATTCCAAAAGGCTTCAATTCCAGCACAGTGCTACTGGATCTCACAGCTGCCTGTGGCACTCATTGAGACACTGACGTGCTCCTGAATCTGTCCAGATAATTTCCAACCTGGGTCAGTGCAATCACTCAGACATTCCTTCAAACTAAATCATTTGGATTCCACCTTGGGCAGGAGCAAACTAGCCAACAGACTATCACTGTTCTCAGTGAATTACAAATACTGTCTAAATTAGATACCAATGATTGACCAGGAACTAGGTCTTACAATGTCATCCCCAGTCAAATCCAGACACAGAGAGCAGTTGCATGGACAAGGAGTGTCAGAATCACATGGTGTTGCTTATGGTGCTGACATCTGGCATGTCCCCCATACTCCATACATCTGCTCCCTGGACCAGACACTGGGTGAAAATGTTCATTATTGTCAGTACATTGCAGCACCTTGTGTCGCACGGTGAATCCTCTGTAATTATATCTAATAAATGAACCTTCACATTCATCAGTATCAAACAAAATTTGTACATGCCCGTGGATGGTCAGATCTTAATGCATGGGTCACCCAACAGAATGCATCTGAAGAAACCAGGAGCTAACGGCAAGTCAAAAATAAGGTTAATAATTGAACTTTGTGGATGATGTCTGTCCAGGTAACCACACATATTGTGTTGATAATCAGGTGAATGTAACCATGCACACCATAACTGGAAGTCTTGGTCTAACGTCCCTCCCCAGCTTCCTGACCTCACACACCTCATTTCTTCACACACCTCACTCCCTCACACACCTCACTCCCTCACATTTTCACCAACTGATGAGAATCCACAAACTGAGTGAAACTTGGAATATAGAACAATACAGCACAGTAAGAGCCCTTCAGCCCTCAACGTTTTATCAGCCTTTTATCCGACTCTAAGATCAGACTATCCTACATAACCTTCAATGCACTAGCTTCCATGTGCCTATCCGAGGGTCTTCTTAATTATCCCTAATGTATCTGACTCTGCTACCATCACTGTTGGTGCACTCTGCCCCTACCACTCTCAGTGTAAAGAACATACCTCTGACATTCCCCCGAAACCTTCCTCCAATCACTTTAAAATTACGCCCCTTGTTGAAAAGACTCTGGCTATCCAATCTTTGTCTCTCAATATCTTGTACACCTCTATCAAGTCAGCTGGAATTGTTCTTTGCTCCAGGGAGAAAAGCCCTAGCTCCCTCAAACCTTCTTCCTAAGACATGCCTTCCAGTCCTGACAGTATCCAAGTAGATCTCCTCTGCGCACTCTCTGAGGCTTCCACAAGCTTCCTATAATGAGGCAACCAGAACTGAACACAATATTGCAAGTGTGGTTGAACCACAGCTTTCTAGAGCTAAGCATTAACCTCGCCGCTCGTAATATCAATCTCCCTGATAGTGAGAGCCGACAGACCACCACTTTCTTAACAACCCAATCAATTTGCGTGGCAACTTTGTGAGATGTATTGACATGGATCCCAAGATACCTCTGTTCCTCCACATTGCCAAGAATTCTGCCTTTAATCCTATATTCTGTACGCAAATGCAACCTTCCAAAATAAATCACTTCACACTTTTTAAGTTTGAACTCTATCTGCCACTTATCAGCCCTGCTCTGCATCCTGTCAGAGTCCTGCTGCAACCTACAGCAGCCCTCCACACGATTCACAACTCCACCAACCTTCATGTCATCGGCAAACTTACTAACCCACAATTCCACTTCATCAGCAAAGTCATTTATAAAAATCACAAAGAGCACAGGTCCCAGAGCCGATCCCTGTGGAACACCATTGGTCTGTGAGCTCCAGGCTGAATACTTTCCACCTGCTACCAATCTCTGCCTTCTATGGGCCAGCCACGCCTGTCTCCAGACAGTCAAATGTCCCTGCGTCCCATGCCTCGTTACCCTCTGAATGAGCCCACAACGGGGAATCGTAATAAATGCCTTTCTAATATTCTTGTTCACCACATCTACTAGTCTACCTTCATCAACGTGTTTTTCACATCTTCAATGAATTCAATAAGGTTTGTGAGGCATGACCTGCTGCTCAAAAAAACATGCTGACTATCTCTAATCAAACTATCATTTTCTAAGTAATTGTAAGTTCTGTCTCCCAGAATTGTCTCCAATACTTTCCCAACCACTGGTGTAAGACCGACTTTTTTATCATTCCCAGGGTTATCTCTATTCCCTTCCCTGAACAAAGGAATAACAGTTGCAATCCTCCAATCGTCTGGCACTACTCCAGTGGACAGCGAGGATGCAAAGATTATCACCAAAGGCACGCCAATCTCTTCCATCATTTCCTGGAGTAACCTAGCGTATGCCCCATCTGACGGAGGGGATTTGTCTATCCTTATGTTTGCACTTCAATCAGTCTGTAATTCCCCTCAACGTGTCTACACCCTGTCCTACCAACTGATTGAATGCTTTCCATTTCAGTATTATATACAGTGCTGCCTTCCTGAGCAAGTACGGATCTCAACGTCCTGCGAATCACGGAATCAAAGGAAACGGAACGCACCAATCCCTTCCTGATAAAGAGCTCATGCTCGAGCCGTCGAATCTCCTGCTCCCCAGATACTGCCTGACCTGCTGTGCATTTGCAGCGCCACACTTTTCAACTCTGATTTCCTTCAAGTACAGTCCTCAGTTTCTCCATTACTGAGGGCTGTCCCCTCTGCACACTGAGACTGAGGGGCGGGGGTGGGGGGTGGAATTAACCATCAGAAACTCATTGTTTGTGGAACTCACTGCTCAGTTCTGGAAAGTTGCACTTGAATTATTCATTTTAAAAAAAAGAAATTACAATTCAACAAATATTGATTCAGTCCCAGAGTTACAATTTTGGCTCATGGCTTGGGCAGCCTGATAACAAATAGTGAATGATGGAGGAACTCCGGGGCACAGGGTATTCCAGGTGTTATATTCCAGTTTACGTTAATACGTGCAGTATTATCAAACAGACTGTTGTGATAATGGCATGAGTTGACATGTGGAGGTGGAACGTTTTTGCCATCACAGAGATTTGAGAGAGGGCAGGGCTAATAACTCAATATTCTATTGTACTGGATCTATACGCAGGACAGGAGAATGTATTAAAGAGGAGGTGATGTTGCATTATTAAATAAGGAACAGTTACTCCAGTGAGGAGGCACGATACCTTGGACGTTTCTTCAAATGAGGCTTTATGGGTCGAGGTTAGGGTCCAAACGATGACAGACACACTGCTGGGGATATTTTATAGAGCCCCAGAAAGATGAAAATGCAGGAGCAAATATATAACCAATTCACTGACGTGTGTAAACACCAATTCACTGAGGTGTGAATGAAAGCAAGTCCAAAGATGTTACAGAGATAGGAAAGCAAGGCAGGACATGTTACAGAGATAGGAAAGCAAGGCTGGAGATGTTACAGAGAGGAATGCAAGGCAGGAGATGTTACAGAGAGAGGAAAACAAGGCTGGAGATGTTACACAGATAGGAAAGCAAGGCTGAAGGTATTACAGAGATAGGTTTGCAAGGCTGGAGATGTTACACAGATAGGAATGCAAGGATGGAGATGTTGCAGAGATAGGAAAGCAAAGCTGGAGATGTTACGGAGAGAGAGGAAAGCAAGGATGGAGATGTTACAGAGATAGTAGAGCAAGGCTGTATATATTACAAAAATAGGAAAACAAGGCTGGAGATGTTCTCGAGAGAGGAAAGCAAGGCTAGAGATGCAACAGAGGTAGGAAAGAAAGGCTGGACATGTTACATTGAGAGTATAGAAAGGATGGAAATGTTACAGAGAGAGAGGAAAGCAAGGCTGGAGATGTTATACTGATAGGAAAGCAAGGCTGGAAATGTAACAGAGATAGGAAAGCAAGACTGGAGGTATTACAGAAATAGTGTGGCCTGTACATATTAGAACAGGTTAGTGAGATAGTTTTGAACTCATTACAGGATTTGGGGAAAGGTGAAGCAGCTGAAGTTTCGAGAGATAAGGAGGGGTGTGGTGGCTGGCGGAGTTTACAGTGATAGTTGGGGCTGTAGTATGATATACAGGTTGTAGTGATACGGAGGGTTACAGAGATACAGATGGATGCAGCGGCTGGAGGAGATGACAGGGAAAGATACAGAGATACGCGTAGATAGTTTAAAAGTGGAATTGTGCAATGTCTTAATAGAGAAAATATTGTAGAAATCTGTGGAATTGAAAGGAACTGCAGGAGTGAAACCTTGGACTGTCCGAACACAAGAGTTATAGAGTGAGTTTCATACAGCACAGAAGAGGCCCTTCGATTGATAGTGACAGAAAAGTAAAAGCCCTGCAGACACTAGAAATTCCTCCTTCTTAACGTCTGGGGGCCTGGGGATAAACCCTTGTTCAATGGAGAATACAGGAGGGCTGGCCAAGAGCAGCACCAGGTACACCTCACAATGAGGTGAGTTACCAAACAGGACCACTTACTCACCAAATAGCATAAACAGCTAGTGACAGACAGATCTAACCAACAAATCAGACCTAATCTCTGCAATCCTCTCACATGCAGTCAAGTTGAATAGTGGTGTCAATCAAACAACTCACTGGAGGAGGCGGATCCCCACAAATCACCTTCCTCAATGATGGAAGAGCCCAACACAACAATAGAAAAGCTAAGGCTGAAACGACCACAACAATATTCGGACAGAAGTATCGATAGGATGATCTATTTTAGTCTCCTCCAGATGGCAGTCTTCAGCTAATTCGATTCACTGTGAGTGGTAATTCCAAACGGCTGGAGGAATGGGGAATGCAAAGGCTGTGGGCCCTGATAACATTCAATTCAAGTTGTTTCTGCGGGGATACAGCACTGATATCGACATGTCAATGTGGGAAACTATCCGGGTGTGTCCTGTACATGCACAGACAAACCATCAGACAATCAATGACTGCCCCATTGCTCTCATCTCTATCATTAATAAAGGGATGGAAGATGTCACCCACAGTGGGGTCAAGCAGCACTTCCACAGCACCAACCTGCTCACTGAAGCTCAGATTGGGGTCTCATCCCTTGGGCTCATTGAAGCCTTGGTTTAACGATGTACAACAAGAGAACACACAGTTGAATTCTAGAGATGAGGCGACAGTGACTGCACTTAACATCGTCATAACTGCATTTGACCAAGTGTCATATTGACGAATAATGGCAAAACTGGAGCAAATAAGAATTGTCTGCACTGGCTGAAGTTATACCTGGTACAAAGGAAGGTGGCTGGGGTTGGTGGAGAGCAGCCATCTCAGCTCCGGAGCAGTTCCCCATGGGAGGGGTTTCTGGGTAAGCCTGTAGATCAGAAATGGAAAGGCAAGGCACCATACTCTTCCAGGATGACAGGGCTGCTTTCTCGTTAGACAGAGACGACTGGTGGTAATTTAACCGGACAGTCATCAAGTCTCAAGCAAGGGAGAGGTTGAATAGGACAGCCCTTTTCAGTCACCTCAGTCAGTGCAGAATTGAACACACACTGTTGGTATTAATCCGTATTAAAAACTAGCCGTCCAACTGATTGAAGTAACCAAGTCCTCACTCATCTCCTTGTGGAAGATATTATAATATTGTTCCATTCAGATATGTTGTTAGACGCCTCTGGAGCAGGTAGAATAAGAAGCAAGCTTCCTAGCTCAGAGAGAGGGACAGCATCAGTGAGCTATAAGAGTGCTCTCTGCGCTAGGCCCAATAATTTTCAGCTGCTTCATAAATGACTGTAAAATCACAAGTGGGGATGTTTGCCAATGATTGGACAGTATTCAACATCATTCGTGATTTACTCAAATACTGGAGCAGTCCTTGTCCTAATGTACCAGGACCTGGAAATATGCAGGTGTGTGCTTAACAGTGACAATACCATTTCCATGACACGTGTGCCAGACAACGATTACTCCTAACAATGGAAAATTGAACCACATCCTCTAACGTTCAATGCCACCACCATAACTGACCACACACCAAGCAATATTGTGGGCATTATCGTTATCCTGTTTTGCTTTTCCAGCGCCACTTTTTGATGCATATAAATTCATTGGCGACAAGAATATGTCAGGGGCTAGAAATTCTGCAGGAATTACTCACCTCAAAATTTCTGAAAGCCTGTCCCCTATTGCTTAGACACACGTTGAATGTGTGTGTGATTAAATACTTCCAATTGCCTGTGTGAGTGCAGCTGCACCCCTCACCCACTGACGCTCAGTAGCAGCAATACCTGACATCTACTCGCTGCTCTGCAGAAATTTAACAAGGCTCCTTACAACGTACCTCTGAAACCCCGACCATCAAGAAGGACAAGGGAAGCAGATACACGGGACCCCCACCGTATTCGCGTTCTGTTCCAAGCCACCCACTATCCTGATTGGGAAGTATATTGCTGTTCCTTCAGTGTCACTGTTTTAAGTTCCTGATCTATCAATAAATGCCGTCCCAATCACATTTCATGAATAAATTAACATTAAAAAAATTGTCTAGACCTGTTCAATGATGGACACTGTGTTTTGGGTTTTGTGAGCTCAGGCTGGTTGGTCCAGGCAGTACATTGCTTGTTGTGAACAGTTGAAGGGATATGGTGTTTGAAACAATCTGTCAATCTCTCAGAGGCATGGCCTACATATCGAGCATCACAGACACTGGCATTCTCATCCCACATTACTGAGCTTTGAGATAGACAGAAGCAACTGAAAATGTACTCATATCTGACTGGAACATGTTTCAACACACAGAGACATTGTTGCCATGAAAATGCTTATGAGTGAATATTAGCAGGGAGAAAGTGAGGACTGCAGATGCTGGAGATCAGAGCCAAAAAGTGCGGTTTTGAAAAAAAAACTCAGAAGTTCAGGCAGCATCTGAGGAGCAGGAGAATTGACTATTAGTTAACAATATTAATACAAGGGAAAATAATTGTATATTTTCAAATTCCTTGTACTTAATAATAATTTGGTCTTGGGTGTGGCAATGAGACTCATCATTTCAATGGTACTTACTGTGAGTTTTCATCACATTGTTGTTATAACAGTATTGAATAAATGGTTGGATTTTGTGCTCATTGGGCAATCTAAAAGTTGGTATTACGAAAGGATGTCGGACCTTCAGTAAAGAGACTTTGCTGTTAATGGTTAGAACAATGCTGCAAATATTTACACAGAGATTTCCAGCTCAAGTCACACAAAAGGACATTAGGCTGGGATCATACTGGCCATCAATGGAGCTGCACAATTCTGTTTGGATACTAACACTGTGGGGCTAACATACACTGGATATGGTTTATGAGGGATTCAATGTAAGATGCCATGTGCTGCAGGAGCCCATCACCTTTATAACACCTTCATTCAGGATCGGATCCAAGGTGCAGAATTACAGAGTTTAGGTGGAACACAAGATGAGATATACTTGCATGACATGGCTACTTACAGGTCGTTGTTATAAATATTGAACTGCTTCTGGACCAATGCCATGTGCTAGTCCATTGACCAGTCTGCCCCACACACCTCTCCCCATTGTTCAGGTATGTCTCGAACCAGTCTATTGTGTGAGTAACTGCCCAGCTCCAGTTTGGGAGTTCTCTGGACAGATTTTGGAGATGGCCAGTATTTTGGAGGTCATGGTGAGGGCCAGTAACACTGTGTCTGAATTCAGGCTTTTCCTCAAAGACAATTCCAACAGCTTTGCTGCCTGAAAGATAGTGTGCTCACTAATCTGAACATGAATTGGCTGCTCACTACAGTCACTGAATTGTATAATAGTTAGCTGTGCGCTCTGGTATTTCAATTATTGTTCACTTCAATAGTTTTAAACTGAAAAACAATGATGTTTGGTTTATTTTAAAACATGCAAGAAATAAAGTGATATTAACTCTTCATTACTGAAAATGTGAAAGTGATCTGTTGTATATTTCCCATGGACTAACCAAGCAACAGTCAGATATTGCCTGTAAAGCAGAATTCTGTGAACAGGACTTGCCAGGCAACAACACCACCCTCTCTGAGAGTTTCTGTCCCACCGACAGGACACAGCCAGACGGGGGGGACAGCCCCTTGGTACATAGTCAATATAGGGTGGCATGGTGGCTTAGTGGCTAGCACTGCTGCCTGATAGCACCAGGGTTCCAAGTTTGATTCCAGCCTTGGGGAACCTTTGTGGAGTTTGTACATTCTCCCTGTGTCTGCGTGGGCTTCCACCCACAGTCCAAAGATATGCAGCTCAGGTGAATTGGCCATAGTAAACTACCCATAATGTTCAGTGCATTAGTCAGAGAGGCGTGTGTTGCTCTTCGGAGGGTCGCTGTCGACTGGGTGGGCTGAAGGACCAGTTCCCATTCTGTAGGGAATCCAATCTAATGATAGTGCTCTGCTTTGATGCTGAATGCTGTGACTGCTAGACTGGTCTGTCACAGGATATGGTGGACTCAATAAAAGGGAAACATATAAATGACCACATTGTCACCGATCTGCCTGCTGCTGATACACCTCTCCATTTCAAATATTGGTAAGAATGGTCACTGCACAATGGGGAGCAAGGGCTACCTACATTTTGCAGACCCTCCTCACCATGATATGTAACCCCTTTATTACTGAATGGGAAAGACTTTAAACAGATTGAATAATTAATGATAATGCATCCATGAGGTGCAGACGGCCATCGGCAGCAGTAGAATCATACTCCGTACAGCTGATACAGTCTGCAACCTCACAGCCAACAAACTTCCCACTGTACAGTAACCATCACGGCCCGAAATACCTCCCACTGTACAGTAACCATCACACCCCGACATACTTCCCACTGTACAGTAACCATCACACCCCGACATACCCCCCACTGTACAGTAACCATCACGGCCCGACATACCTCCCACTGTACAGTAACCATCACGGCCCGACATACCTCCCACTGTACAGTAACCATCACGGCCCGACATACCTCCCACAGTACAGTAACCATCACAGCCCGACATACCTCCCACTGTACAGTAACCATCACACCCGACATACCTCCCACTGTACAGTAACCATCACGGCCCGACATACCTCCCACTGTACAGTAACCATCACAGCCCGACATACCTCCCACTGTACAGTAACCATCACGGCCCGACATACCTCCCACTGTACAGTTACTATGACGGCCCGTAATACCTCCCATTGCACAGTAACCATCACAACCCGACATACCTCCCAAAGCACAGTAACCGTCATGGCCCAACATACCTCTCACTCGACGGGAGTCTTCAAGAGTAGCACAGTGACTCAGTGTTTAGCACTGCTATCTCACAGCGCCAAAATCATGGGTTCGATTCTGGCCTTGTGTGACTAACTGTGTGCAGTGTGCATATGCCCCCGTGTCTGCATGGGTTTCCTCCCACAGTCCAAAGATGTGCAGGTCAGATGAATTGGCCATGCTAAATTGCTAAGTGTTTTATTCATAGGGAAATAGGTGTGGGTGGGTTACTCTTCGGATGGTTGCCGTGAACTGGTTTGGCCGAAGTGCCTGTTTCCATACTGTAGGGAATCTAATCTACTCACCAAGGTTCAAGTCAA
This sequence comes from Chiloscyllium punctatum, assembly GCF_047496795.1. Lineage (NCBI taxonomy): Eukaryota > Metazoa > Chordata > Chondrichthyes > Orectolobiformes > Hemiscylliidae > Chiloscyllium > Chiloscyllium punctatum. The sequence continues at coordinate 8,163,241 of NC_092745.1, read as the reverse complement.
GAATATGATGGAATAATCACTTGTCTGAATTAGTCCAGCTCCAACAGTACTCTAGTATGGACTTACTTGCAACATGCAGCACAGTTGCATGGGGAGTATCATGTCTCACAAACTTGATTGTTTATTTTGTCGAAGTGACAGAATTGATTGATGAGGGCATGGGGCTGGATGTTGGCCGTTTGGACCTTAGCAAGGCCTTTGAAATGGTTCCTTATGGCAGGCTCATACAGAAGGTGAAGTGAAAGGGGATCAGCGTTCAGTTAGTAAGATGGATAGAGAACTGCTTGGTCATAGAAAACAGAGGAGTGGTGGAACAGTGTTTTTGTGACTGGAGATCTGTAAATAGATTGGCGGTGTTGCAGATTGTGAGGATGATTGCCAGAGAATACAGCAGGATGTAGGTCAGCTGCAGACTTGGACTGAGAAAACACAGATGGAAATGTATTTGGACAATTGTGACGTGATGCATTTTGGAAGGTCTAATGCAGGAGAGAAGTATAAAGTGGATGGAAAAACTACTGATTGCATCAACATCCGAAGGGATTAAGGTGTACAGCTCCACAGTTCCCTGAAAGGGGCAACACGGTTGGAGAGGGTGATCAAGAAAACTGACGGCAAACTTGCAGGCATGCATCGGAGCATGCAGTATGAAAATTAGCAGGTCATATTGCAGCTGTAGAGAAACTTAGTTCGAGGTACATTTAGAATATTGTATACAGTACTGGTTGCCACACGAAGTTGAAGTGTTGGAAAAGGTATGGAAAAGTTTTACCAGTATGTTGTCTGGTTTGGAGGGTATTACCCAGAAGGAGAAATTGAACATATAGGGTCTGTGTGCACCTGGGCATCATTGGCTATGGGGCTACCTGATAAATATTTTAAAAATTATCAGAGGCATAGATAGAAGGACAGTTCCACCCCCCCCCCACCCCGCCCCCCCCCCACCCCCACCACCCCCGCCAGAGTAGAAATATCAATTACTCAGGACCGTAGGTTTTGGGTAAAAAGGAGAAAGTTCAGGAGATATGATAGGTTTTTTTTTGCTGTTCCAGGCAGAATGTGAAAGTGCCTGGAATGCACAGATAGAGGGGACGAAGCCAATATAGTAAGGTTTAAGGGGGATCTTGGCACAAGTATGAGTAAGTAGGGAATAGAATGACATAGAGGGTGTCGGAGCAAAAACTTTTGTTTTAACTTTAGAATGGCATCATGTGTCAGTGCGGGATTGCTGGGCTGAAGGGCCTGTTCCTGTACTGGACTGTTCTTAAAGACAGGTCTTGAGCGCGGGAGTGGCGAGATGCTGACTGAATGATTACTGTTGATTAACAGCCACATTATTGTCCCCGCTCCCCCCGCCCCCCCCCCCCCCACCCCCGTATCAACTTGCAGCTTCATATTCACCCCTGCTGTGGGGAAACTCAAGATTGAGAATTTGACATGAAAGTCAGACCTGGTACCTGGTGACTCTGAAACATGCCAGCCTCACCATGCCATCGCAGCACTTCTCCGACGAACTGTCGGTACGCTTCTGTACTTCAATGCTGCAGCTCAGGGTACACTGTCAGCTCTCATTGCAATGCTGCTGCATGGACACTGTGCTCAGGAACATCCACCCAGCTCTTGAATTGGCCCTCTGGGCTACTCATTCCGTTTTTGTACACATTCACTTTGAGCGGACATGAATGCTCACAGAATTATTGCCTTGTCATACCCTACCCTCAACAGTGTTTCCCCTCAGCTAGAGCTACCAGGCTCACCCGCCTGCTGTATTGCCTTGGTGTTTGGAACACACAAACCCAGAAAGCTGAATATCATTGTCCACAGTCAGTCATGGTGCCCAGCACAGTGAGTCAATTTGAGTCGCAGATCCCAGTGCGGGAGTTTGGACACAGTCAGTCAGCCTCTCGTGGTTGTTAGGGTCAGGATCCTTCCCCTGTGAGGGGGTGAGGAGTTGAATGTTGGGCTGTTTCATACCCCTCTTGGCTCTTTCTGCTCTATTGTGGGATAGTTCCTCCTGGAATGAGAGAATTATCAAGAGGTATTAGGGAGATGGAAGTGGTTGGTACAGCTGTTAGTGCTGAGAGAGCTGAGGGATAGGTGGGGAGGTGTCCTGAGTGAGTGAGTGGGCAACACAGACACCAGGCAGAGCAGGCGAGCAGGACAGAGAAGAGGGCAGAGAGAAACCGAGAGACGGTGCTGCATTCAGTGAGAGTAGGAGAACATGAGTCTTGTTGGGAGGTGGGTGCAGTAACAGAGAGAGAGAGAGAGACAGAGAGAGAGAGGGCACGTTCACAAAATGTAGATGGTGTCACTTACCCTGGTCACTGACATCCTTCCTACTGTTGGGCATTCACCCAGAAGGCTGGCACCGCACTGGCCCACGGGTCAATCTCAGACAAGCTAGCAGGTCTGGTTTCATGACTTCCCCTGCCACTCATAGTATCATAGAGATGTTCAGCATAGAAACAGACCCTTCGGTACAACCCGTCCATACAGAGCAGATATCCCAACGCAATCCAGTGTCACCTGCCAGCACCTGGCCACTATCGCTCCAAACTCCTCCTATTCATATACCCATCCAAATGCTCCTTTCATGTTGCAATTGTACCAGCCTTCACCACATCCTCTGGCAGCTCATTCCATACACGCACCACCCTCTGTGTGAAAACGTTGCCCCTTAGGTCTATTTTATATCTTTCCCCTCTCCCCCAAACCTATGCTTTCCAGTTCTGCACTCCCCGACCCCAGGGAAAAGACTGCCTATTTATCCTGGAGGAAGATAATTTCCCTGTCCTGCGCCATGCCATCCACCAGAACCTCAGGGGCTCAGCCACATAGTAGGGCCCTCAGTTTACTACCTTTCCCAATCACCCCCCACCCACGCCACTAATGTCATGCCCAGGGCAGTTTCGGATTGTCAATCCAAGAGTGTAATGAGGTTATTTTAAAATCGCATCTGTAGCAGGGAATCTGTTGCATTCTGGGACATCTGGGCAGTGGGCAGTTTTTATTCCTATAACAAAGCGGAAAGTAATCATTGGGCTCGTATCAGATGAAAGAATGGACATAGAGGCAGGGCAGGTAGTTAATGAGGCAGATTCAGGATGTTGTAATTATGAGAATATTAACTTAGATTTGTGAAGACAAACCCTCCATGAAACTGACAGAAATGAGATTGGCCAAGTCAAAAGATTCAGGCCCTTGTCTTGCGCAGATTATGTCGTGCAAAATATTGTAAGTTATACACTTAAAGAGAGAGAGGACCTATAAAGGAGATTCACATCCTTAAAAGATGCTGGGGAGAAAAATCCCCTGCCATGTTTTCTCATTGTTCATCATTTTCGGTTCCTCGCTGAACAGAGGCAAAGTTTCAGAGACCTGCTGATATTGTAACTTGATTTATTATGAAGCAAGGGGCTGACTGAATACTTACAGATCGGAATTGCGAAGCAGGAAGAATGGACCCTTAGAAACTCCCAAAGGAATCCAGGACTGTCAGCCTGAATTTCTGCAGGGAAAGCTGTATGCAATTAATCTGGCTGTTTGGTTTTCATGCAGAGAATCGTACAGTTGATGTGACTTATTGATTTGATGAGCGAACGCATAGCAGTCTGCTTTAAAATGGAAGCTATGAGGTCCAGTTGAATGTACCAAGCATCCTGGAGAAGTGCAAGTCAAATCATTTAGGGACAGCAATCAATAGAAAGAATACACAATAAACGAGCATACTGTCAGTGTGGACAGATCCTAGTATAAATAACTCCATATTTCTCCCTTCTTTTTTTGCTTTGACAAAGGGTCAGTTAGATCGAAATGTCAGCTCTTTTCTCTCCTAACAGATGCTGCTAGACCTGTAGAGATTTTCCAGCATTTTCCCTTTTGGCTTCAGATTCCAGCATCCGCAGTAATTTGCTTTTACCCTGAAGGTAGCTGGGCAGGTCAATAATCTCGATAAGGCAGCAAATGGCACCATTTCCACTCTCAGTTCAAGTGCAGAATGTAAGAGCAGGAAGCTTATACTAGAACTGTATAAATAATTAGTTCAGTCAAAGCCTGTGTGCTGCATGTAATTCTGGTCACTATATCACAAGGAAGGATGGAATTAGAATGGAGAGTGTTCAGGAAGAATGTAAAAATTGCAGATGCTGGAAATTGGAGTCAAAGAGTGTGGTGTGGGAAAAGCACAGTAGGTCAGGTAGCATCAGAGTGCCAGGAGAAATGGCAGTTAGAGCTTGTTTCAATCTTGGAGGTGGCACAGAAGAGATTTGTTATCCTGGGAAACTGATAATGCAGTTATGAGGAAAGGTTGAAGTGAAGGATGCTGAGAGGAGATTTGATTAGCCTGCACATGTTGTCAACGTCCTGGATACAGAGGGAGAGACTGTTTTGTTTATATTGGAGTGCTCAGTTACCAGCAGCAAATATTTAATGTAATTGGTTGAAATATTAGAGAAGTAGTGAGGGAAGTTGTTATTTCACCCAGAGTAAGGCAGGGATCTGGGAGTCATGCATGGAAGCGGAGTTGAGGCAAAGACTCTGGAAAACTTTAAAAATGTGCCTAGATCTGAACTTGAAGTCATACAGTCTCTGTGGTACCATAACAATGATTGTTTTTGAAAGGATGATGCTGGGTGGTACCTTCTTTTAAGTCAGTGCAGACAATTTCGAGAGTAATCTTCTCTGTGCGGTAGAAATTTATAATATTTAGACAATATCTAGAGAATTAATACAAAGGGATCGGGGAGAGGACAGAGAAGAGTAGTGTGTAAATTGATTAGCATCACAAAAATACTGATCGCAGCCTTTATATACAATGCTGCTTCACTGTGGTTGCCTTTTTATCCTTCTTGTATAAATGCTGAAAGCCTTTGATTATCCGGTTCTCAGTCTTGGTCACATTGCTGCCATATCTGTCTTGTTTCATTCTATTTGTTAGACTGTTTCATTGGCCTTGTTGAAAAAGCAGGAAGGAATTTGCGGATGACAGCAAGTACCAGAAACCATGACGAATGTAAATTTGGGAAAAGTTTACAGAGATAGGAAGGTGTGCGAAGACAGTGGGATATTAGAGAGATATGGATTGTTCTTGGGGCTGAAGGACATTACAAGGACAAAGGTAGTTTTAGGTTTTGGTTGAAGTGAAAAGTGAGCTGGATCAGCCTGATCAATAGTTTGTCTACCGTAAACTTGCAAAGAGAAACTCTCCACAAAACCTGATGAAAATGATTTCCGTGTCTGTCTGTATCAGAAAAAGAATACAACGGATGTGGGAGATGGTGGGAGTGCTGAGTGGTGTTGGGAGAAGTGATTAAGGCACACAAGGCCTACAGATAGAGCCCACACTGTGACAGGTGAACTGGTCTGTCCTACCATAGAGATTCGGGTCAATGATGCAGACTGAATTCACACCAGATGAAACAAGATTTGTTCTCATAAAATAATTTTCAATTGTATCATTTCAGGAAATGAGAATTTAATCTTATCTGAGGCTCTGTTGAGTTGACCCTGGTCAAGTATTCCTATCTGGAATTTTCTGTCTTTCAGCAGTCACTTTGTTGTAACAATGTCAGTTCGGAGTCACGTGCAGGTATGGATACAGAATAGGTAAGTACATTCAGAACTGAACACGCCCAGCGCATTAGGTATTTACACCTACTCACATCTATTCTGGAAATGAGTCCCACAATCAGATCAGGGAAATCCCATGCTTCTTGACTTGCCTGAATTTTGCCAGCTGCTCTCATCTATCCTGGAACTGTTCTCCCAAATACGATTTGGAAGATTACAATTCTGCCCAGCCTTTGTAGGGTCAGCTTCTCGCACCTATTCTAGTACGGAGTCCCACAGTTAGAACAGGCAGATCCCAAACTCAATAATAGGCCCATACATTTGCAGTTTAATAGCATGTTTTCCTCTTCAAACTATAGCTAAACAGGCAAACCATAGATTATTTTTTCTGTGCCTACAAATATCAGTCTCTGTGACATCCCTCATGTTCTGTCACCCTTCCCATCTCTGTAAATCCTCTACTTTCTACAAACAGTCATACATTTATGACATCCTCCAAACACAAAATCTACCCCTACTCCCGAAAAGCCATTCCTCCTCCTGGAGAAGGTCACAGACATACAGGCCGATCAAATTTGTGAATGAGATTAGAGATAATAAGGACGTTATAGGTGAAGGGTTTGAGATAGTGAGCTTGCAGAAGACAAAAGAAAACCTTGTATTGGCACTGCAGGAGATTAAGAAGATGAGGTTCTCTGAAAAGAATGGGACTTTTCTTGGAAGATTTCATAGCGAGTATTGCTGTAACGGGAGGAATTTCAGAGACACTGATATTTGAAGGGACTAATGAAGATTAAAGATACATAGAGGGTTCTTTTGATCTAGTGGCGATTACAGAAATAAGGAGAGCTGGAGGTGTTTCCACTGATAGGGTGGGATTTAGAATGTGGAGGCTGCAGAGATTGGGAGTTGTGTGGGGACAGAAGGTGGTTATAGAATCGGCAGAGCTGTAGGGACCCGAGGATTTTACACAGAAGATCACACATTGGTGCACGTTAGACAACAGGGAAAATTGTCGGAACTTGAGGAAGTTTAAGAGATGGGCAGATTTGTAAGGGACGGAGAAAGGTGCACTGAATAATGAACAGTGTAATGGCTGGGGGAGGTTATGGAGATCATGAGATTTGTCAGGGCGGGAGGGAGTTAGTGACATTGATAGACTGATCATTGCGTGAGCTGGAGGAGATTGTAAAGATTGGGATCTTTCTATGTATCAGAGTAATTACAGACAAAGGGAGAGCTGTCAGGCCTTGAGAATTATTACAGAGAGAGGGAGCATTTAGAGGAGATTGCAGAGAAAGAAGGTTTATAACATGGCTTGTGTGAGTTACAGACATAAGGAGGGGAGTTTTGACTGATGGATGTTTCAGAGGTAAGAATGGATCGCACTGGATCAATGAGGTTATGCAGACACAGTATTATTAGAGTTGGAGAACTCTTGAGACTGCACCAAACCACACAGAAGTCTTAAGGCACAGAAGGGTGTCATTTGACCCATGATGTTTGCACCAGCTCTTCATCTGAGTTCATTACAGAGTATTGATCGCCTACTTTCCCCCATACCGTTACACATTTCTTTTAGTCGCAATAATCATCCAATCCCCTCTTGAACATGGCCATTGAACATCCATTTACAACACATGCAATTGTATTCTGACTACTTCAATCAGATTTCTCCTGTTATACATAATGTGAAATCTGTGCCCTCTCGTTTTTCCCTCCTTTTGTGAATGGGCACAGTTTTATCCAATCTAATCTATTCAGTCTGCCTATGAGTTTGAAAAACTGCATCCGATCCCCTCTTAGCCACCTTCACTTCAGTGAGAACAGTTGCAACATTTACAGTCTGACTTCATAACTGATCTTACTCATTCCTGGAAATACTCTTTTAGATCAATTCTTCATCCTTTCCAATGTGTTCATATCAGTCCTATCATGTGACACCCAGGAATGTATACGATACTCCAGTTGAGGTCGAATGTGTTTGATGCAAATTCAACATCACCTCCTTACTCTTGCACTATGAATATTTATTCAGACAGGAACATTGTAGGCTTTGCCTATGTTTAATGTCCTCCAAACTTCATTGATCTTTGCACATCCTCGGTTCCTGTATTCCTGCCTATTTTATATTATCTTTTAATGTTCTTTTTGGAAATTTGCATTTCTCATATTTCAATGTGCCAAACTTCATCAATCACCTCTCTACTCTTTCTAAGAAGTTGGCGATGTAAGTTTAGAGCTCTATAATGTTTTCCTCACAGTTTACAATTTCTTTAAGTGCTGCGTCAACTGTAACCTTTGAATGGGTCCCTGCACATCAGGTGTACATAGTTCATACATATCAAAATGAATGAGGTCCCCAAAACTGAATCCTGCAGAACTTCACTGAAAAACTTTCTCCAGCCTGAATTAAAAATCTAGTGACCATTCCTCTCGATTTCCTACCCATCAGTCAATTTTGTTTCCAAATTGATACAGTCCCTTTTATTCCATGAATGAATGGATGAATGAATAATTTAATGTCACACATATCGAGGGAAAAAACAGTGAAACACGTTTGTTGCCTGTGCCACAAAGATATTCCTCATCAATTTTGTACCTTTCTAGTGACAGAGTTTCCTCCTCTGTCACCATGGCCTGGGTGGGTTCGGCCACTTTGGTAAAGACAGAGATGAAGTATTCAGCTCACACTCAGCCATTCCCCTTCTTCTCAGTATAAATCCTCTCTCAAGTGTGGAATCAGCCTTACTCCACCTTTTCGCACGCTCCCTTAGAGGTGTGACAACTTTATGTTGGCTCTCCGTTCCCTTATAAATCCCTCTGCTCTACCATCTCTACCCTAAACCTTCAGCATTTCTCCTGGTTCACAATATTGTTTTCTATCTGACAGCTATTCAATTGTTCTTCTTCACCTTAACCTTTTTTCCATTGTCATCGATGGAACATTGGGTTTGCTTACCCTGCCTTTCCTGTGTGAGGAACTATTCCTCGAACTGACCCAAGCCATTGATAGAGCCCATTGTTCAATTTTTATTTTTCTGACCAACTTGGTGTTCCGGCCATACTTTCCCAGATTCATTCTTACCACAGTGAAGGCAGCTCCCAGTCGATTAATGTTTCTCAAACTTAGTCAATCCACAGCATTCTTTGCCATCATCCTGAGCATTACAATAAAATGATCGTCGTACCTGAAAATATTCCCACAAGATACTGAATCCACTTTCCCCACCACTTTTCCAAGGTTCAACAGTACATGGTTCCTTGGGGTGGGCACATACTCCTGCAGTGAGCTCTCTTCCATGCAATCCATCACTGCCCAGACACGGTCAGTATCCCAGCCTGTATCTGGATGATGCAAGTTTCTCAACACTATCACGCCATCTCTGCATCCTTTTCACTAGTTGGCAGCCCACAGACGGTCCCTTACAGCGTAACCTTATAGGTTTTTTTTACTAAAGCTCCAGCCAAATTCATTCTGGACTTGAAGGCATCAATTTAATCTCAGACTCATTAACTAACACTATCCTGAACCAATACTTCTCCACTTCATCCTTTGCTTTCCTTTATATCATTTTTGAATACGTTATCCTTTGGGCTCCATACATCAGGAAGGATGCATTGGACCTGGAGCAGGTCCAGAGGAAGTTCACAAGAAAAATCCCAGGAATGAAAGGCGTAACAGATGAGGAATGTTTGAGGACTCTGGGACTATTCATGATGGAGTTTAGAAGGACAAGGGGAGACCTGATTGAAACTTTCAGAAACTGAGTGGCTTGGACAGAGTGGATGTTGGGAAGATGTTTCCATTGACAGGAGAGACGAGTAACCAAGGGCACAGCCTTCGAGTAAAGGGAAAACCTTTGAGATCGGAGGTAAGGGAAAACTTCTTCGCCCAAGGAGTGGGAATCTGTGGAACTCATTGCTACAGAAGGCCATGGATGCAAGGTCAGTGAGTAGATTTAAAACACAGATATAAAAGTTCTTGATTGCCATGAGATCAAAGGGGGAAAGAAGGAAAACGGGCTTGAAAAACGGATCAGTCAAATGTGAATGGTGGAGCAGACTTGATGGACAAAGTGACATTCTTGACACCACGATCCTGGAATTAAATTTACAGTCACAGAAACGCTGACACCTTCTTCAATTTGCTGACTCCTCTGTGACTATTGCCCCTCCTTCCTTCTCCCTCCCCTCCTGTACAGTCAAACTGCTTGTGGTGCCACAGATATGGCTCTGACTGCATTCCTCTGAGCAGCCCGCATCTTCATCACCTTCCAAACTGGGAAACTTAATGGAGAGGGAGCCTCACCTCCCCTCCCCTCCAGGGTAATCCTGTATTGCCTGACCGTATCACTTGACTGATCACCCATTCCCTTCCTTCTTACAGGCCGTTATGACAGCAGTTGTGATCCCCTCCCTTTACGTGTTATCCACCTAACTCTCAGCGTCATAGATGCCTCACAGAATATCCAGTCATTAACTGAGCTGCATGACCCGGTGTTCATTTCGGACACCAGCAGGGGCTATGACTTCCCAATGTAACAGAAAACGTTTCCCATTTGACAAACCTGCACTTCCAGAACATAAGCTGAAACGTTTTAGTCAATGAATTACGTTGGATAAAGTTAACATCAGAGGTATGCGTTTCACATGCATTCCCTTATCAGTCTGTACCTGACTGAGATTCTTTATTATACTGATTCAGACTTTCACTTATTACTGATAATTCAGCCTTCAGCCCTAATTCCATGAAAGAAAATGCTATTTTGCAGCAAGTTACAGGAAGTAACGGTTTATTATCAGCAAATGAACTTTCATTTTCTTCTGTGAAGACCTCACAGGGTCACCATATCTGTGACTCCCAGGTACGTGTAATCCACCAGCTCCCACTCCACTCTGCTCCCTCAGAGTGTCACCGTCTCTGTGACTCCCAGTATGACTAGGCCTCGATCCTCAGTGCTGATTTCCTTCCTCACACTTTGGTGCCTCTAACTCCCAGGTGTGAGTGAGCCTCAAGCTCCTGCTCAAAATTGCTCCATCACATGGTCACTCCCTCTGTGACTCCGTGCTGATTTTCAGCCTCCTGCTCTGCTGTTTCTCCAACTCCAAGTCCCAGTCGGCCTCGATCCTCGCTGCTGATTTATAATCTCCCGCTCTGTGCTGCTCTCTCTCAGGTTCTCTTTGTGACTCCCAGGTAATTGTATCCCTCAAGCCTGAGCTGAGGTTTATCATATCCCAATCTGCACTGCTCCCTCACAGGATTGCCGCTGTGCCTGGAAGACAGTGAAAAAGAGGAGGATTAGAAGGGGCAGAGAGTGTTACAGTGATTGAGCGAGCTGTAGGGGATGGAACAGGCTATCTGGAGAGGTAGGCAAACGTGCAATGCCTAAAGCAGGTTACTGGAAGATACAGGGAGATTTGCAGGAACTGAATAAGGCAAAGTAAATAGAGAATTGGTGGTTCGTTTTTGACGGAGATTTGTCGAGTCTAAGGGGCTTTTTGTGAACTGCTTAGAGAGATAGAAAGACTTCAACGAATGCAAATTGACAGCCAGGAAGCATTGTAAGGTACTGGACACTGCTGGATGTTACAGAGTCAGAAGACTTATAATAACTGGGTTGATATAGATCATTGGAGCACTGGTGGCATTCAAGGACCCTCAGGTCATGAGGCGGTGCAGAGAACGGGAGCATTCCGAAATGGTGGGATTGTAGGGGCTAGACGAGGTGAGATGGATAAGGAGCGTGAAAAGTGTGAATTAAACACATCTAGCCATGTTAATTCATAGAGATTTAAGGAGGGGAGCCTGTGTTATAATTTCTAACAGTGATTGGAGGGATGCAGATACTGAGAGTTTACAAATTTAAAATGGAAGAGTTGAATGCTGATCAGAAGTTTAAACAGGAATAACAAACAGTTTGCAAGATCAACAGCGCAGACGGGAATGGAGGAGGTGAGATATTGTGAGGAACTATAAGAGTTCTACGTAAAAGAGTATGACACCCATAAAGCGAGAGCTGCATTGTCTGTACGCAGTTACAGTGGCACATGTGGGATATGTCACAGACATGAGGAGTGTTGGAGCGCCTGCTGGAGGGGACACAGATAACAACAGTTCCAACGGCTGGTGTAGTCACTCAAGAAGGCAGCTCACCACCATCTTCTCAGGGACAACTCAAATTGAATTTTTAAAAATGCTGACTCAGCCAATAATGCATATGTCCGTGAATGAAGGAAGGAAGGAATTTGTAGAAAAATCAACAAGCAGCACTGAGGTCACTCAGGAAGTCGCTTTCAGCAGCCCTTCACAAACCCGGAACCACTATTCCCTAGAATAACAGGAGCTCCAGGTGCACAGGAACACCAGAATTTCCAAGGTGCTGTCGAAGTCATGTTCCATCCTCCCAGCAATGTGTCTGTCCTTACACCCAAAGGACTGCAATGGGTCAGGAAGACAGCTGACCACCACCTTCACCAGGGAATTACAGATGGGAAGGAAATGATGGCCGAGCAAGTGATGACCACGGTACATCATTGAATTTTAAAAAAGGGAAATTCACAGACTGTTCATGTTCTCTTTGCTTCATCCATAAAACCCACATTCCCAGCTAATTTTGTGTCACCAACAAATGTGGAACATTAGTTTTAGTCCGACCATCAAATACATCAAATCCATTTGAAATTAGTTGTATGTCAAGCAGTAATCCATTTTCTTCCATTTAAGTTTCCGTCTTTTAAAGGATTCCCAATCCATGCCAGTACATTCCATCCAATCCCATATGTGCCAATTTTGCTTATCCACCTCTTCAGTGGGACCTTGTTAAAAGGTTTCTGAAAATCCCAATAAACCATTCCTCCCTTTTATCTACTCTGCTGTCTACAGCCAGACAGGAAAACAAAGCCAGCAGTGTTTATGAAATGACATCTCGCTTTCAGAACAACATGCTCGCACTGTCAGAAGACAGAGAGCGGATATAAAGGAGTCAGCCAGTGACAAGTGGAGTTCCACAGGGGTAAGCGTTGGGACCACACTGAACATGCTGGACATTAACAGTCTGGACAAAGGATGTGAGGGGGTACAGGAAACAGATTTCCCAGAAAGATCCCAGAGATGAAATGCTTGTCACATGAGGAGCATTTGGAGATTCTGGGTCTACACTCGATGAAGTTTAGGCAGCGGTGGCAGAATCTGATTCAAACGTACAGAATACTGAGGGAGCTGGATAGAGTGGGCGTGGGGAAGATGTTTCCATGATTCGGAGAGACTCGGGCCCAAAGAGAGAGTTTCAGAGTGAAGGGACACCCCTTTAGAATGGAATTTTGGTGCAATTTATTCAGCCAGAGGGCGATAATCTGGGGAGCTCACTGCCTACGGCGGGGCTATGGATCAGAAGGAATTCAGTGTATTAACGCAGAGATAGATAGGTTCTTGTCAGGGGTGCTGTGCTGGAAAAGAACATCATCGCAGGCAGCAGCTGAGGAACAGGAGAATCGACATTTCTGGCAAAAGCCCGTCGTCAGGAAAGGACTGATGAAGGGATTTTGCCCGAAACGTTGATTCTCCTTCTCCTCGGATGCTGCCTGATCTGCTGTCCTTTTCCAGCACCACACTCTGAACTCTAAGCTCCAGCATCTGCAGCCCTCACTTTTGCCAGATAGTTAGGTTCTTAATGAGTAAGGGGATGAAGGGTTACAGGGACTAAGTAAGTGAAACAATTCCACCATCATCAAATAGAGGAAAAGACTCGATGGTCCAAGTGACCTCCTTCTATATCTGATCACGGAAACCCGACAGTGCGGACAATGTTCCATGGCCACCTCTCCTAACCTGCACATCTTTGGACTGTGGGAGGAAACAGGGATACCTGGAGGAAACCCATACAGACACAGGGAGATCTCCACACTGCCAATCGCCCGAACCTGGAATCAAAGCCTGATTCCTGTTGCTGTGAGGCAGCAGTGCTAACCACTGAGCCAATGCGCTGCCTCTGTGCCATTGGGATGGGCTTACGGGCCGTGCTTATTCATCTGCTTTTGAATTGTGCAGTTATCATTTCTGCCACATCATTTTCCATACATTCCAACACTTTCCTGATTATTACCGTAACCTCTTGGTTTCAGATAGACTGCAGAAAGCTACATCACAAATAACTTGGGAATTCTTGTGTATAAATCTCAGGAAGGTGGTATACAGGATCAGCAGGTCATAGAAAGGGCAAATAAAATACTGGGGTTGTCTCCAAAGTGAATGGAGAAGAACAATAGGGAAGGCTTGTAATAACTATAGAGGGTTCCAGTCACCTCACAATGAAAATACTGTGAACAGGTTTGGTTCCCTATCTAGAGGGAAATGTTCTTGCATTGGAGGCTGTCCAGAGAAGGTTCAACAGACTGTCCCTCAAAATGGAGGGATATTGATGAGAAAAGGTGGAGAAGGCTGAAATTGAACTCATGAGTATTTAGAAAATGAGGCACATTTACGGATACATCGAAGATTATTTGGTCTTCTTACAGGATTTGTACTGAGACATTGTTTCCCTGAGCAAGGATCAGTAACCGGAGATAAAGGCAAATGTAGGCACTCGGGAAGCTTACAGAGAAAAGCAGGGTTGTAGAGACTGGAGGATGTTACAGTGTTGGGGTGGTGTGAGGTCACTGTTGGTGGTTGGAGATCAGACAGATTGTCGGGATGAAGAATGTCAGAGAGAGGTAAAGGATTATCAGTTCTGAAGGAGTTACAAAGATAGGGAGGGTAGTATTTGGCGTTGTAGGGAGGGTTGTTGGGCCTCGGCAATACACTGATAAGGATGTTCATTGGCTGTGCAGGCGTTTACTGAGTTAGGAAGGTTCGAAGGGGCTGGATCAGTTCAGAGCCAGAAAAATAGTAAAGATTGGAGGAGCCACAGATACTAAAGGTTGTAAAGCTGCAGAAGTTCAGAGAGTTAGTGAGAGCTGTGAAAACAGGTTTGCAGCATTCCCATCCATTACACACAGATGTGGAATGCTGTTATGGAGGAGTTTACAGAAATCTAGAGGATTGTAGATGTTGGAAGATATTACAAAGACAGTTACAAAGCTGTAGTATTTGAGGAGGTTACAGGGGCAGGATTCATTGAGGAATTGGAAGTGGTTTCAGGTATAAAACATGCTGCAAGGAATCAATAACCTTCTATCGATCGGGGGATTGGAAGGTCTGGAGAAAAAGAACGAAAATTGCAGGGATCGTAGAATAACACAGAGATGGGAAGTAACATATGAGCGAGAAGAGTTATAACATGAGATGAGCTGTAGGTAATGGAATAGGGAAGACACAGGGAGATCTGGAGGGACTACAGATGATCAAAAGGACGGTGACACTTCTCTGTGCAGGGTGGGGATAGTTTACGCAGACAGGGAGTATTTCATGGAATGTTGCTGCAGTGGATGATATCAGATGATGAGGTTCTGGAGGTTACATCAGTGGGAAGGCTGGAGAGTGTGGCAGAGCTTACAGACACAGGAACAGCAATAAGGCCTGGAGACACTCACACAGATAGAGAGCATTGCATAAACTGGAGGAGGTTCCTGCTGTAGGGAGGGTTGTAGGGGAGGGTGATGTTTATACAGACGGGGGAGTAAGAACTGGAGAAGGTGATGGAGATGAGTAGATGGATGGAGATATTGGAGGACAGGGTGGGTTATATATATCACAAAGAGTTACGGATATAGGGAGATTTTTGGGACAGAAAAACGGAATGCAAAGGTAGAGTTGCCAAGTCAGATAAAGAGAGAGTGTTTGAGGTGCTGGAGGGAGAGGAGGAGCAAACAGAGATGTGGATTGTTGCTGTAGCTGGAGAAGTACTCTGAGTACAGAGAGACGTTCAGGGCCTGGAGCAGGTTATTGAGATAATGGTCTCCACAGTCTGTGAGGAATGGACTACGCCTGACATTTAGGGAGTGTTATAAATACTGGAGCAGTTACACGGTCGGCCTGATAGATGGGGAGTGTTGTAGCTGCCGGAGCAGTTACAGAGCAGGTCTGACATATAGGGAGTGATATAGCTGCTGGAGTACTTACAGAGTAGGCTTGCTAGATGGGGAGTAATATCACTGGGGCAGTTACAAAGTTGGGGAGACGGGGAGTGATATCGCTATTGAAGCGGTTACAGAGTAGCCTTGGCAGATAGGGAGTGATAGAGCTGGTGGAGCAGTTGCAGAGTGAGCCTGACAGATAGCTAGTGATATAGCGGCCAGAGCAGTTACATAGTAAACCTGACAGAGGGCGAGTGACATAGCTGCTAAAAAAGATACAGAGTAGGGTTGACAGATGGGGAGTGATAAAGCCTCAGGAGCAGCTAAAGAGAAGCCCTGAGAAATGGGGAATGATATAACTGCTGGAGCAGTTACAGAGTTGGCCTGACAGATGGGGAGTGATATAGCTGCTGGAGCAGGTGGCTGGATAGTGGGGACTGACAGTGATACAGAGTCAGAGAGTGCTACACAGAAATTAGGAAATCAGAATCAAGAGAGTGTTGCTGCCTGACACGCTGTGTGCTTTTCCAGCATCTGAGGATCAGGAACATTTTGGGCCGGAGCCCTTTATCAGGAATGAGTAGGAGGGAAAGGATGGTGCACAGAGATATGGAGGAACTGGAAGAATTTACTGCGATAGTGAGGTTTGTGGTGATGGTTTGTGCGATTGGATGAAGTTAGTAATATAGAGGGGTGTAGACACTGGATGGTTCTTCAGACTGAAGGAGATTACAGAAAGTGAGAGCTGTCGGGACTGGGCTTGAATACAGCCACAAAGAGGATGTTTCATGTACACGGATGTAGCTTTAGTGACCACATGTGGTTACAGAGATAGGAAGACTGGTAGTGACGGCAGGGGGTATCGTGATGGAGCAGTGTCGTGACGAGAGAAGGTCACAGCGATAGAGGAGATTGCAGACATTGGGAGGGTTATTGTGGCTTCAGGACACTGTACTCAGGGAGGGCTGCCAGGATAGGAGCAGGTTACACAGGCAGGAAAGGCTGGAGAGACTGGAGGAGTTTATAGAGATAGGGAGGTCTGTAAGGATGGTGAATGATTAGAGGTCCTATGGTGGTGTAGGATATGAGGCAGGAATGTTATAGTAATTGAAGGTTACAGTGATATCATGTGCTGTCGGAGCTGGAGGAGGGGACACAAATGGTCGAGGCTGGAGGATGTTACAGAGACAGGGTGGGCTGGAGGTATTGTGCAAGATGACAGAAAGACAGATTATTGTAATGACGGGAGGAGGTGATTTCTGAGATTTGGCATGTCATCCAGTCTGGAGCATTTTACAGTCACCGGGAGATAGTCAGCATTGAAGTAGGTTTTAAATTTGCAGAGGGATTGTAGGGAGGGGGTGAAGTTACAGAGATAGGAACTGTTCTCAGAGTTAGAAGCATTCAAGGCACTAGCTCAGATGAGTTTTACTGAAGGGTCTGTTTTCTTGTCATATGACTCTATGGTGTGACAACAGAAAATGTTGGAGTGTAAAGGAGAACAAAAAGATCCCAGGCTTCAATAGCACCTTCTCGTGGTCGGCCTGCTTTCCCCTCCATTGTCCTGATGCGCACTATGACAGCTTAGGCCTGGATTGATAACTGTGACACTCCCGATGCTGTCTCAGACAGGCTCAGTACAGCAGAGCTGAAAGTAATCCTCTCACAAAGGATGGGGATTGAGCCTGGAAGCTTTCTGCTCTGTGTTCACCCTTCAGTACTGTATCTACGTTTTGACTTGAGGGTCGAATGTTTCCAGCTATTTAAATGCTCTCCGCTCTGTTCCCTGTGAATGATCTTATCTCACTGCAGGATTTATTGAGGACTCCAGATCACCCTTTCCTTTGTCTCTCTGGCCGACCAACCATCTTCAATGTGGTGATTGATGAGACACCCAGCAGTTGGGAAGTCTATTGAGTCAGGAACTCAATAGTACCTAGAGAGTACCTAGAGAAGACAGAGAAATAGAGAGAATGGGAAATTAGACTGATGCAGTGAGGGTTACACAGGGAGAATAGTACCGAGTGCCACAGAGATCTGGAAAATCCCAGTATCCATCCCTGGCCTGTGCTGCTGCGTCTCTCTGGAGTGAAGAATTCTGTTGGCTCAGGATCTGGAGTAGCTGCAAGAGTGAGAGACACTGACAGAGGCAACAATTAGACCCACACAGTGAGGGATAAAAAATGGAGAGATACTGAATCATATCACCAGAGTGCAGGAATTATTTCAGGATCAAGCAATGGGCATGATGAAAGGTTTTTGATTCATGGTGCAGTAGGATCAGTACTCAGTGACGGTTGAGCTACGAGTGGGAGAGGTGATGGCCTCGTGTTATTCTCACTAGGTTGTTCATCCAGAATTTAATACCGGTGTCAGCTATAACCATCTAACTGCTTCATATCCTTTCAAGAAGGAAATCTGTTATCGCCAGCAGGTCTGGCCTACATGTAACTCCAGACGCAGAGCAAGGAGGTTGACTCTCAACTGCCCCCTGAAATGATCCAGCAAGCCACTCAGCTCAAGGACAGCTCGGGGTGGGAAATACACGCTGGCCAGCCATAGAGAGCAACATCCCCCTGTGAATTTAAAAAAAAACAACGCTGCTGGGAGCAATGTCCTGGCCAGTCATGTCGGTAGGTTTATGGACAGGGCTTGAAACTGACATGAAGGATGCAGGGACAGGGTTCAGGTGGAAGGAACTTTCCAAATCCAAATAGAAAAGGAGTGAAGCATCGCAACAGCATGGAATGTAGCTGAAGACAACCAGAAAGGAACAGGATAGGGCAGAGTTTAACTAAAACTGTACATCAGTGAATTAGGCTGTGACAGGAAATTCTGGGAAAAAGTCAATAACAATGTTCTTTCTTTGGAATGGACAAAGTATCTTCAATAAAGTGGATGGACTTGTGACACACAGATAAATAAGATTTGGTCACCAAAATATTTGGAGAAACAAAAGGTGGAACCTAAATATTCAATTCCACACATCCTTGAGGGGTCTCAGGCAGATTGGGAGTGCAGGATGGGTAACCCTGACAGTAATGGGTAACAAAGGGATTACAGAGAAAGCAGTTGGTCTTAGATTATGCAGCTAAATCGGCCTGAATGCAAATTCTGGGCAACACGTGTCAAAAACACAAGCAGGAGAATGTTTTTTACGATGCCTAGCAGCATTTCATTGCTCAACACTGTTATAAGTTCGAATGAATTCCTGTGTAATGCAAAGGCACTGTGATAATTTTGGGAAACTTCAATCTTTGGAATGTTTTTGTCAGTGTTTCTTTGAATAACATATTGTGGAAACGGCTAGGGACATGACTATCTCAGATCGACCGTTGGGTGATGACGCTGAGTGAAGGAGTATTATTACAATGAGATATACTTTGGGAAATTGTAGTGTAGTGGAAGTCAGCGAGATGATGGATTTTTAAAGTGACCATAAAGCACACCCTAGAACCACAACCAAAACCATTTATGTGTGTTTGAGAGGAGAACTGACCAAGGTAAACAGGGGAAACAGTGAAATGTGTGGCTGTAAATGGACAGTGGAAAACATTTACAGTCATAGAGATGTACAGCACAGAAACATAGCCTTTGGTCCAATTCATCCACGCCACCCACATATCCTCACATAATCTCGTCTTATTTGCCAGCACTTGGACCAAATCTCTCTCAATTCTTCCTCTTCGCACACCCATCCAGATGCCTTCTAAATGCAGTAATTGCACTAACCTCCACCACTTCCTCTGGCAGTTCATTCCATACACACATCACCCTCTGCCTGTAAAAGTTGTCCCTTAGGTTCTTTTCATATCTTTCCCTTCTCACCATGAACAGGTTGCCCGGTTCTGGACTCTACTATCTCAGGGAAAAGACCGTGGCTGTTAAACCTATCCATACCTCTCTTATAAACCTCCCTATGGTCTCCCCTCAGGCTCAAATACCTCCAAACATTTTAACCTCTCCCTTTAGCTCAAATCCTCCAATCCAGGCAACATCCCTGTAAATCTTTTCTGAAACCTTTCAATTTACACAACATCCTTCCGATCAGGAGGAGACAGGAACTGCATGCAATATTCCACAAGTGTCTCATCCAATGTCCAGTACAGCCAGAACATGACCTCCCAACTGCTCTAATCAGTAAACGCAACCATACCAAACACCTTCTTCATTATCCTATCTACCTGCGAATCCACTTACAAGGAGCTATGAACCTGCATTCCAAAGTTTCTTTGTTGAGCAACACTCACCAGGAACATACCATTAAGCACGTAAATCCTGCTGCGATTTGCTTTCCCAAAATGCCGCACCTCACATTTATCTAAATTAAACTCCATCTGCCACACCTCAGCCCATTGGCCCATTTGATCCGGATCCCGTTGTAATCTGAGGCAACATTCTTCGCTATCCACAACACCTCCAAATTTGATGTCATCTGCAAACTTACACTTTCCACCTCCTATATTCACATCCAGATCATTTATATAAATAACAAAAAATAGTGGATCCAGCACCGATCCTTGTGGCACTCCACTGGTCACAGGCCTCCAGTCTGAAAAACAACCCTCCACCACCACCCTCTGTCTTCTACATTTGAGCCAGTTCTGTATCCAAACGGATGGTTTTCCCTGTATTCCATCCAATTTAACCTTGCCCACCAATCTCCCATGTGAAAACTTTTCAAACACCTTATTGAACTTATATCGCTCACATCGACAGCTCTGCCCTCATCAATCCTTTTTGTTACTTCTTCAAACACCGCAATCAATTTCTTGGGACATGATTTCCCACGCACAAAGCAATGCTGACTATCCCAAATTAGAAACTACCTTTTCAAAGACATGCAAATTCTGTCCCTCATGATTCCCTCCTTCAACGTGCCCACCACTGACATCAGGCGAACCGGTCTGTAGTTCCTTCGCTTTTCCTTACCATCTTGCTTAAACAGTGGCACCACGTTAGCCAATCTCCAGTCTTCTGGCACCTCATCTGTGACTATCAGTGATACAAATATTTCAGCACGGGGCACAGCAATCACTTCTCTAGCTTCTGACAGAAGCCTAGGGTACACCTGATGTGGTCCTGGTAAGGCCCTAGGGAGTGTTGCTGAACCAAGAGACCTTGGAATGCAGGTTCATAGCTCCTTGAAAGTGGAGCCACAGGGAGATAGGATAGTGAAGAATGCGTTTGGTATGCGTTCCTTTATTGGTCAGAGTACTGAGTGCAGGAGATGGGAGGTCATGTTCCGGCTGTACTGGACATTGGTTAGAGAACTGTTGGAATATTGCATTTAATTCTGGTCTCCTTCATATCAGAAAGATGTTGCGAAACTTGAAAGAGTTCAGAAAAGATTTACAAGGATGTTGCCAGGGTTGGAGGAATTGAGCTATAGGGAGAGACTGAAAAGGCTGGGGCTGTTTTCCCTGGAGTGTCGGAGGCTGAGGGGTGGCCTTATATAGGTTTACAAAATTGTGAGTGGCATGGACAGGTTAGACAAAGTCTTTTCCCTGGGGTGGGGGAATCAAGAACTAGAGAGCATAGGTTTAGGGTGAGAGAGGAAAGACATAAAAGAGACCTAAGGGGCAACTTTTTTCACACAGAGCGTGGCACGTGTATGGAATGAACTGCCAGAGGAAGTAGTGGAGGTTGGGACAAGTGCAACATTTAAGAGGTATTCGGATGCATATATCGATAGGAAGGGTTTGGATGAATATGGGCCAGGTGCTGGCTGGTGGGACTAGATTCGGTTGGGATATCTGGTCAGCATAGACGGGTTGGACTAAATGATCTTTTTCCATGCTGTACATCTCTATGATTCTAAGATTGATAAGGTCCTGCGGATTTATTCACCCTTCTGCGTTTCAAGACATCCAGCACCTCGTCCTCTGTAATATGGACATTTTGCAAGTTGACACCATCTATTTCCCTACATAGAACATTGAATATTAGAGCGCAGTACAGGCCCTTCGGCTCCGTCATACTAATCTGAAGCCCATCCCACTTGCACTATTCCATGTACGTCCATATGCCTGTCCAATGACGACTTAAATGCATATAAACTTGGTGAAACTACAATCTTTGCAGGCAATGCATTCCATACACTTACTACTCTGAGTAAAGAAACTACCTCTGACATCTGTCTTACACCTATCTCCCCTCACTTTAAAGTTGTGTCCCCTTGTGTTTGCCGTTCCCATACTTGGAACAAGGCTTTCCCTGTCCACCCTATCTCACCCTCTGATTATCTTGTATGTCTCTATTGAGTCACCTCTCAACCTTCTTCTGTCTAACGAGAACAGTGTCAAGGCCCTCAGATTTTCCTTGTAAGACATTCCTTCCATTCCAGGCAACATCCTATTAAATCTCCTCTGCACACTTTCCAAAGCTTCCACATCCTTCTGATAGTGCGGTGACCAGAACTGTACAAAATACTCCAAGTGTGGCCATACCAGAGCTTTGTACAGCTGTAGCATAACCTCCTGGTTCCAGTACTTAATCCCTCTATTAATAAAGGCCAAAACACTGTATGCCTTCTTAACAACCCTGTCAATCTGGGTGGCAACTTTCAGGGATCTGTGTACATGGACACCGAGATCTTTCTGCTCAGCTGCACTACCAAGAAGCTTGGTAACTGGACACCAAGATGAACATTCCCCACCAACTACAACCGTCTGCTTTCTTTCAGCTAACCAATAACTGCTATGTGTCCCACAATCCCATGCCTCCACATTTTGTATAATAGTCTACTGTGGGGAAACTTATCGAATGCCTTGCTGAAATCCATTTCCACCACATCAACCAGTTCACTCTCATCTACCTGTTTGGTCACTTTGTCAAAAAAGTCAATAAGATTCGTTAGGCATGACGTACCCTTCACTGTCCCTGATCAGATTATTCTTCTCTAGATGGTTATAAATCCTATCTCTTATAACCTCTGCCAACACTTTACCAACAACTGAATTGAGACTCAGTGGTCTGTAATTAGCAGGGTTGTCTCTACTACCCTTTTTGAACAAGGGGACCACATTTGCTATCCTCCAGTCCTCAAGCGCTATTCCTGTAGATAATGATGATTTGAAGATCAATGCCAAAGACTCGGCAATCTCTTCCCTTGCTTCCCAGATGTTCCTAGGATCGATCCCATCCGGCCCAGGAAACTTGTCTATTTTCACATTCTGCAGTATTTCTAATACCTCTTCCTTGTGAACCTCAATCTCTTCTAGTCTAGATACAAGTATCTCTGTATCTTCCTCGCCAACATTTTAATTTTCTATAGTGAACAAAGTCGAAAAATATTTATTTAGTGTTTCCCCTATCTCCTCTGACTCCACACCCAACTTTCCACAATTATCCTTGATTGGCCCTAATTTAACTCTCGTCATTCTTTTATTCCCGACATACCTGTGGAAAGCCTTAGGGTTAACCCTGATCCTATCCACCAACAACTTCTCATGTCTCCTCCTGGCTCATCTGAGCTCTCTTTTTAGGTCTTTCCTGACTTCCTTGGACCCCTCAAGAGCCCTGAGTTATTACATTTTGTCCTAATATAAGCCTTCTTTTTCGTCTTGACCAGGTATTCCACTTCCTTAGTAAACCACGGCTCACGCGTTCTATATCTTTCTCCCTGCCTGACAGGTACATCCTTATCTAGGAAGACACAGGAGCTTTTCCTTGAATAAGCTCCACATTTTTAATGTGCTCATCACCTGCAGTTTCCTTCCCCATTCTACGCTTCCAAAATCTTTCGTAATTGCATCGTAATTTCCCTTTCCCCAGCTGTAACTCATTCTTGGTGGAGTACAGCTATTCTTTCCATCACAAAAGTAAACCTGACAGAATTGTGATCGCTATCTCCATTGTGCTCATCTACTTCTAAATCAAACACCTGATCAGGCTCGTTACCCAGTACTAAATCTAAAGTGGCTTTGCTCCTTGTAGGCCTGTCTACATACTGTGTCAGGAAGCCCTCCTGCACACACTGGACAAAAACTGACCCATCTATCGTACTCGTGCTATAGTGATCCCAGTCAATATTTGGATAATTGAAGACCCCCATGACAACTACCCTGCCTCTCTTACTCCTATCGAGAATCATCTTTGCTATCCTTTCCTCTACATCTCTGGGACTATTCGGAGGCCTATCGAAAACTCCCAGCATGGTGACTTCCCCTTTCCTGTGTCTATCCTCAGCCCATACTACCTCAGTTAACGAGTCCACAAACATCCTTTCTATAAATGCAATATTGTCCCTGATCAACAATGACACACCTCCCCCATCTTTTACCATCTTCTCTCTTCTTACTGAATTATCTGAATCCCGGAACCTGCAAGCCATTCCTGTCCCTGCTCTATCCATTTCTTTGTAATGGCCAGAACATCGAAGTCCTTGGTACCAACCCATGCTGCCAGTTCACCCACTTTATTTCGGATGCTCCTCACGTTGAAGTACATACACTTCAATCCAAGTTTTCGCTTGCCAGTGTCTGATACTTGATTTTGGAACTCCCGACTCTCATCCTCTTCTGTACCTGTCCTACAATTTTGGTTCCCATCCCCCTGCTGTATGAGTTTAAATCCACCGTAATAGCTTTAGCGAATCCCCCCGCCCCCCCACCCCACCCATGATATTGGTACCCCACTGGTTTAGATGATGACCATTCTGCTTGTAGAGGTCCCGCCCCGGAAAGAGCTCCAATTATCCAAAAACCCGAAACCCTCCCTCCTGCACCATCCCTATAGCCACATTCTATATATACCATGTCCTCCTCACAGTAAACACTGATGTAAAACACTTGTTTAGTATCTCCCCCATCTCCTGCAGCTCCACGTGCAGGCTGCCTTGCTGATCTTCAAGGGGCCCTATTCTCTCCCTAGTTACCATTTTGTTCTTTATCTTATTATAAAAATCATTTGGATTCTCCTTACCAATATTTGTCCAAGCTATCGCGTGCCCTCTTTTCTCCCTCACGATTTTTGCTTTAGTACACTCCTACTGCCTTTATACTATTCTCAGGATTCACACTCTCTCCTGAGATATGTTTCCTTCTTTTTCTTCACTGAAACCTCAATTTCTCTCTTCATCCAGTATTCTGTACACCTATCGCCCTTTCCTTTCACTGTACGCCGTCTCTGGACTGCAGTTTTCATTTTTAAAGGCTTCCCAATTTCCAGTGATAAAGGTTTCATTCTCTCAAAATGGAAACTCCCCAAGACCTGCATCGTGTGAAATTGCCGCTTGAAAATAATGACAAAATAAAGAACTTTCCAAAGGAAGGCTTCGATGAGGTGAGCTCTGCTCAGTAATGTAGATCCGGAGGTTACCACATGCACGAAGAGTGTTTTCTACCACAGCAGCACCAGGTCAACGTCAGGCAAACAGACAGAATGGGCAAATAGATTCATATCTGAACAATCATCTCCCAGCCTGGGAACCTGAAGCTGTGCACAGCCATTCTGGAGAGTTATGCAAATATTGCTGTGGCATATAGAGGTTTCAGTAATTTTGAGGGAAGATACTAATAAAGGAGGTTACAGACGTATGGAGGATTTTCGGGACTTGAAGAGTCCCAGTTTATGAGTGTTGGAGGGACTAGAACAAGTTACCAAGATAGGGAGATTTTAAGATTGAAGGGGTCCGCAGAAAATCTTTACAGGGAAAAAGGCGGGATTCTTGACAGTGTGGAGGAACAGAAGAATCTTGGAGTCCACGTCCATTGATCCCTCAAAGCTGCTACTCAAGTTGATAACCTTGTTCAGATGGCATTTGGTTTGTTGGCTTTCATTCGCAGGGGGATTGAGTTTAAGAGCTACGAGGTTATGCTGCAGCTTTATCGAGCTCTGGTTAGGCAACACTTATTATGTTGCTTTCAATTCTGATTGCCTCATTACCAGAAAGATGTGAAAGCTTTAGAGAGAGTGCAGAGGAGATTTATCAGGATGTTGCCTGGACTGGAGGGCAGACCTTATGAAGAAAGTCTGAGGGAGTTAGGGCTTTTCTCATTAGAATGAAAAAGGATGAGATGTGACTTGATAAAGGTGAATGAGATGATTTCAGACTTAGATAGACACAATAACCAGATATCTTTCCCATTGCAAAAATGAAAATAACGAGGTGGCATAAATTGATGGTGATTAGAGGAAGGTTTATACGCGATGTCAGAGGTGGGTTCTTTACACATGGTGTAGCGGGTGCCAACAGTAGTAGTAGAGTCCAATACATTAGGGACATTTAAGCAATTCTTAGATAGGAAAATTGGTGATAGTAAAATGTAGGGTCTGTAGGGTAAAAGGTCAGCGGAATATTAAGGCCAAAGGGCCTGGGCTGTGCTGCACTGTTCCACGTTCTAAATAGGGAGAGTTACAATGGCACAAAGAGGTTTCCGAAATCTGGAGAGATGGGATCTGAATGAAGAGGCACAAATAGGAAGGTGTGCTCAGATTGACAGGAGGTCACAGAGGCAGCAATGGTCTGATCTGAAGCAGACGTCCCAGACTGGGAGGGGTGTGGGCACTGGAGGTAGTTTCATAGGGAGGGAGGACCATAGAGCCACAAGGAATTACAGAAATGTGAAGAGCTGTAGGGTCTACAGGAGTTCATGGAGATGGGGAGCTTGGGAGGGATGAAGCAGTTTACAGGCACAAGGATGTTGGTAGGATGGGGTGTTTTACACAGACCGGAGTGTTTTCGGTGAATGGAGCAGATTGTGGAAATCTAGACGGTTTTATAGATTAGAAGAACACACAGATATATGGAGGGCAGTTGTGACTGAAGATGTTTATAGTTATAGAAAAGCTAAGGTTCTGCAGGTTATTTAGACACAGAGGGTGTGGAGCCGGACAGTTTTACCAGGAGATAAAGACAGCCATTTTGGTTGGAGACAGTTTCACAGATAAGGGAGCATTAGTTTGGGGGGAGGTTGATGTTTACACAGATAGGGGTGTAAGAGCTGGAGAAGGTTATGGAGATGGTAGGTGGATGGAGAGGCTGGAGGAGCTTACACTGTCAGGGTGGGAGATAGCGACGAGAGGATAGTGATTCTTTTCGGAACTGGATCAGGAGAGCAACAGACATTGGAGTGAGTTCTAAAGATCCTGACTGCAGCAGGGACCTGAGAGGATTGCAGGGTCTCCACAAATTGATCGTGTCTTTCGGACTGGAAGAAGATATGGATAGATTAAACCCAATGTATGCTGTTTTCTTTGTCCTGAACACAGCCTCAATAACCCTCAGCAGACAGGGAGCCCTAACACTGCCAGCTTTTCCCTCTACCCTAACAGGGACATATTGGCCCTGGATTCTTGAGATCACACTTTTAAAACCCTCCCGTTTGCCAGTCATTACTTTTCCTTCAAACAGACTCACCCAATCGATGGTAATCATAATGTGGAGGATCCGGTGGTGACTGGGATAGACAATGTTAAAAATCACACAACACCAGCTTACAGTCCAACAGGTTAATTTGGAGGCACAAGGTTTCAGATCACTGCTTCATCAGGTGGTTGTGGAGCACAGTCGTACGGAACAGAATTTATAGCAACAGGATAGCAGTGTCATGGAATGTAATATCAAACACATTTAGTTTCTGCCTTTCATCTTTTAGGATGATCACCTGCACTTCGAAAGTTGGTGCTTTGAAATTAACCTGTTGGACTATAACCTGGTATTCTGTGATTTTTAATTCACCTCTGCTCGATCCTGCCTAATGGCCCTGCTTCAGTTTCATCTGTGGACCTGTCTGACATTTTGCCATAACTATGTAAAAACTAAGACAGTTGTGGTCACTGGACCCAAAGTGCTCTCTGACTGACTATTCAGTCACTTGCCCAACAAATTCTTCTGAGGGGAGGACCAATGTTGCACCTGCCTGAGTAGAGTTAGGCCTTGTTAGAGCTACATCATGATTTAGGAAACTTTCTTGGACACATTTGACAAATTGCACTCCATACGGGTCTTTTATTCTGTGAGTGGCCCAGTCCATCCAGGGGAAGTTAACATCTCCAACCAATGCTAATCTATTATTTCTATAGGTACCTGCAATCTCTCTACACATCTGCTCCTCTAGTGTCCGCTGGCTATTGGGGAATCTAGAACACTGTCCCAACATAGTGACCATCCCCTTTTTGTTTCTAACTTCTAAACATATGGCCTCATTTGATGACCCCTTAAGAGTATCCTTTCTAAATACTGTTGTCATCCCCTCCCTGATCAAAAGTGCTACTCCCCCTCCTCACTTACTTGTCCTTCTGTCACACCTGTAGCTTCTGTATCCTGGAACACTGAGCCGCCAGTCCTACACTTCTCTCAGCCATGTTTCTGTTATGGCTGTAATATCCCAGTTCCCAGAGCTAATCCATGCTCTGAGATCGTCTGACTTACCTGTCAGGCCTCGTGTGTTGAAATAAATGCACGTTAAACCTTTTCCCTCTCTTGACTGTGCCCCTGGATATCCTGAATAGGAAACTTGTTCTCGATGACTGATGTATTTTTCCTCTGACTGGTCGATGGGCCCTCTCTTACTCAGAGTCCCTGCGAAACTAGTTTTAACCCTCCCCGTGTAACACTAACAAATCTCCCCCAGGAATACTGTCCAACTTGTACAGGTCACCTCTATCCCAGAAGAGATCTCAATGATCCAAACATTACTCCCTCCCCCAGCTCCTCAGCCACACATCTATCTGGCCTATCTTTCTATTTCAGTCCTCAACTGGGCAGGTGGCACTGGGATTAATCTGAAGATCACTTCCATTGCGGTCCTGCTTTTTAACTTATTACCTAACTCCTGACATTCATTTCATAGGACCCCATCCCATTGTCTACCACTATCATGTGGACTGATGCGATCTCTGGCAACTCACCCTCCCCTTCAGAATGTTCAGTAACCGCTCAGAGACATCCAGGACCCAAGCACCCGGAAGGCAGCACACCATCCTGGGATCTCTTCTGCAACCAAAGAAACTCCAGTCTGTCCCACTCACAGCGGAGTCTCCTATCAGTATCACTATCATTAGAGAGGATCTGGCAAATATAGACTTGGAGGACTATTTGCAGTTGGGTCTATATTTGGAAAGTGCGAGTATGTTAAAGTGATACAGTGAGAATTCAGGGCCTGTGTGTTGAAGGAATAGTAAAGGCAGAAAGTCCAGCGAATACTGATCAAGTGATATCTTGAGTTTGATAAAGAAAATACAGTGCAATATAAACAGGTGAAACCATTCACAAGTATAGGGAGTGCAAGGGAGTCCTTAGAAATGAGGGACAAACAATGGCCATAAATTATCCTTGTCAAATACTATTAAGGAAAAGTCACAAGGTACTTTCTCAGTATAGTTAGAATAAGAGGGTAACTGAGGAAAGAGTGAGACCTGTTAAAAAACTAAATTGATAATCTGTGCATGGAGCCAGAGGAAGTAGATGAGGTCTTCAACGAATACTTCCCATCTGTATTCACACAGGAGAAAGATATTGTAGCCGGGGATTTCAATTGGAATGGTGATGTCCTCGAACATGTTAAGATCAATAAGGAGGACGTATTAAGTATTTTCACAGGCATAAAGGTGGAGAAATCCCCAGTTCCCACTGAAATGTATCCCAGGCTGCTATGGGAGGTAAGGGAGGAGATTGCTGGGGCTCTGGCGGATATATTTAAAACTTTGCTGACTACAGGTGAAGTGCCGTATGACTGGAGGATCGCTAATGTGGTTCCTTTGTTCAAGAAGGGCAGCAGGGATGGGCCAGGTAATTACAGAGCAGATAGTCTGACAGCAGGTGGGGATGGAAATTATTGGAACAATTCTGAGTTTAAATCAACACTTGCAAAATAAGGATCATCTCGGCTCAATCATCAGGGATTTGGTACAGGAAGATACTGTGTTAGAAATTCAGTGGACATTTTTGAAATGGTGTCTATTAAGGAGGGCAGTGCAGATGATGTGGTTTACATGGAGTTGAATAAGGCCTTTGACAAGATCCCAGATGGTAGGCTGGTCCAAAAGTAAAGAGCCATTGGGTTCCAAGGCAAGTTGGCAAATTGGATACACAATTGGTGGATAGACTTCTTCGTGTTTGAAATTCTTTCACCGGTGGGTTTACCACAGGGATCTGTGCAGGAACCACTGCTGGTTATTCTGTGCGTTAGCAACTCTGATGTGAAAGCAGAAGGTATAATTAGTCGGTTTGCAGATGACATGAAAGGTGAGGGTGTTGTCCAAAGTGAGGGGGATGGTCTCAATCTACAGTCCGATGCCGATCAGATGATGATCTGAGGATGATTTAGGAGTGCTCGAAGTGAGGTAATACTCTGTGGGAGGAATGATAAGCGAAGGACAGACATAATGAATGGTAGGTCCTTGTAGAGTACTGAGATGCACAGGGAACTTGGTGGATAAGTCCAAAGATCCCTGAAGGTGTCAGCACAGGGTGGGAAATGGACCTGTGAGTGGGATGGTGACAGACATCCTGGTGGGGCAAATTGCTGAAGCGGCCTGAGAGGATATAAACTAATCTAGTAGGGTGTTGGACCTTAAACTGTCAGAAAGCCAGATAGAAGTTTGAGGTTGGTACACAAGTCCAAGTGAGCAATTTCAAGACAAGACAGGCAAGAACATAGCAGGGAATAGGTAAAAAAGATAACTGATAGTTAAACTAAAAAAGATGAACTCAGGGGATGGATGGGAATATGAGGCTGGGAGATTATAGTTATTACAGAATACCATTGAGGGAGGGACAGGATTGTCAGTTCAATGTTTCAAGGCACAGAGAGCAGAGGAAGTATCGAAGGGGAGGCAAGAGAAGGAAAGACGTGTGGGTATGGGTTTTGATTACATGAAACATCACAGCAATATTTAGAGAGGATATACATGTGGGATCGCCACTGTTCTGGTGGAAATCTGAAATAAGAATATGAATCATCACTTTGTTACGAGTGTACTGACCCTGGATAGCCAGTGGCAGACTGAGGAACAAATATGTCGAGAGATCTCAAATTTCAATAATAATAATAAGGCTGTATTGTAGTGGGGTTTAAACTTTCTAAATCTAGATTGGCACTGCCACTATTCAACGTTAGGGAGGGAGTAATTTAGTAATTGTGTTCCAGAAAACACCCAAACAGTATGTAAGTGGCCCAACTTGCGAAAGATGCAAAATCTAACCTCCCCTTGGGAAACAAGGTAGGGAAAGGGACTGAGATGTTCGTGGGAAATCATTTTGCCAATGCGACTACAATTATATTAGTTTGAAAATAGCGATGGAAAAGGACAAGGTTGGTCCACAAGTTCAAATTATAAAATGGGCCAGACCAATCTTCATAGTATTAGCCAGGTACTTTCAAAAGGTGATTGGGGAGTCTCTTTGCAGAGAAAGGGAAGTCTGGCAAGTGAGAATATTTTAGAAATGAGATAAATTGAGTGTTCAGTGACAGCATATTCCTGTTAGTGTGCAGGTCAATGCAGTCAGCATTTAGAAACACTAGTTAAATGTTCAGGATCCGGTCAAGAAAAGGGGGCACATGTCAGGTATAGCTACGTGGATCAAGGGAATCCCTGAGGAGCATAGGGGCTGTAGGAATATACTTTGGGTAGATATCAAGAATGCAGAAAGGATACATGAAATAGACTCGGCAGAGAAGGATAAGGGGAATCCAAAAGTGATTGTAAAAAGAAATTAATAGTAAACGAGTAAGTCGGGACAAAATAGGGTCCACTAAAGATCAATGAGGCCATCGATGTGTGGAACTGCAGAATATGGCTAAGACCCTAAACAAATGTTTCTCTCCAGAACTTACTGTGGACTCAGGGAACAAGAGTAATACGTTAGACTACAATTGGAGCACTCTGCAATTCCAGTCTCCCTGCTATAGGAAGGATGTTGTGAGACTTGAATGGGCTGAGTAAAGATTAACAAGATATTGCCCGGGTTGTTGCTGACTAAGCTGTGGTAACTGTCACTGGAGAATCGGAGACTGAGGGATGACCTTAAAGAGATTTATCTCAACATGATGGGCATGGATAGTGTAAACATTCAAGGTCTTTCCCCAGGGGTTGGGGAGTCCACATCTAGAGGGCATAGTTTTAAGTTTAGAGGGGCCAGGTTTAAAAAGGGCCCGAAAGGACAGATTTTTCATGCACATGGTGATGCGTGTATGGAATGAGCTGAGAGAGAAAGTAATGGAGACTGATACAATTACAACGTTTAAAAGGTATATGGATGGGTATATGACTAGTAAGGGTGTAGCAGTATATGGGCCAAATGCTGGAAAAGGGAATAGATTTACTTAGATCTTCTGGTCAGCCTGGACGAATTGGAGACCAAAGGATCTGTTTCTATGCTGAACATCTCTATGACTTGAAAAGACTGGATGTTATATAAGAGGTAGTGCTGTAGGTTTTAAAACATAAAGGTACGGAATGCCCTAGGACCTGATTAAGTGTATCACAGGACATTGTGGAATGCGAGGGAAGAAACTGTGAAACCCCAAGCAAAGGTATTTGTACCTTTGACAGCCATGTGTGATTAGCTGGAAGGCTGGAGGTTGGAATCATGGACAGTGAAGGAGATTTTTTGAGATTACAAAGGTATCTTGATGATATGGGTGAATGGGCTGAAAATCTGCAGATGTTATTCAATCTGAATAAATTCGAGGTAATGCATTTGGTTAAAAAAAAGGGTAGAGCTCATACAATTAATATTAGGACCTTGGTTAGTGTTTTAGAGCAGAGGGCCCTCCGGGTTCAGGTACATAATTCTTGAAGCTTGCCTCACAGGATGGATAAGACAGTGCTTGGCATGCCTGACTATTGCTCAGTCTATTGAGTGTAGGATTTGCGATGTCATGTGGAGATTCTAAGAACATTGGTGAGGCCACGTCTACAATACTTTTTCCACTTCTGTCACCCAGTTATGGGGAGGATATTATTAGGTTTCAGTAGTTTAGAAGAGATTTCAAGGATGTTGTTGGATATGGAAGTCTTGAGTTCTGAAAAATGTCTGGATATGCCGAGTCCTGTTTCACTGGAGCTGGAAATTGAGAGGTGACCTTATAGTAGTTTGTGAAAACGGTGAGATATATACATCGATTTAATGGTAGGTGCCTTTTCCCCAGGATGGGGGAGCCTCAAGAGTAGGGACCATATTTTTAAGGTTAGAAGAGAGAGTTTTAAAAAATGGCAAATTGTTACAGAGAGGATGGTTTGAGTGTGGAATGCACTTCCTGAGGAAGGGGTGGATGTGGGTACAATAACAACGTTTAAACGACATTTGGATAAGTCCGTGAACAGGAAAGGTTTGGAGGGATATGGGCCAGCAACAGGCAGCTGGATGAGTTTAGTTTTAGATCATGTTTGGTATCAACGGAAGGGTCAGTTTCCATGCTGTATGGCTCTATGACAAGAATGTGGTTTTATTCCATTATTTAAGAAAGGCTGCAATGGAAAGCTAAGGAACTAAAGGCCAATTAGCTCAATATCAGTGGTGGGTAAGTTGTGAAAGTGATTCTGCCAGACAGGAGTCACATGCATTTGGAAAGGCAAGGATTGATGAAAGGTAGTCAGCACAGCTTTGTGTCTACAAAGTCAGGTCTCACTAGCTTGATTGTTTTTGTTGAAGTGGTGACAAAATTGGCTTGACAGTAGGAGGCAGAGGGAGCCTTAAAATGTCCAACAAATACAATTCTATTATTCTGACTGTTATCTCCAATCTCTCTACACATCTGCTCCTCTAGTACCCGCTGGCTATTTGGGGGTCTATAATACCGTCACAACAGAGTGACCACCCCTTCTTGTTTCTAACTCCTAACCATGTGGCCTCATTTGATGACCCCTTAAGAGTATCCTGTCTAAGCACTGTTGTTACATCCTCCCTTATCAAAAGGACAACTCCCCCTCCTCACTTACTTGTCCTTCTGTCGCGCCTGTAGCTTCTGTATCCTGGAACACTGAGCTGCCAGTCCTGCCCTTCTCTCAGCCATCTTTATGTTATGGTTATAATATCAAAGTCCCCAGAGCCAATCCATGCTCTGAGCTTGTCTGCCTTACTAGTCAGGTCACGTGCGTTGAAATAAAAGAACTTTAAACCAAAAGTCTTTTCCCTCCCTTGACTGTGCCCCTGGATATCCTGCAGAGTAAACTTGCTCTTGATGGCCGAAGTATTTTCCCCTAACGTTTCGATGGTCCCTCTCTTATTCAGAGTTCCAACCTCCTGCCAAGCTAGTTTAAGCATTCCAGGGTAACGCTAGCAAATGTCCCCCCAGTGATACTTGTGCCCTTCTGGTTCAAGTCTAACCCAGCCCCTTGTACAGGTCACCTCTACCCCAGGAATGATCCCAATGATCAAAGAACTGAAAACCCTGCACCCTCCACCAGCTGCTCAGGCAAACATCCACTGGCCTATTCTGTGTCCATTCTCACTGGCACGTGGCACTGGGAGGTCCTGCTTTTTAACTTCTTACCTAACGCCCGATACTCATTTCACAGGACCCCATGGCTTTGTCTACCTATATCATGTGGACCGATGTGGACAATGACCTCTGGCTGTTCACCCTCCCCCTTCAGAATGTTCAGTAACCGCTCAGAGACATCCTTGACCCTGGCACCCGGGAGGCAGCACACCATCCTGGGGTCTCTTCTGCAACCAAAGGATCTCCAGTCTGTCCTCCTCGAAAATGAGTCTCCGATCAGTATCACGATCATTAGAGAGGATCTGGCAAACATATACTGGGAGGACTATCTGCAGTTGGGTCTATTTTGAAAGTGGGAGTATGTTAAATTGATACAGTGAGAATTCAGGGCCAGTGAGTTCCTGACGTGGGAATAGTAAAGACAGCAAGTCCAGCAAATACTGATCAAGTGATATTGTGAGTTTGATAAAGAAAATACAGTGCAATAAACTCAGGTGAAGCCATTTACAAGGATAGAGAGTGCAAGGGGATCCATAGAAATGAGGGACACACAATGGCCATGAAATATGTTTGTCAGATACTATTAAAGAAAAGTCACAAGGTACTTTATCAGTATCGTTAGAATAAGAGGGTAACTGAGGGAAGAGTGAGGCCTGTTAAAAACCAAATGGATAATCTGTGCATGGAGCCAGAGGAAGTAGGTGAGGTCTTCAATGAATACTTCCCATCTGTATTCACACAGGAGAAAGACATTGTATCCAGAGATTTCATTTGGGAGGATAATGTTCGAGGTGAAATTAAATGTTTTCACAGGCATAAAAGATGGAAAACTCCCCAGTGCCCAATGAAATGTATCCGATGCTGCTATGGGAGGTAAGGGAGGAGATTGTTGGGCCCTAATGGATATATTTAATACTTTGCTGGCAACAGGTGAAGTGCCGAATGACTGGAGGATTGCTAATGTGGTTCCTTTATACAAGAAGGACAGCAGGGATAAGCCAGGTAATTACAGAACAGGGAGTCTGACAGCAGGGGGGAGGGAAATTGGGAACAATTCTGAGGGACAGGATGAATCAATAACTGGGAAGGCAGGGATCGATTAGTGATAGTCAGCACAGATTTGGAAGAGTAAGTTAATGTCCAATGAAATCAGCTGAGATTTCTTTGAAATTACGATTGAAGAGATTGATTAGGGCAGTGCAAATGTTGTGGTTTACATGGAATTCATTAAGGCCTTTGACAAGGACCCACATGGAAGGCTGGTCCAAAAGGGAAGAGCCCATGGAATCCAAAGCAAGTTGGCAAATTGGATCCAAAATTGTTGGAGGGTTGGTTTTCTGATTGAAAGCCTTTGCCCAGCGGGTGTACCACAGGGATCTGTGCAGGAATCATTGTTGTTCCTTTTGGGCATTAGTCACTTGGATGTGAAAGCAGAAGGTATCATTAGTAGGTTTGTAGATGACATGAACGGTGAGGGTATTGTCCACAGTGAGGGGGATGGTCTCAGGCTGCAGTCCGAAGGTTGAGGCTGGGACAGAATTTCAAGAGAGTCATTTCAATCGACAAGTCCGGCAAGAATGCAGCAGGCAATGAGGGAAAACGCATCAATTAAGCTGCATTTACTTTGATGTAAAAGATCTAACAGGTTATACAGATGAACGCACGGAATGGATGGGAGCGTGGGACAGGGATATCACTGGAATTATGGAAAAATAGCTGAGGGAGGGGCAGGACAGGCAACTCAATGTTCCAGGGACAGATGATACAGGAAAGATAGAAGGGGAGGCAAGAGAGGATGGGGATTGGTGTGTTTTGATCAGTGAAAACATCACTGCAGCATGAGAGAGGATATTACTGGGGATCGTCCAGCGAAGCTGTGTTAGTGGACCTGAGAAATTACACTGGATGATCAGTTTGATATGACGGTACTACAGTCAGTGGGAAATTGAGCAGCAAATATGTTGGGGATCTCAGATATCTGTAATAATGATAGGGCTGTAATGGTCGGGGATTTTAACTTTCTAAACCGAGGCTGGTATTGCCAGAATGTTCACGCTTGGATGGAAGAAATTTGTTCAGTGTGTTCAAGAAAACTGTCTCAGTCAGTATGTAACTGGTCCGATTGGAGAAAGGGATGAAACCTGACCTCCCTTCGAGAAAGGGGCTGAAGTGTTTGTGGGGGAGCACTTTGGCAAAGTCACCACAATTCTATTAGTTTAGAAATAGCGATGGAGAAGTACAGGCCTGGTCCACAAGTTAAAGATCAAAACTGGCCCTGACCCAGTCCAGAAGGTATTAGGCAAGACTGTTCAAAAGTTGATTCGTGGAGGCTATTTGAAAGTAAAGAGACGTCGAGCAAGTGGGATTCTTTCAAAAGAGAGATAAATTAAGATTTCAGGGGCAGCATATTCCTGTTTGTATGAAGGACAATGCTGACACAATGGGAAACACTGGATGACTTGGGATATTGAGGTTCTGGTCCAAACAAAAGGGGGCACATGTCCTATATAGCCAGCTGAATTAAGTCAATCCCTTAAAGAACATTGTGGGTATAGTAATACTCTTAAGAGGGAAACCATGAGGATTGGGAACTGACAGAGTTTTGGCAGATAAGGTTCAGGAAAATCCAAAGAGATTCTACAAGTATATTAACAACAGAAGATTAACTCGAGACAAAACGTGACCCCTGAAAGATCAATGAAGCCATCTGTGTGTGAACCAACAGGAAATGGGCGAGATCCGAAAGAAAAATTTCAAGTCAGAACTTACTGTGGAAAAAACACTGGTGAAGCAGGGAAATACACAGTGATGTTTTCAAAAGAGTCCACTTTGGAGAACAGAAGGTGCTGAAGGTTTGAAAACACATTAAAATCAGACAACTCCCAGGGAACTCATCAAGTACATCCCAGGACATTGGGGTAACTTAGGTAAGAAACTTACAAAGATATTTCTATCACTGACAGCCACAGGTGGTGAACTGGGAGCCTGGAGGGTGGCTAATGTTGTGCCAGCATTTAGGAAAGGCTGCGAGGGAAAGCCAGAGACATAAACACCAATTAGCTTGATGTCAGTGGTGCGAATGTTGTTGGAAGCGTTTCTGCGGGACAGGAGTCACGTGCATTTGGAAAGGCAATGATTGATTAGGGATAGTCAGCATAGCTTTGTGCATACAAAGGGGTGTCTCTCAAACTTGATAGAGTTTGTTGAAGAGGTGACCAAGGAGATGGATGAAGACAGAGCAGTAGATGTTGTCTATCCTGACTTCAGCAAGGCCTTAGACTGGGTTTAGCCTTGCGCACTGGTTAGTAAGATAAGATCACATGGGATCAGGGAGAGCAAGACAAACAAACACAAAATGGGCTTGACAGTAGGAGACAGAGGGTAGTGGGAGAGGGTTGTTGTGCAGACTGGGGACCTCGGACCAACGGTGTGCCATGAGGATCGGTGCAGCGTCCATACATGTGTATATTGACATAAACGAGAATATATGAATTAGTGTTAGCATGTTTGTGGATAGTAAAATAGGTGTTATAGTGGGCAATGAATACAGTGATCAAAGGTGATCTTAACCAACTGAGCCGTGGGTCAAGAAATGAAAGGTGGAGTTGAATTCAGGTGTTGGATTTTGTTAAGACAAACCAGGGAGGACGAACACAGTTAATGGCAGTGCTCTGTTCAGTGTTGTCTCACGGAGAGAGACCAAGTGGTGCAGTTACATTGTTCCTTGGATGTGGCTTCACACGTGGAGAAACAGACACGCTGGAGAAGCTGGAGAACAAAACAGGGCGATGAGATAGCTTTGGAAGATAAAGTTAAGGAGAATCCAAAGAGATTCTACAGCACACAAGTACAAAAAAGCAACTCGAGTGACAATAGAGCCCTTCAAAGATCAAGAAGGCCATCCGTGCCTGGAACAACAGGAGATGGGCGTGACCTGAAAGGAATATTTCATTTCAGAACATACTGTGGACAAAGACCAGGAAACAAAGGGAGAGAAACAATGATGTCTTGAAAAGAGTCTCCGTTACAGAAGAGGTGGTGCTGGAGATCTTAGAACACAAAGGTATAGAACGCTCGGGGTCCTTAACATTGTGGCAAAGTCGCAGCGGGGACCATGGCAGAGATATTTGTATCATTATCCTTCGTATTTCCTTTGGGCGGAGGTGGCTGCGGGGTGACCTTATAAAGGTTTATAAAACAATGAGGGGCATACTTAATGTGAATAGTAAAGGTTTCTATCCCAGGGTAGGGGAATCCATTACTAGAGGGCAGAAATATGAGGTGAGAGAAGAAATATTTAAAAGTGACCACAGGAGAACATTTCCACATAGAGAATGGTGCATGTATGGAATGAGCGTCTGGGGAAGGGGTAGAGAAAAGTAAAGTTACAACATGGAAAAGACATTTGGGCAGATTCATGGATAAGAGAAGGTTTGAAGAGATATGGACCAAACACATGCAAATGCGACTCGTTCATGAACAGTAGTCAGCATGGACTAGTTGCATGGAAGGATAATAAATGCAGTACATTTCAAATATGGGGAGGGACAATAGGGAAGGTGGACGTTACAGGGACAGGCACTGTTGTAGGAGTTACAAATTATTGAAGACACTGATCCACGAGACATGGAATATGTACAGTGTTGGAGGAGGAACACAAAACAGAAAGATCCCAGGCAGCTTTCCCACCCACTCATGGGAAGCCTGCTTTCCCCTCTGTTGTCCTGATGCTCACTAAGACATCACAGGCATGGATTGATAACTGTGACACTCCTGATACTGTCTCAGAACAACAAAACTTACAGTAGATGTGGTGATTGAGCCTGGGGTGTGTCTGTACACTGCTCCCCCTCCAGCACTGTTAGCTGATGTTTGGAGCCCTCTCGCTGCTCTCTGCTCTGTGCATGGTGAGTTATCTTACATCAGTGCAGGGTTTATTGAAGGCTCCAGATCTCCCTGCCCTTTGTCTCTCTGCCTGACCAACCATCTTCAATGTGGTCATGCTTGGGACACCCAGCAGCTGGGAAATCTATTGAGTCAGGAACTTCCTGAGTACCTACAGGAGACAGAGAAATAGACAGAATGGGAAATTAGACTGATGCAGGGAGGGTTACACATGGAGAATAGTACTGTGTCCCACGGAGATCTGGAAATTCCCAGTCTCCATCCATGGCCTGTGCAGAATTCTGTTGGCTCAGAACCTGGAATAGCTGTAAGAGTGAGAGACACTGACAGAGGCAGCAATTAGACCCACACAGTGATGGATACCACATGGAGAGAGACTGAGTGATGTCACCAGAGTGCATGAAGGTTTCAGGATCACACAATCATGAAGGAAAACAGGTTTAGCTCCATGATACACTGGTATCAGTGTTCAGGGATAAATAGCCTGTGAGCAGACAAAGTAATGGCCTTGTGATATTGTTGCTAGAGCATGTATCCCGAAACCTCAGCTAATGTTCAGGAGAGGAAGATTTGAACCACCTTATCTGAAATGGTGGAATTTCAAATAAATTATTTTAAAAATAGTAATTGACCATCTATAAATACCATTACTGATGTACAATAAATCCAAACACTTGTCATTCAGAGAAGGACATCGCCCACCCTCACGTGGTCTGCACAACATAGCCACAGCAAAGGGTTTGCCTCCCAATTACCCTCTGAAATGGCCGAGCAAGCTAGTCAGCTCAAGGGTAGCTAGGGCTGGGCAAGAAAGGCTGATCAGCCAGAGACACCCACATCCCAAACCTGATTTTTTAAAAAATCCATTAGGATGCGGTCCCACTGGAACTGAGCTGGGATCAGTGTCCTGGCAAATCATGTCGGTAGGTTTATGGACAGCTAAACCTAAAGGGTTCAGGTGAATGCAGCTTTCCAAATCCAAATAGAAAAGATGACGCATTTGAACAGCACGGGGATGTGGCTGAAGACAAGCAGAAAGGAACAGGAAGGGACAAATTTCAACTAAAACTGTACATCAGTGAATCAATTTTTGACAGGAAATTGTGGGAAAGAGTAAATTATGTTTTTTTTGGAATGGACAAAGTCTCTGCAGCAAGGTAGACTGATTTGTGACACAGAGATAAAAAAGATTTAGACACCAGTGAGACATGGTTACAGGACGAACAACAGTTGGAACATAAATATTCAGTGGTTCACCACCTTGCGGAAACTCATGTAAAATGGGTAATGCTAACAATAATGGGTAACAAAGGTATTACAGAGAAAGCATTTGGCATCAGATCATGAAGTATAGTCAGTCTGAATGTAAATTCTGGCAACTACTTGCCAACACAAGCGGCAGAACAGTTTTCAGCCACTTAACAACATTTCATTGCTCATCATTTGCATTAAAGAGGAACTCATTGGAATTTGTAATAAGGCATTGTGATAATTTAGTGAAACTTGAATATTCATATAATCTTGACAATCATACTGGCAAGAGTGATATTGGAAGAAGAGATTGTGGATTTTTTTTTCAGTGTTTCTTTGAATAACACATTTTGCAACTGGCTAGGGACATAGCTATCTCAGTGCGACAGTTGTGTCATGAAACTTAGTGAGTAATGTCACCTGGGGAGATCCTCTGGGAAATTGTGTAAAGTGCAGTTTAAAGAAATACGAAGTTTTAAAGTGAATCACAGAAAGGACAAGCTACATCTGGAAACAAAAACAGCCAATTACATGAGTTTGAGATGAGAAGTGACCAAGGTAAACAGAGTAAACAGACTGAAACATGTGTCTGTAAATGAACAGTGGAAAACATTTGAAGGAACAGTGGAAATCCCTCAACAAAAGGACGTTCCATTGAAATGGAAAATCCTCAGCAAGAAATTCCCACCCATCCCTCATTCAGGACAAAATGGATCTTAACCGATTATGAGGCTTAGACGATTACCACAAAGGACTTAAAATCCTGAAATGAGAGAGAGTTTAAGCAATAAGTTTTAAAGGGATTGCAAAGGGTCTGCCAGCAGTGGGGAGTGCAATGGAAAGGGGAATCATTATCAGGGTTTAATAACACAACAGGAACAGGGAGAGGTGAGGATGCTGAAGGTGGTGAGAGAATGGTCCGGGCCTGAACAGTGTGACAAAGCCAGCTGCAGCTGGAGGGGTTTGCAGAGATAGGGAGGGACGTATGTATTTTTATTTATTCATTCATGGGATGAGGGTGATTGGACCAGCATTCTTTGCCTCACTGCTAATTACCCAGAGGGTAGCTCAGAGTCAGCCATATTGCTGTGGGTCTGGGGTCACATGTCAGCCAGACCAGGTTGGAATGTCAGATGTCCTTCCCTAAAAGGAGCTAAGTGAACCAGATGAGTTCTTCCTACTGATCAACAATGCTTTTATGGAGGCCGCACCAATGTCCTGTATCGCCACAACATGACATCCCAATTCCTACTCTCAATGCTTTGCCCTATGAAGGTAACCATCCCAAACACCTGCTTCACCAGCCTGTCTACCAGTATCGCCACTCTCAAGAAACTGTGGACCTGCATCCCTGGGTCTCTGACTGACAACACTACCCAGGGCCCGAACATTAACTGTACAAGTCCCAGCCTAGTTTGTTTCATCAAAATGTAACACTTGACATTTATCTAATTAAACTCCATGTGCTATTCTTCAGCCCACTATCCCAGCAGTACTGTTCATCCTGTTGTATCACAGATAACCTTCTCCACTAATCACTTTACCACCCATTTCACTGTCACCCAAAAGACTTACTTACCAGGAAACCAATATTCTCATCCAAACCATTTATCCAAATGACAAACAACAGTGGACCCATCACACCGCTGGTCACATCCCTCCAGTCAGAAAGAACACGTCTCCCATCACCATCTGGCTCCTACCATCAAGCCCAATTTTGTATCCAGTTTCCTCGCTCCTCCTGAATACCGTATCCTTTTACAATCGTCTAGGCTTCTTACCCAGTTTACCACACGGAACGTAGAACACAGAACAGTACAGTACAAAACCCTTCGGCCATGATGCCATGCCAACCTTTTATCCGTCTGTAAGATCAAACTAACCGACATACCCTTCATTTTACTACCATCTGTGTGCCAATTCAAGAGTCTATTAAATGTCCCTCATGTATCTGACTCTCCTACCACCACTGGCAGTTAATTCCAACAACGCAACACTCTTTGTGTAAAGAACCTTTCTCTGAAATTTCTCTTTACCCATACAACAATCACCTTAAAATTATTTATGCCCACTGACAATAGCCATTTATGCCATGGTATAAAGAAGTCTCTCACTATTCACTCTATCTATGTCTCACATCATGTTGATCACCTCTACCAAGTCGCCACTCACCCTTCTTCACTTCAATGACCAAAGACTTACCTCCCTGAACCTTTCTTCGTAAGACATGCTCTCCAGTACAGGCAGCATTCTGGTAAACCTCTAATTTTCCCTCCATAAAGCCTCCACTGCCTTCCTGTAATGGGAGGATCAGAACTGAACACAATATTCCAAGTGGGGTCTCACCATGGCTCTA
This sequence comes from Chiloscyllium punctatum, assembly GCF_047496795.1. NCBI lineage: Eukaryota > Metazoa > Chordata > Chondrichthyes > Orectolobiformes > Hemiscylliidae > Chiloscyllium > Chiloscyllium punctatum. The sequence goes on along the minus strand of NC_092745.1, from coordinate 8,120,755 downwards.
TAGAGCTGCAGCATAATCTCACGGCTTGAAAACCCAATCCCCCAGCAATTGAAAGGCAACACAACATATTCCTTCTCAACAACCCTATCAGCTTGGATGGCAACTTTGAGGGATAGATGGATGTGGAACCCAAGATCTCTCTGTTCCACATCACTACACTGCCTTTAACCCTGTATTCTGCATTCAAGTTTGACTTTCCAAAATTAATCATTTCACACTTTTCCAGATTAAACTCCATGTGCCACTTCTCAGCCCAGCTCTGCATTCTGTCAATATCCTGCTGCAACCTACAACAGACCTCCACACTATCCACCACTCCACCAACCGGCATGTCATTGGCAAAATTACTAACCCATTCTTCCACAACCACATTCAAGTAGTTTATAAAAAAGAATCACAAAGAGCAGAGTTCCTGCAACTGATCCCTGCAGAACGCCACTGGTCACCGAGCTCCATGCTGAATGCTTCCCATCTATCATCACCCTCTCTCTTCTATGAGGCAGGAATTCCATATCCAGACAGACAGGTTTCCCTGCATCCCATGCCTCTGTATTTTTTGAATGAGCCATAAATGCGTTTTGTCACATTCGCGAAGGATTCAATAAGATTTGTGAGGCATGACCTGTCCCTTACAAAGCCATGCTGACTATCTCTAATCAAACTATGGTTTTCTACGGAGTCATAAAGCCGCTCTCTCAGAGTCCTCTCCAATAAATTGCATACCACAGACATAAGAAAGTGGAGGTCTGTATTTCCCGGGATTAGCCCTATGCCCTTTCTTGAACAAGGGAGCAACATGTGCCGCCCTGCAATCATCTGGTATGACTCTGGTGGACAGTGTGGGTGCAAAGTTGAAAAGTGTGGTGCTGGAAAACCACAGCAGGCCAGGCAGCATCCAAGGAGTTGGAGAATTGACGTTTCGGGCATAAGCTCTTCTTCAAGCCCTTTCTCCTAGTGTGGGTCCAAAGGTCATCGCCAAAGGCAATCCCTTCCCTCGCAGTAACTTTGGGCATATCTGGTCTGGTCCAATAGACTTATCTATCTTTATGTTTTACACAATCCTCAGCAAATCCTCCTTCTCAACATCAACCTATTCACATATATCAGTCCTTTACACGCTGTCCTCACAAATGACAAAGTCCCTCTTAGAAGTGAATACTGAAGCAAAGTATTCATTACGGTCCTCCCCTACCTCCTGTGACTCCAGGCACATGTTCACTCCACTATGCCTGACCCGCCCTACCCTCACGCTGACCATCCTCTTGTTCCTCACCTAAGTGGAAAATGCCTTACGGTTTTCCTTAATCCTTCCCAAAAAAGTTTTTTCATGTCCCATTCTAGCTGCCCTAAGTCCATTCTTCAGTTCCTTCCTGGCTACCTTCAGTGAGTCCCCAGATTGTGGAAACAGGCCATTTGGCCCTAAAACTCCATACGGACCCTCTGAAGAACATCCCGCCCAAAACCATTCCCCCACCCTATTACTTTCCATTTACCCTGACTAATGTGTCAATTCTGCACATCCCTGAACACTATGGGTAATTTACAATGGCTGATTAACCTAATCTGCACATCTTTGGGTGGAAACTGGAGCACTTGGAGGAACCCTGCGCAGACATGGGGAGAACGTGTAAACTCCACACAGACAGTCGCCCGGGACTGGAATCGAAATCGGGTCCTTGGTGGTATAAGGCAGCCATGCTAACCACTGAGCCATCGTGCCGCCCTCATATAACCCTGTAGAGGTCTAACGATCCTAGCGCCCTCAACTTGAAGTAAGCTTCCTTCTTCCTCTTGAGTAGATGTTCTACAGCCCTTTGAACCTTGTTAAATGCTTCGCTAAAGTCCAAGTGGTCAATGTGCACTGCTCTGCCTTCATCTATCTCTTGGCCACCTCCTCGAAGAGTCAATCCGGTTTGTGAAATACAGTTTCCCACTCACAAAGCCATGCTGACCACTTCGAATCAGCCCTTGCCTTTGTAAATATAAGGAGCTCCTTTCTCTCAGAATCCCCTCCAACAACTTCCCCATCACTGGGCTCAAGGGGCTGTAATTTCCTGGCTTTTCCCTGCAATCCTTTAGTGATGGAACAGCATTAGCCGACCTCCAGTCTTTCGGCACATCACTGCGTCTGTTGATAATATAAATTAAAATATCTTTGTTAGGGGCACTGCAATCTCTTCCCTAGCTTCCCACAATATTCTCAGGTCGACCTAATGAGCTACTAAGAATAGATCTACCTTTACTTGTTTTAATATTCCAGCCCTTCGACCGGTGGGCACAGTGGCACAGTGGTTAGCACTGCTGCCTCATAGCACCTGTGACCCTGGTTGACTTCCTGCCTCAGAAGACTGACTGTGTGGAGTTTTCACATTCTCCCCGTGTCTGCGTGGGTTTCCTCCGGGTGCTCCGGTTTCCTCCCACACTCCCACACAAGATGTGCAGGTTAGGTGAATTGGCCATGCTAAATTGCCCATAGTGTCAGGTAAGAGGTAAATGTAGGAGTATGGATGGGTTGAGCTTCGGCGGGTCGGTGTGGATTTGTTGGGCCGAAGGGCCTGTTTCCATGCTGTAATATAATCTAATCTGATCACTTTCTCTTCTCTGATGAGGATTCTTTCCAATATATCGCAAATTATTTCCCAACGTTCCCGAGCTTCCATGTCTTTCTCCACAGTAAATACTGACAAGACTTTTTTTAAAATTTAATATCTCACCCACCTACTCTGGTTCCACACATAGTTGACCTTATTGATATTTAAGAGGCCCTATTCTCTACCAGTTACTCTTTAGCCCTTATTGAAACTTGCACAAAGGCTTCTGAAAATTCAAATAAAACATATTGTCCGTACCAACACCCCGCCCAACATCCGTATCTATTCTGCCATTTATATTCACACAACAAATAAATCCAACAGGCTCAAAAACAAATTCTCTTTTATAAAATGTGTTTCTAAGGGTCCAGTTATTTTTTGTTGATATGTCGTTTCTCACTCATTTCAGAATGCTCCTGAATTACTGTCAGGCTAACAGTATTTGTTTTTAGACTGGAAACATAAAGGGTTGTGGAAGTTCTTGTTTATCAATCTGAAAAAATGTAGCTTACAGGGTCATCACGTAATAGAGAAGGCAAATCAAATGCAGCCATTTATTGCAAAGGGACTGGAGTCCAAATATAGGGAGGTCTTTCTAAAACGATGCAAGGTACAAGTCAGACTATACCTAGAACATTATGAACAGTGTGTGTGCCCGAAGGAAAGATATTCTCGTATCAGAGGCAGGCCAGATAAGCTCCACTCGGCTGATGTTGGAAATGGAGAGATTATATAATAAGAGGTGGAGTAGATTGAGAATGAACCCATTGAAGTTGAGAAAAATTAGAGAGAAACTGAATGAAACATGCAAGATTCTGAAGTGCTTTGACTGGTTAAATGCTGGGAAGTTAGAAACTAGAACAGTGCAGCAATAGGCCCTTCGGCCCACCTTGATATCATTCTCAACTCATCCCATCTGTATGTACATAGTCCATATCCCTCTATTCTCTGGCCGTTCATGTTTCTGTCTAAATGTCACTTCAAAACTTTACTCACATTTCTGTTTCTATGACATCGCTTGGCAACTTCCACTCTCTTCCAACCCCAACCTCCGTATCAAACTGGCAGACAAGGGAGACGCAGTAGTAGTTTGACGCACCGACCTTTACACCGCTGAGACTAAATACCAGCTCGCGGACACCTCCTCCTACTGCCCCCTTGACCATGACCCCATATCCCACCACCAAACCATCATCTACCAGACCATCCATAATCTCATCACCTCAGGGGATCTCCCATCCACCGCCTCCAACCTCATAGTCCCACTACCCCGCACCGCCCGTTTCTACCTCCTGCCCAAAATCCACAAACCTGACTGCCCCACCGAACTCATCTCTGCATAACTCGACACGGTCCTGTCCCCCTTAGTCCAAGAACTCCCCACCTACGTTTGGGACACCACCCACGCCCTCAACCTCCTCCATGATTTTCGCTTCCCCGGTCCCCAACGCCTTATCTTCATCATGGACATCCAGTCCCTGTACACCTCCATCCACCATCACGAAGGACTCAAAGCCCGCCGCTTCTTCCTTTCCCGCTGCACCAACCAGTACCCTTCCACTGGCCCTCTCCTTCTACTGACTGAACTGGTCCTCAACCTGAATAACTTCCCTTTCCAATCCCCCCACTTCCTCCCAACCAATGGAGTGCCATGGGCACCCGTATGGGCCCCAGCTATGCCTGCCTCTTCGCAGGATATGTGGAACAGTCCATCTTCTGCAGCTACACTCGCACCACCCCCCACCTTTTTCTCTGCTACATCGATGACTGTATCAGTGCTGCCTCGTGCTCCCACGAGGAGGTTGAACAGTTCACCCACTTTACCAACACCTTCCACCCCGACCTAAAATTCACCTGGACCGTCTCAGACTCCTCCCTCCCCTTCCTAGAACGTTCCATTTCTATCTCGGGCGATCAAATCAACACGGACATTTACTATAAACCGACTGACTCCCACAGCTACCGAGACTACACCTCCTCCCACCCTGCCCCCTGTAAAAACGCCATCCCATATTCACAATTCCTTTGTCTCCGCCACATCTGCTCCCAGGAGGACCAGTTCCAAAACCATACAACCCAGATGGTCTCCTTCTTCAAAGACCGCAATTTCCACCAGACGTGATTGACAATGCCCTCCACCGCATCTCCTCCAATTCCCGCTCCTCCGCCCTTGAGCCTCACCCCTCCAATCGCTACCAGGACAGAACCCCACTGGTCCTCACCTACCACCCCACCAACTTCCATATACATTGTATCATCCGTCGGCATTTGCGCCACCTCCAAATAGACCCCACCACCAGGGATATATTTCCCTCCCCTCCCCTATCAGCGTTCTGAAAAGACCACTCCCTCCGTGACTCCCTCGACAGGTCTACACCCCCCACCAACTCAACCTTCACTCCAGGCACCTTCCCCTGCAACCGCAAGAAATGCAAAACTTGCGCCCACACCTCCCCCATTACTTCCCTCCAAGGCCCCATGGGATACTTCCATATCCGCCACAAATTCACCTGCACTTCCACACACAACATTTATTGCATCCGCTGTACCCAATGTGGCCTTCTCTATACTGGGGAGACAGACCACCTACTTGCGGAACATTTCAGAGAACACCTCTGGGACACCCGGACCAACCAACCCAAACACCCCGTGGCTCAACACTTCAACTACCCCTCCCTCTCCACCAAGGACATGCAGGTCCTTGGACTCCTCCATCGCCAGACCATAGCAACACGACGGTTGAAGGAAGAGCGCCTCATCTTCTGCCTAGGAACCCTCCAACCACAAGGAATGATCTTATATTTCTCCAGTTTCCTCGTTTCCCCTCCCTCCACCTTGTCTCACCTCGAACTCAGCACCACCTTCCTAACCTGCAATCTTCTTCCTGACCTCTCCGCCCCCACCCCCAGTCCGGCCTATCACCCTCACCTTGACCTCCTTCCATCAATCGCATTTCCAACACCCCTCCCCAAAGTCCCTCTTCCCTACCTTTTATCTTAGCCTGCTGGACACACTTTCCTCATTCCTGAAGAAGGGCTCATGCCCGAAACGTCTATTCTCGTGCTCCTTGGATGCTGCCTGACCTGCTGCGCTTTTCCAGCAACACATTTTCAGCTCTGATCTCCAGCATCTACAGTCCTCATTTCTCCTCGAAAACTTCCACTCTCTGTAAAGAAAAAAAAACTTGCCTCATGCACCTCATTTAAACTTTCTCTTTCTCACCTTAAACCTCTGCGCTCTAGTATTTGAAACTTACACATTGGAAAAGAGATTCTGACTATCCACATTATCTGTCCCTGCCCTAACGTTATATCCCTGTACCTGGTCGCCTGTCAGCCTCCGATACTCTCACAAAGCAATCCAACTTTGTTTAATTTCCTCTTAACACCTAACACACCCTTAAGAACATAAAACAGGTAACATGCTGATAAACCCCTTGTGTACCCTATCCAAAGCCTCCACATCCTTCCTATTGTGTGGAGATGAGAACTGCACACAGTACTCCAAATGTGGCCAAACAGAAGTTTTGTACAATTACAACATCAGATGCAAACCACTATACCCAACGTTGTGACCGATGAAGGCCAGTGTTCCCTTTGCTTTCTTTCCCATCTGAAACACTTCTGTTGCCATTGTCAGGGAGTTCCTGGCTTGCACCAAGATCCTTCTGTATATCAATGTCCCTCAGGATGCTAACTTTCATCTTGACTTTGACATCATCTCACACTTGTCCAGATTAAATTTAATTTGCCATTTCTCTGCACATCTTTCCAACTGATCTGTAACCTCCTGCAACCTTGGATCACCTTATTGATCCTAACTCCACCAATTTTCATTTCATCTGCAATAATTATATTTGTCACTACCTTTCATTTCAATTGTGTGAGAATCTGTAACCAGGGGGCAGAAAATCCCAGCAAGGGCTCACCCATTTAAGATGGAGATGAGGAGGAATGTCTTCACTCAGAGGGGAGTGACTCTGTAGGAATTCCTGACTGCAGGGGGCTGCCGAGGCTGCGTCCTTAAGAGTATTTACAGCAGAATTGGTCAGATTTTAATTAAACAGAGAAACAAGAGTTTTGTAGAAAAGGCAGGTAAATAGAGTAGAGGATCATCAGATCAACCATGATCTGACTGAAGGGCAGAGCATATGCAGTGGGCCTGATTCCGCTCCTACATCTCGTGGTCTGAACTCAAACTCTGTATGTCTTGCGTAACATTATGGATCTCTGCTCACAAAACTCCTTTATAATGGCATTATTGGATATTTATTATTACACAGCATTTGATCTACACAAGACAATTTTGTTGATGGTTCCTTGATATTATGTAATAGAAAACTATCTCATATACAATTCAGGAATCTATCCATTACAGCCCTGATACTCATTAGTTATCCAGTTGGGATGGACACCACTGTCATACACAGTCACTGTACTGCATTTGCTCCAAGTACATTCAGTGTCCTGACTGTAATCACATTGACATTACCATCACTGGTTATTCCATATAAAAGAATTCCTGCTAATGATTGCTGCTGCTTGCTTATTCTCAGCTCCACTCAACTGGACTCCAATTTTTGATCTTCAGATCCACGTAACTGTCTCATTAATGTATTAACCTCATCCTTTCTTCACAACTTGTTGATGTTTTGCCTAGTCTGCCTCTTGGGATTGGATTGGGTGGGGATATCTGGTCGGCATGGATGGGTTGGACTGAAGGATCTGTTTCCATGCTTTACATCTCATTGACTCTGTGACTCAACCCCACAACCCTTCAATATTCCCTTCCCAGCGATGGTGATTCTGCAGCTACATCTCCGGAATGACAGTCCCATCATATCTGATCACTGTCATTCCATCTGCCTTATGGCGAATACAGGGAGTCATTCCTCAGTAGTGGGGGTTGAATGGATGGGTAGAGGTTACAGAGATAAGGAGGCTTCCAGGGGCTCGAGGCTGTTAGAGTTAAACAGAGTTACATCTGGTCAAGAAGGTCAGTGGCACAAAGGGGTTTGGGGATTGGAGGAATTTACAGAGATAGAGGAAGCTGGTTTAGATTCTGGAGATAGGGATAGGGATGGATGTAGGGAAAGGCAGTCAGTCTGAAAGACAGAGACTGTGGGTGTTTCAGGGAGAAGTGTATTGTACATACTATCAGAGATATGGAATGTTGTAGTGACGGAAGACATTGACAGTTATAAGGCAGCTTCCAGGTTCTGAAGGCTACACAGATAGGAAGGCAATGGAGAATGCCAGGTTACTGAGTTGGAGAGAATTACACAAATGGGGAAGCTTGCACAAACTGAAAGAGGTTCCTGTGGTCAGGAGGGTTGAGGGGTTGGGGGGGAGAGGGGGAGGTTTAAATAGATTAAGATCAAAGAATTGGAGAAGGATAAGGAGGTTACAGATATATGGATTGGGTGAGCTGACATTGAAAGTGAGTCCCATGAGAACTGGAGAGTAACAAAGATTGGGGTTTGTGCTAAGATCGGGAAATTGTCAGGGATTCCAAGGGATTACCCAACAAGTGAAGATTAAAGGGGCTGCATAGATTGGGGTGTTGTCAGGACTGGAAGAGGTTACACAGAAAGGGAGGGCTTTTAGTGCTGTAGATGTTTATGGAGATAGTGGCAGGGCTGAAGCAGTTTGCAGTGACATGAAAACTTTTAGGACAGTACTAAGATATACAGGCTTTAGTTAATGCAATAATGGGAAGCTTAATAGGGCTGGAGGAGCGAAGAAAGGTACAGACAGCAGTGGTGGCTGCAGATGTTAACGGATTATAGAGAGAGTTCCAGGTTAGGGAGAGTGTGGGCTTCAGATTATGACAGCCATTGTATGAAGTGGAGTAGTGCTCTTCCAGCACCACTAATCCAGTATTTGGCTTTCAGTATCTGTAGTCATTGTTTTTACCTTGTTGATTTTAACCCTACTGCGAATCCTCTTGCAAGGATGCCTGCTTGAACAGGTTTTCCTCCTCTCTCTACAAGAATCTCAGGGAGTCCCTCTCCCACTGCAACTCCCAGGTCATTTCCTCTGCTCTGAAGCTCTTCAACCATGTCGTGCAGTAACTGTCACCTTGACTTGCCCGGACTTGTCCGACCTGCCTATCTTCTTTTCCACCTATCCACTCCACCCTCTCCTCCTTGACCTATCACTTTCATCTCCTCCCCAACTCACCCATTGTACTCTATGATAATCTCTCCCCACCCCCACCCTCCTCTAGCTTATCTCTCCATGCTTCAGGCTCACTGCCTTTATTCCTGATGAAGGGCTTTTGCCCGAAACGTCGATTTCGCTGCTCGTTGGATGCTGCCTGAACTGCTGTGCTCTTCCAGCACCACTAATCCAGTATTTGGTTTTCAGCATCTGCAGTCATTGTTTTTACCTTGTTGGTTTTAGCCTTGGAAAATGATGAGTTTGCAACTATAAAAGGTGCTGAAGGAACTGGAAGTGTAAAAAATGTAGGGATAGTTGTGGAAGCAGTTGGTGGTTAGAGATAGGGAGAATTGCAGAGACTGCAGGGGATCATACAGACAGGGGGATTTTTAAGAGCAGGGGAAAGTAACAGAAATAGACAAAGTGCAGTGTCTGAAGAGGGTTCAGCAACCAGGAGGTTTCAAGGTGCAGGACAAAGTTACAAAGACTGGGACAGCTCTAGGGATTGGAGGAGCAAAGATAGGGAGGGATTTCAACCCTGTACGATAGCATGTTACAGAGATGGGGAGAGTTTCACAACTAAAGGGAGTTAGTAAGATCAGGAGGATTTGAGGTTATTGCAGCAGCTTTAACTATATAGTTTCTCCAGAGATAGGGAGGGTTGTGGAGACTTGAACAGGTGACATAGAGACGGAGGGTTTTAAGAATAAGGAGGATTTTTCAGAGAAACGGAAGGATGTAGGGATGGAACATGGTGAGAGTCACAGTGACAATTACGGCAGCTCATGAAGGTAACAGAAATAACTAGTGTAGTGATAAGGGGAGCACATTAAAGGCATAAAGATTTGTAATGTCTGAAAGAGATTACATGCACAGCAAGGGGTGTAGGGGCTACTAGAGTTTAAAGAGACTGAGTCTGGTTGAGAGAGGACGAGTTTATTGGCATCATTAGGATTGTAGAGACTAAATTCCATGATAGGTAGAACTGGATCGTATCCACAGCCATGGAGGATATTAACAGGTGGAGGAGGTTCCAAAGGTCAGGATTCCTTGGGGGATTTCACATGTAGTGAGATTCTCAGGTAGGAGCCTGACATAGTTATAAAGACAGGGAGGTATTTCAGGTCTGGAAGGGATTACACAGATCGGGACATTTCAATGGACTGCGTAATTGTTCACAGATTAGGAAGGGTTGGAGGAGCTGGCGAAGTTTACCCAGATAGGGACGGATGCAGAGGTTAAAGGCAAATGTATTGACATGGAGGTGGTATTAGTAGGAGGAGCTTACAGGGATAGACAGGACTGTCAGGGTTTACAGGGATGAAGGAATTTAGTATCTACTGGAGAAGTTTAGGGATTAGGGTGTTAGGGGTTAGAGAACCTGACAGAGACACAGAGCAGTGTATGGACTAGAGGAGATTCCAAACAGAGGAAGGATTATCGGGACTGGAGGATATTACAGAGATCACTAATACAGCATGGACTAGGATTAATGCCTGGGTCCTCCTGTGCTGTCTCAGTGAGGACCGTACAGCAGAGGGGAAAGCAGGACCCTCACAAGATGGTTGGGATTGAAGCCTTGAATGTAGCTGTTCCTTGCCCAGCATTGTATCTATGTCCTATATCTGTCAACCATGTTTCTGTTACGCTGGAATATCCCGGTCCACAGAGCTAATCCATGCTCTGAGCTCATCTGCCTTTCCAGTCAGGTCTTGTGCGTTGCCAGTCAGCCAACCTTCCCCCCACCCCCAACCAAGGGATACTGATTTCCATCTGGTTCAACTCCAACCCGCGCCCCCCTTTGACAGATCACCTCTACCCCAGAAGAGATCCCAATGATCCAAGGACTGAAAACCCTGCCCCCGACATCTGTTCCTCAGCCACACATCCATCCGTCCTATCTTTCTATGTCTATCCTCACTGGCACGTGGCACTGGGAGTAATCTGGAGATCACTACCCTTGAGGTCCTGCTTTTCAACTTCTTTCCTAACACCCGATACTCATTGCACAGGACCCCATCACTTTGTCTACCTCTGTCATGTGGACCGATGTGCACAATGACCTCTGGCTGTTCACCCTTCCCCTTCAGAATGTTCAGTAACCGCTCAGAGACATCCTTGACCCTGGTACCCAGGAGGCAGCACACCAGCTGGGGGTCTCTTCTGCAGCCACACAGTCTCGTGTCTGTCCCCCTTACAACTGAGTCTCCGATAATGAGACAGGATGTGGCAAACAGAGACTGGTTTGAACTGTTTGCAGTTAGGGCTATATGTGGAAAGTGGAATATGTTAAAGTGAAACAGTGAGAATCCATGGCCAGTGTGCTAATAAAATGGGAATGACAAAGGCAGCAAGTCCAGTGAATACTGATCAAGTGATATCGTGAGTTTGATAAAGAACATACAGTGCAATAAAATCATGTGAAGTCATTCACAAGTATAGAGAGTGCAAGGGGTCCTTAAAAAATAAGGGGCAAGCAATGGCCATGAAATATCATTGGTAGACAGTATTAAGGAAAAGCTACAGGATATTTTGTGACTATAGTCAGAGGATTCCCAGCTAAAGACTGCATCTTGCTGGAAACCAAAGGGACATTCTGTGCATGGAGCCAACGGAAGTATTTGATGTTCTTCAATGAATACTTCCCGTCTGTGTTCACACCAGAGAAAGGCATTGTAGCCGGGGATTTCTGTTGATATGGTGAGGTTCGAGAATATGTTTAAGATCAATAAGGAGGATGTATTAAATTTTTTTCTCAGGCTTAAAGGTGGAGAAATCCCCAGAGCCCAATGAAATGTATCCCAGGCGGCTATGGGTGGTAAGGGAGGAGATCGCTGGTGTCCTGGCGGATATATTTAACACTTTGCTGGCCACAGGTGAAGTGTTGAATGACTGGAGGATCGCGAATGTGGTTCCTTTGTTCAAGAAGGGCAGGAGGGATAGGCCAGGTAATTACAGAGCAGATAGTCTGACAGCAGGGGGAGGGATATTATTGGAAACAATTCTGAGGGACAGAATGAATTAATAATTGGAAAGGCAGGAAACAATTCGGGATAGTCAGCACGGATTTGGTAAAGGAAGATCCTGTCTGATAAATTCTGCTGAGTTTTATTTGAAATCACGAATAAAAATATTGATGAGGGCTGTGCAGATGATGTGGATTCCTTGGAGTTCACTATGGCCTTTGACAAGGTCCCACATGGAAGGCTGGTCCAACAGACCAATGGAATCGAAGGCAAGTTGGTAAATTGGATCCACAATTGGTGGAGGGTTGGTTTTATGTTTGAAATTCTTTCATCAGTGGGTATACCACAGGCATCTGTGCAGGAGCCATTGCTGTTTGTATGTGCATGAATACCTTGGATGTGAAAGCAGAAGGTATCATTATCAGGTTTGCAGATGACATGAAAGGTGAGTGTGTTGCCCACAGTGAAGGGGATGGTCTCAAGCTACAATCTGAAGGTTGAGGCTGGGACAGAATTTCAAAAGAGACATTTAAATAGACAAGGCAGGCAAGAGCACAGCAGGCAATGAGAGAAAACTGATCAATTAAACTACTTTATTTCAACATAACAGGCCTAGCAGGAAAGGCAGATGAACTTGGTGCATGGACGGGTACATGTGACTGAGACACCATAGATATTACAGAAATACAGCTGAGGGAGGGACAGGACTGACAGCTCTACGTACCAGGGTACAGATTCTACAGGATGGAAAGAATAGGAGGTGAGAGCAGAGGGGGAGTGGAGTTTTTGATCAGTGAAGCATCACTGCCGCACTTAGAGAGGACATTTCTGGAGATCGCCCAATGATGCTGTAATGGTGGAAATGAGAAATTAAGAATTGGTCATCACTTTGATATGACTGCACGACAGGCCCTCAATAGACAGTGGGAAAATTGAGCAGCAAATATGTCGGGAGATCTCAGATACCTGTAAGAATGATAGCATTGTAATGGTCGGGGATTTTAACTTTCCAAACTTCGACTAGGGCTGCCAGAGTGTTCAGAATTTGGATGGGAGGGATTTGTTCGGCATGTTCAACGAAACTGTCCCAATCAGAATGTCAATGGTCGGACTGCAGGAAGGGGTATAACCTGACCTTCGCTTGGGATACAAGGTAGGGAAAGGGACTGAGGTGTTCGTGGGGAAACACTTTGGCAAGTCACAACAATCATATTAGTTTGAAAATAGCAATGGAAAACAACATGCCTGGTTCACAAGTTAATGATCAAAACTGGCCTTGCCTGAATCCAGAAGGTACTAGTCAAGAGCATTTAACAATTGATTATGGAGGCTATTTGCTAGTAAAGGGACGTCAGGCAGATGGGAAGCTTTCAAAATTGAGATAAAATGAGAGAGTTCAGGCCAGCATATTCCTGTTAGTGTGAAGGATAATGCTGATACAAGTAAGAAACACTGAATGACTGGAGATATTGAGGTTCTGATCAAGAGAAATGGAGAACGTGTCAAATATAGCCAGCTGGATTCAGGGAATCCATTGAAGAGCATTGCGGTGGAGTAATACACTTAAGTGGGAAATCAGGAGGGCCCAAAGGGAACCACAGAAAGCTTTCGCAGATCAAACTGAGGAAAATATAAGTATATTAACAACAGAAGATTAAATACCGACGGAATATGGTTCCTTAATGATCAATGGGGCCAACCAAGTGTGGAACCAGAGGAGATGGCTGAGATCCTAAACGAAATTTTCACGTTTCAACTTACTGTGAAGAATGACTGGGAAAGTTAGGGAAATAAACAATGATGTCTTCAAAAGAATCCACATTACAGAACAGGAGATACTGGAGGTTTTAAAACGCATAAAAGGTAGAGAAATCCCTGGGAACTAATCCAGTACATCCCTGGATATTGTGGGAAGCTCAGGAAGAAATTGTGGGGTCCCATAAAGAAATTTTTCTATCACTGACAGCCACGGGTGATGAGCTGGAAGCCTGGAGTGTGGCTGATGTTGTGCCACTTTAGGAAAGTCTGCAGGGGAAAGCCAGGGACATAAACACCAATTAGCTTGATGTCAGTGGTGTGTAAGTTGTTGGGAGTGATTCTGCTGAACAGGAGTTACATGCATTTGCAAAGCAAGGATTAATTGGGGATAGTCAGCACAGCTTTGGAGTATTACATAGAATTCTGATCATCCTGATTTAGGAAGCATTATCTGAAATTGTAATTGGAGCAAAGATTGACGAAGATGTGACTGATGCTGGAGAGTTTGACAGAATCCGAGAATCTGGATAAGCTGGAAAGCAACATGGGGTAATGAGATAGCTTTGGCAGGTAAGGTTAAGGAGAATGCAAAGAATTTTCTATAGCATAGAAGGACAAAAAAAAACAAATGGAGAGACAATAGGACCACTTAAAGATCAGTGAGGCCATCCATATGTGGAACCACAGGAGATGGGCGCGACCCTAAATGAATATTTCATGTCAGATCGCACTGTGGACAAAGACTAAGAAACAAAGGGAAATAAACAATGATGTCTTGAAAAAGAAGAGGGGGTGCGGGCGGTCTTAGAACACAAAGGTAGAGAAAGCCCTAGGTCCTGAACAAGTGTATCCCAGAATATTGTGGCAAATTAGTGGCAGGGACATGAGCAGAGATATTTCTATCATTGTCCTTTGTATTTGCATTGGGCGTATGTGGCTGACGGGTAACCATATAAAAGTTTAGAAAACCATGAGGGATACAGGTAAGTTGATTCGCCAACATCTTTACCCCAGGGTAGTGGAGTCCATAACTAGATGGGATTGAAGTGCGTCAGGAGGAGGTGTTAACAATTCTGCAAACTGTAAAACTAGCTAAGTCCCCTGGGCTGGATAGGATTTATCCTCGTATTCTCTGCGAAGCCAGGAAGGAGATTGCTGAGTCTTTGGCTTTGATCTTTATATTGTCATTGTCTACAGGAATAGTGCCAGAAGGTTGGAGGATAGCAAATGTTGTCCCCTTGTCCATGGAGGGAAGCAGAGAAAACCCTGGTAATTATACGAGCTGTGAGCCTTAATTTGATTCTGGGTGAAGTGTTGGAAAGGCTTATACGAGATAGGATTTATCACCATCTGGAGATGAATAAGTTGATGAGGGATAGTCAACACGGTTTTTTGAAGGGTAGGTCGTGCATCGCAAACCGCTGAGATCTTTGAGAAGGTGACCAATGAGGTGGATCAGGGTAAAGCAGTTGATGTAGTGTTTTTGGAATACAGTAAGGCTTGTTTGTTAAGTTTGTTAAGGCTCCCCATGGTAGGTCATTGCAGACAATACAGAGGCATGGGATTGTGGGTAACTTCACAGTTGGGATCAGAAATTGGCTCAATGAAAGAAGACAGAGAGTAGTGGTTGATGGGGAACATACATCCTGGAATTCAGTTACTAGTGGATGTGTTTTGGATCCACTGTTGCTTCTCATTTATATAAATCACCTGGTTGAGGGCATTGAAGGATGGATGAGTGAAGTTACGGATTACACTAAGGTTGGGAGAGTTGTGCATAGTGATGCAGGATGTTGTAGGTTACAGAGACACATAGATAAACTGCAGAGCTAAACTGAGAGTTCGCAAATGGAGTTTAATACGGAAAAGTGTGAGGTGATTCACTTTGGAAGGAGTAACAGGAACACAGAGTACTGGGCTAATGGTAAAATTCTTGGTAGTGTCGGTGAACAGAGAGATCTCTGTGTCTATGTACATTGATCCCTGAAAATTGTCACTCAGGTTGATAAGTTTGTTCAGAAGGCATTCGGTGGGTTAGCTTTTATTGGTAGAGGGATTGAGTTTCGGAACAATGAGCTCATGCTGCAGCTGTACAAAACTAGTGGGTGGCCACACCTGGGGTATTGGTTCCAGTTCAGGTCACTACATTACAGCAAGGATATGAGAGCTTTGGAAAGGGTTCAGAGGAGATTTCCTAGGATGTCACTTGGTCTGGAGGGAAAATCTTACAAGGAAAGGCTGAGGGACTTGAAGCTGTTTTCGTTTGAGAGAAAATGTTTGAGGCGAATTAATTGAGGCATATAAGATAAGCACAGGGTGAAATGAGTTGAGAGGCTTTTCCCTCGGATGGCAATGCCTTGCATGAGGGGAGATAGGTGTAGGACAGATATCAGAGGTAGCTTCTTAATTCAGAGAGTAGTAGGGGGCGTGGAACGCACTGTCTGCAACAGTAGTAGACTCACCAACTTTAAGGGTATTTAAATGGTCATTGTATAGGCATATGGACAATAATGGAATAGTGTTGGTTAGATGGGCTTCAGATTGGTTCCAGAAGTTGGCATAACATTGAGGGCCGAAAGGCATGTAGTGCACTGTCATGTTCTATGGTCTAGAGGGCATAAATATAAGGTGACAGAGGAAAGACTTTAAAGGAACGAGAACATTTTTCACACAGAGAATGGTGCAGGTGTGGAATGAGCTTCCGGGGGAAATGGTAGAGAAAAGTAGAATAGCAACATGTAAAAGACATTTGGGCAGGTACATGTAGAGGAGAAGGTTTGAAGGTATATGTGTCAAATGTAGAGAAACGCGTCTCATTCAGGGATTCTTGTTAGCATGGAGTGGTTGGATCGAAAGAACTGATTCCGTGCTGCATGCCTCTGTCTCCAGTTATTGGAGGAGGAGACAACAGAGATAAAGCATGTTGTAGACACTGAAGAAAGTTACAGAGATAGGGATGGTAGGTTGGAATGCAGTATGTTTCAAATATGTGGAGGGACTATTGGAAGGAGGAGGTTACAGAGATAGGAAATGTTATAGGAATTAAAAATTATTAAAGACATTGGACCACAAGACATGCCACAGATAGTGTTGCGGAGTAGTGAGTCTTAGTACAACAGAACTTACAGTAGGGATGGTGATTGAGCCTGGGGTGTGTGTGTACTGTAGTCCCCATCCAGCACTGTATCAATGTCATGCCTTGTTCACAGATGCTTGGAGCCCTCTCATTGTTCTTTGCTCTGTGCACTGTGAGCGATCTTACTTCACTACGGGATTTATTGCAGGCTCCAGATCTCTTTTCCAGTTGTCTGTCTCTGGCTGACTAACTCTGATCAATGTGGTGATGGACGATCCACCCCGCAGCTGGAAAGACTATTGAGTCAGGACCTTCCTGAATACCTACAGGAGACAGAGAAATAGACACAATGGGGAATTAGACTGATGTAGTGAGGGTTACATGTGGAGAATGGCACTGAGTTCCACAGAGATCTGAAAAATGGAGCGATATTAAGTAAGAGCACCAGATTGCTGGAAGATGTCAGGATCACACAATTGTATCGGGAGAATGGGTTTAGCTTCATGAAGCCCTGGTATCAGTGCTCAGGAATGAGCAACCAGTGAGCAGGTGAAGTGATGGCCTAGTGGTATTATTACGATAAAATTTATCCAAAACCTCAGCTAATGTTCAGGGGAGGCAGGTTTAAATCACACCATCTGAAATTGAGACATTTGAAATCAATAGTTTTAAAACTAATAATAATCCATAAATAAGTATGAGCCCATTGCTGATGGACAAAAAAAACAAACGCTTGCCCTTTCGAGAAGGACATCTTCCCATCCTCACGTGGTCTGCACGACATCCCCACAGCAAAGTGTTTGCCTCTCAATGACCCTCTGAAATGGCCGAGCAAGTTACTCAGTTCAAGGGCAGCTAGGGCTGGGCAAGAAAGGCTGGTCAGCCAGGGACACCCACATCCCATAACTGATTTCCAAAATAATCCATTAGGATGGTCCCACTGGAATATGCTGGGAGCAGTGTCCTGGCTAATCATGTCAGTAGGTTTATGGACAGAGCTTTAAACTGGCAGAGAGGATGGAGGGACAGGGTTCAGGTGAAAGGAGCTTTCCAAATCCAAAGAGAAAAGGTGAAGCATCAGAACAGCGCAGGGATGTGGCTGAAGACAAGCAGAAAGGAACAGGATGGGACAAAGTTTAACTAAAACTGTACATCAGTGAATAGATTTGTGACAGAAAATTGTAAGAAAGAGTAGGTTATGTTATTTTTTAAATGGATAATGTCGCTGTAATAAGGTAGATGGATTTAAGACTCAGAGATAAAAGAGATTTAGACACCAGAGAGACATGCTTCCAGAGTGAACAAAAGTATTCAATAGTTCACAATCTTGTGCAAACTCAGGCAAAATGGGCAACGCTAACAATAATGGGAAACAAAGGCATTACAGAGAATGCATTTGACCTCAAATCATGAAGTAGAGTCAGTCTGAATGTAAATTCTGGCTACTACTTGCCAAGGACTCAAGCAGCAGAACAGTTTTACCCACCGAACAGCATTCCAATTTTCATCACTGCATTACACAGGAGCTCATTGGAATTTTTGATAAAGGCATAATGATAATTCAGTGAAACTTCAAAATTCATATAATCTGGGACAATCACCCTGACAAGAGTGATATTGAAAGAGGAGTTCGGAGAATTTTTTTCAATATTTCTTTGAATAAAACATTGTACAACTGGGTCGGGATGTAACTATCTCAGACCCACCGTTGCGCGATGAAACTTAGTGAATGCTTAATTTCACCTGGAGAGATCCTCCACCAAATTGTGATAAAGTGCAGTTTTAAGGAATATAACGTCTTAAAGTGAATCACAGAAAGGACAAGCTGCATCTGAAAACAAAAACAACCAATTACATGAGTTTGAGAGGAGAACTGACCAAGGTAAACAGGCTAAACAGACTGAAATATGTGTCTGTAAATGAATAATGGAAAACATTTGAAGGACAGTGTAAAACACTTAACAAAAGGACATTCAATTGAAACAGACAAAACCTCAGCAAGAAATCCCCACTGGCCCCTCACTCAGGACAAAATGGAACATATTAGATTATGAGGCTGACAATGTCACCAAATATACTTAAAATCCTGAAGTGAGAGAGTGTTTTAGGAGTAAGTATTAAAGGGATTGCAAAGGGTCTGCGAGCAGGAGGAGGGCAGTGGGAAGGGGAATCATTCTCACAGTTTATTTGCACAAAAGGAACAGGGAGAGGTGAAGATGCTGGAGGTGGTGAGAAAGTTACAGAGAGTGGTCAGGGCCTGAACACAGCCAGTACGGATCGCTGCAGCTGGAGGGCTTTGCAGAGGTAGGGATAGATAGAAGCATTTTATTTATTCATTCATGCAATGTGGGTGTCACTGCCTGGACCAGCATACATTGCCCCACTGGTAATTACCCAGAGGGTAGCTCAGAGTCAGAAATATTGCTGTGGGTCTGGAGTCACATGTTAGCCAGACCAGGTTGGAATGTCAGATGCCCTTCCCTAAAGGAGGTAAGTGAACCAGATGATTTCTTCCGACTGATCAACAATGTTTTATGGTGGCCCCACCAATGTCTTTTACAGCCACAACATGACATCCCAACTCCTACTCTCAATGCTCTACCCAATGAAGGTAACCATCCCAAATGTTTGCTTCACCAGCCTGTCTACCTGTGACACCACTTTCAAAAACTGTGTACCTGCATCCCTGGGTCTCTGACTGATAACACTACCCAGGGCCCGAACATTAACTGTACAATTGCCACCCTGGTTTGTTTCACGAAAATAGAACACTTCACCTTTATCGAATTAAACTCTATCTGCTATTCTTCAGCCCACTATCCCAGCAGAACTGTTCATCCTGTTGTTTCATATATAACCTTCTTCACTGTCCACTTTTCCACCAATGTCAGTGTCACCCAAAAAAAGCTTACTTATCTGGAAACAAATACGCCCATCCAAACCATTTATCCAAATTACAAAAAAACAGTGGACCCACTCCACCGCTGGTCACATGCCTCCTGTCAGAAAAACAACATGTCGCCCATCACCCTCTGTCTCCTACCATCAAGCAAATTTTTTATCCAGTTGACTAGCTCCTCCTGAATGTTATAACCTTTTACATTGATCTGAGCTTATTACCCAGTTTACCACATAGAAAGTAGACTACAGAACAGTACAGCACAAGACCCTTCGGCCATGATGCCATGCCAATCTTTTATCCGACTGTAAGATCAAACTAACCTACATATTCTTCATTTTACTGCCATTCATGTGCCTATCCAGAAGTATATTAACTGTTCCAAATGCATCTAATTTTACTGCCACCGCTGGCAGTGCATTCCACTCACCTACCACTCTATATGTAAAAAACCTACCTCTGAAATCTCCCCTTAACCACTGGCTAATCACCTTAACATTAGATTCCCTTGTAATAGCTAGTTATGTCAAGGTAAAAAATGTTTCAACATTCACTCTCTCTGTGCCTCTCATCATCTTGTTCACCTCTACCAAGTCACCCCTCACCCTTCTTCACTCCAATGAGAAAAGCCTTAGCTCCCTCAAACTTTCTTCATAAGACATGCTCTCCAGTACAGGCAGCATCCTGGTAAATCTCCTCTATACCCTCTCTAAAGCTTCCACATCCTTCCTGTAATGAGGGGACCAGAACTGAACACAATATTCCAAGAGTGGTCTAACCAGAGCTCTATACAGCTGCAGCATAACCTCACGGCTTTAAAACTCAATCCCCAAACGAATGAAATCCCACACAATATATTCCTTCTTAACAAGGCTCTCAGCTTGGGTGGCAGCTTTGAGGGATCTAGGGACTTGGAACCCAAGATCCCTCTGTTCCTCCACACTGCCAAGGATCCTATCTTTAACCCTGCATTCTGCATTCAAATTCAACCTTCCAAATGAATGACTTCACACTTTTCCAGATTAAACTCCATCTGCCACGTTTCAGCCCAGCTCTACATCCTGTCAATGTTCCGTTGCAACCTATAACAGCCCTCCACACTATCAACCACTCCACCAACCCTCGTTTCATTGGCAAACTTTCTAACCCACTCTTCCACTCACACATCCAAGTCATTCCTAAACTCACAAAGAGATGAGGTCCTGTAACCTCTCCCTGCAGAAAACCACTAGTCATTGAGCTCCAGGATGAATGCTTTCCATCTATCATCACCCTCTGTCTTCTGTGGCCAGTAATCCTGTATCCAGACAGACAGTTTCCCATGCCTCCGTACTTTCTGAATGAACCATAAAAGTGTTTTGTCACATTCTCAATAGATTCAATAAGATTTGTGAGGCATGACCTGCCCCTTACAAAACCATACTATCTCTAATCAAACTATGGTTTTCTACGGAGTCATAAAACCGCTCTCTCAGAGTCCTCTCCAATTATCTGCACACCACGGACAGAAGACTGACAGGTCTGTAATTCCCAGGATTATCCCTATTCCCTTTCCTGAACAAGGGAATAACATTTGCCAACCTTGAATCATCTGGTACGACTCCAGTAGACAGTGAAGGTGCAAAAGTCATCGCTAAGTGTGCAGCAATCTCTTCCCTCGCTTCCTCTAGTAACTTTGGGTTCATCCAGTCTGGTTCAGCGACTTACCTATCCTTGTCTTTTACAAAATTTTCAGCACATCCTCCTTCTTAACATCCACCTGTTAACATATATCAGCCTGTTTCACGCTGTCCTCACAAATAACAAGGTCCCTCTCAGCAGTGAATACTGAGGCATAGTATTCATTAAGGACCTCCCCTACCTCCTGTGACTCCAGGCGCAAGTTGCCTCCACTATCCCTACCCTCACTCTTGCCATCCTCATCTTCCTCCCATAATTGGAGAATGCCTTACGGTTTTCCTTAATCCTTCCTAAGAAAGCTTTTTCATGCCCCCTTCTAGTTGTCCTAAGTCCATTCCTCATTTCCTTCCTGGTATCTCCAGGGATTCGCTACAGTGTGGAAACAAGCCACTTGGCCGAACACCTCCATATTAAACCTCCAAACAGTACAGCACCCAGAACCATCCCACCAACCTAATTCTCTCCATTTGCCCTGACTAATGCGCCAAACCTACACATCTGTGAACTCTATGGGTAATGTAGCATGGCTGAGTCACCTAACATGTATATCCTTGGGCTGTGGGGGGAAAATAGAGCACGTGGAGGAAACCCACAGAGACACAGGGAGAATGTGCAAACTGCACACAGACTGTCGCCTGAGGTTGGAATCGAAATGGAGTCCGTGGTGCTATGAGGTCACGGTGCTAACCACTGAGTCATCGTGCTGCTCCATGTTACCCTCTGGAAACCTGTCTGATTCTTGCGTCCTCCTTCCTCCTGGCTAGATGTACTACATCCCTTTGAACCTTGTTAAATGCTTCGCTAAAGTCCACGTGGACAATGTGCACTGCTCTGCCTTCATCTATCTCTTGGCCACCTCCTCGAAGAGTCAATCCGGTTTGTGAAACTCAGTTTCCCACTCACAAAGCCATGCTGACCATCTCGAATCAGCCCTTGCCTTTCCAAATATACGTAGCTCCTTTCTTTCAGAATCTCCTCCGACAACTTCCCCATCACTGGACTCACGGGGCTGTAATTTCCTGGCTTTTCCCTGGAGCCCTTAAGTGATGGAACAGCATTAGCCGCCCTCCAGTCTTTCAACACCTCACAGTGTCTGTTGATAATATAAATATCTCTGGAAGGGCCACTGCTATCTCTTCTCTAGCTTCCCACAGTATTCTAGGATTGACCTAATGAGCTACTGAGGATTGATCTAGCTTTATTTGTTTTAAGATTCCAGCACTTTCTCTTCTTTGTTGAGGATTCTTTCCAAGACATCTCTGTTTATTTCCCCAAGTTCCCGAGCTTCCATGTCTTTCTCCACAGTAAATGCTGACAAGACTATTTTGCCGAATATCTCACCCATCTCCTCTGGTTCCACATATAGGCGACCTTATTGATCATTAAGTGGCCCTATTCTCTCCCAAGTTACTCTTTAGCCCTTATTGAAACTTGCATAAAGGCTTCTGATAATTCAAATACACCATATCCCCGATACCACTGCACCTCCTACACACTTACAATTCTGCCATTTATATTCACACCAACAAATTCAATCCAACAGGCTCGTTGCTGTATCCGTCGGCATGGAGACCACTGTCACACACAGTTACTGTACTGCCCTTGCCATAAGTACATTCAATGTCCCGACTGTAACCATATTGACATTCCCATCACTGTTTGGTGCCTACAAAAGAATTCCTGATAACGGTTGCTGCTGCTTGCTTATTAAGGTAAAAACAATAACTGCAGATGCTGAAAACCAAATACTGGGTTACTGGTGCTGGAAGAGCACAGCAGTTCAGGCAGCATCCAACAAGCAGCGAAATCGACGAAAAGCTCTTCATCAGGAATAAAGGCAGTGAGTCTGATGCATGGAGAGATAAGCTAGAGGAGGGTGGGGGTGGGGAGAGAGTAGCATAGAGTACAATGGGTGAGTGGGGGAGGAGATGAAAGTGATAGGTCAAGGAGGAGAGGGTGGAGTGGATAGGTGGAAAAGAAGATAGGCAGGTCGGACAAGTCAAGGAGGCAATAACTGAGCTGGAAGTTTGAAACTAGGATGAGGTGGGGGAAGAGGAAATGAGGAAGCTGTTTAAGTCCACATTGATGTCCTGGGGTTGAAGTGTTCCGAGGCGGAAGATGAGGCGTTCTTCCTCCAGGCGTCTGGTGGTGAGGGAGCGACGGTGAAGGAGGCCCAGGACCTCCATGTCCTCGGCAGAGTGGGAGGGGGAGTTGAAATGTTGGGCGACGGGGCAGTTTGGTTGATTGGTGCGGGTGTCTCGGAGATGTTCCCTAAAGCGCTCTGCTAGGAGGCGCCCAGTCTCCCCAATGTAGAGGAGACCACATCGGGAGCAACGGATACAATAAATGATATTGGTGGATGTGCAGGTGAAACTTTGATGGATGTGGAAGGCTCCTTTAGGGCCTTGGATAGAGGTGAGGGAGGAGTTGTGGGCACAGATTTTACAGTTCCTGCGGTGGCAGGGGAAAGTGCCAGAATGGGAGGGTGGGTCGTAGGGGGTTGTGGACCTGACCAGGTAGTCACGGAGGGAAAGGTCTTTGCGGAAGGCGGAAAGGGGTGGGGAGGGAAATATATCCCTGGTGGTGGGGTCTTTTTGGAGGTAGCGGAAATGTCGGTGGATGATTTGGTTGATGCGAAGGTTTGTAGGGTGGAAGGTGAGCACCAGGGGCGTTCTGTCCTTGTTACCGTTGGTGGGGTGGGGTCTGAGGGCGGAGGTGCGGGATGTGGACGAGATGCGTTGGAGGGCATCTTTAACCACGTGGGAAGGGAAATTGCGGTCTCTAAAGAAGGAGGCCATCTGGTGTGTCCTATGGTGGAACTGGTACTCCTGGGAGCAGATACGGCGGAGGCGGAGAAATTGGGATTACGGGATGGCATTTTTGCAAGAGAAAGGGTGGGAAGAGGTGTAATCAAGGTATCTATGGGAGTCGGTGGGTTTGTAAAAAATGTCAGTGTCAAGTCGGTCGTCACTAATGGAGATAGAGAGGTCCAGGAAGGGGAGGGAGGTGTCAGAGATAGTCCAGGTAAATTTAAGGTCACGGTGGAATGTGTTGGTGAAGTTGATGAATTGCTCAACCTCCTCGCGGGAGCACGAGGTGGCGCCAATGCAGTCATCAATGTAGCGGAGGAAGAGGTGGGGAGTGGTGCCGGTGTAATTACGGAAGATGGACTGTTCTACATAGCCAACAAAGAGACAGGCATAGCTGGGGCCCCTACGTGTGCCCATGGCTACGCCTTTGGTCTGGAGGAAGTGGGAGGATTCAAAGTAGAAATTGTTAAGGGCGAGGACCAGTTCGGCCAAACGAATGACAGTGTCAGTGGGAGGGTACTGTTGGGGACGTCTGGAGAGGAAAAAAAGGAGGGCTTGGAGGCCCTGGTCATGGCGAATGGAGGTGCAGAGGGATTGGATATCCATGGTGAAGATAAGGCGTTGGGGGCCGGGGAAACGGAAATCTTGGAGGAGGTGGAGGGCGTGGGTGGTGTCTCGAACGTATGTGGGGAGTTCCTGGACTAGGGGGGATAGGACAGTGTCAAGGTAGGTAGAGATGAGTTCAGTGGGGCAGGAGCATGCTGAGACAATGGGTCGGCCAGGGTGGTCAGGCTTTTGGATCTTGGGAAGGAGGTAGAACCGGGCAGTGCGGGGTTCCCGGACTATGAGGTTGGAAGCTGTGAGTGGGAGATCTCCTGAGGTGATGAGGTTCTGTATGGTCTGGGAGATGATGGTTTGGCGATGGGGGGTGGGGTCATGGTCGAGGGAGCAGTAGGAAGAGGTGTCCTCGAGTTGGCTTCAGCGGTGTAGAGGTCAGTGCGCCAGACTACCACTGCGCCCCCTTTATCCGCTGGCTTGATGGTGAGGTTGGGATTGGAGCAGAGGGATTGGAGGGCTGCGCGTTGTGAGGGTGAGAGGTTGGAGTGGGGGAGGGGGGACGACAGGTTGAGGCAGTTAATGTCCCGGCGGAGTTAGGAAATGAAGAGGTCGAGGGCAGGTAACAGGCCAGCGCGGGGTGTCCAGGTGGATGCATTGTGTTGGAGGTGGGCGAAGGGGTCCTTGGAAGGTGGGCGGGAGTCCTGATTGTGAAAGTAAGCTCGGAGGCGAAGGCGACGGAAGAATTGTTCGATGTCACATCGTGTATTAAATTCATTGATGCGTGGACGGAGGGGGATGAAGGTGAGTCCTTTGATGAGGACTGATCGTTCGTCCTCAGTGAGTGGGAGGTCTGGAGGGATGGTGAAAACTCGTCAGGGCTGGGAGCTGGGAGCTGGTGCGGATGTGGAGCAGGGAGTGGGGTTGCAGCCAGTACCTGGAGAGGGTGTGATGATGGGGGAATGGGGGTGGAGGCATGAGCTGGGGTAATGTTGCACTCGGGGTTCTGGGGTGTGGGGATAGTGACAGTGGGGTCTGTGGGGGGCGTGTCAGCAGAATGCAGGTGAGTGGCGCTGGTGGAGGCGGAAGTGGTGGTGATCATGGCAGTAGGGGAAGTCACTGAGCGTGTGGCATCAGCGATGATGTGAGGGCTGGAAGTGGCTGTGGGATTGGCCATGATGTGGGTGGAAGTGACATCATCACTCAGCGTGGGAGTGGTAGCTGCGTCAGCCGCATGGCTAATGCCGTTTCCGAGGACAGGGGAATCTTCTGGAATGTTTGACGAGCACTGGTTATGGAGGTGGGTGGATAAAAGTTTGTTGTACTTACAGTTTTTGATGTTTGAGATGGAATTGAAATAGAGTTTGTTGAGAGTTCTCAGCCCTCCTTTTCGTATTCAGATCTACATGATTGCCTCATTAATGCATTAACCTCATGCTTCCTTCATAACTTGTTGGCTTTTTGCCTAGTCTGCATATTGGGACTAGATTGGGTTGGGATATCTGCACAGTGGTTTGACCGAAGGGTCAGTTTCCATGCTGTACATCTCTCTGACTCTAAGACTCTATCCAAATAACCCTTCAATATTCCCTTCCCAGCGATGGTCATTCTGCAGCTACATCTCCGGAATGACAGTTCCATCATATCTGTTCACTGTCATTCCATCTTCCTCATGGCGTATGCAGGGAGACATTCCTCAGTACTGGGGGGTTGAACAGATGGGTAGAGGTTACAGAGATAGGGAGGCTTACAGGGACTCGAGGATGTTAGAGTTAAACAGAGTTACATCTGGTCAAGAATGTCAGTGGGACAAAGGGGTTTGGGCATTGGAAGAATTTACAGAGATAGAGGGAGCTGGATTAGATTCTGGAGATAGGGATAGGGATGGAGAGAGGAAGAGGCAGGCAGACTGAGAGGCACAGACAGGGGGCTGTTTCATCTCGGAGATTATTGTGTATACTAACAGAGATATGGAAGGTTGTCGTGACTGAAGACATTTACAGATATAAGAAGGCTTCTAGGCTCTGGAGGCTACATAGATAGAAATGCAATGGAGATTGCCAGGTTACTGGGTTGGAGACAGTTACACAAATGGGGAGAGTTGCACAAACTGAAAGAGGTTCCTATGGTCAGGACGGGTATGGTGTCGGGAATGACGGTGAATTTTAACAAGGTAAAGATCAAAAAATTGGAGAAGGATAAGGAGATTACAAATTTTTCACAGCTGAGGAAGGGTTGTAGGAGCTGGAGAAGATTACATAGGTAGGGACGGATGGAGAGGTTAAAGACAAATACATTGACATGGAGGGTGGTATTGATGGGAGGAGCTTACAGGGATAGACAGGGCTGTCAGGGTTTACAGGGATGAAGGAATTTAGTATCTACTAGAGAAGGTTAGGGATTAGGGTGTTAGGGACTGGAGAACCTGACAGAGACAGAGACAGAGACACAGAGAGTGATGTGGACTAGAGGAGATTCCAAACAGAGGAAGAATTATCGGGACTCGAGAATATTACAGAGATCACTAAAACAGCATGGGCCAGGATTGATGCATGCGATTCTCTGTGCTGTCACATTGAGGACCAGTACAGAAGAGGCGAAAGCAGGACCCTCACAA
The DNA here is from genome assembly GCF_047496795.1 of Chiloscyllium punctatum. Taxonomy (NCBI): domain Eukaryota; kingdom Metazoa; phylum Chordata; class Chondrichthyes; order Orectolobiformes; family Hemiscylliidae; genus Chiloscyllium; species Chiloscyllium punctatum. The sequence continues at coordinate 8,093,642 of NC_092745.1, read as the reverse complement.
CATGGTGGAAATGAAGCCTAGAATGTTGCTGTTCCTTACCCAGCTCTGTATCTATGTCCAGTCTTCCAGGTCTGAATATAGAAGTCTACTACCTCCACCCTGTGCTGTTCACTGTAAGCGATCTTACCTGCTGCAGGAATTACTGAAGGCTTCAGATCTCCCTCTCCATCTCTCGCCGGCTATCCAACCAGTTTCAATGAGGTGATGGATGAGACAGGATTAGGAACATCCTGATGACCTGCATGAGACAGAAATAGACAGAATGGGAAATTAGACTGATGCAATGAGGATAATTCATGCAGAGTGGCGCTGAGTCCAGCAGGGACCTCGATAATCCCAGTCTGTATCCCTTGCCTGTGCTGCTGCATCTCTCTGGAATGGACAATTCTGTTGACTCAGGATCTCAGACCATCTGTAAGAGGGAGAAAACAGAGGCAGTAAATAGACTGACACAGCGAGGGATACCACACGGAGACATACTGAGTGACAGCACATTATCAGATTTTGTATTAAAAGGGAATTGTTTGAATCTGTAACAAAGACACTGGGATAATTGTGAGGGGATTCAACCTTCCTATCTCATCATCTCTTTGGCAGTGGCTCACAGATAAGGCTGACTCTCTCCCACTCTCAGTGGGGGTGGGGGAGTCTGAAGTTGGCTGTACAGACCGATGTGGCCTTCCACAGACTCTGTTACACTTGAGGCAGAAGGTGGACATGGAAAGGGGTGGGTGGGGCGTTGATATGACAGCGCGCTCCTTGTGCTGTTTTCTCCGGGATTCCCGTTTTCCCCACAGAAAGTCTCGAGGTGCTCGACACCTTCCCAATGCTCCTTCCCCACTTCAGACGGTCTTGGCCGATTTGATTAAGAGATGAAAAAGAACCGACCAATTCTGTAGTAACCAACATTTAGAAATGTGGAGGCGTTCAGTAGGAACAGGAAATACTGTCAGTGTTTAATCAGAGTAGCGGAACAGGGAGAATTGAAGGTGTTGGAGGTGGTGAGAGTGTTACAGAGAGGGGCAAAAGCCTGAACAACATTACAAAAGCAGTATGGATTGCTGCAGCTAGAGCTGTTTGCAAAGGTAGGGATAGACATCTGTATTTTTCATTGATTCATTCACGGCCTAAGGATGTCACCGGATGGACCAACATACATTACCCTCCTGCGAATTTCCCAGAGGCAGCTCAGAGTCAGCCATATTGCTGTGGGACTGGAGTCACATGTGAGTCAGACCAGGTAAGATTGTCAGATATCGCTCCCTGAAGGACATACGGGAACTAGTTGATTTTTACAGATAATCAACAATCCTGTACGGATACACCATGACATCCCAACCCCTACTCTCAATGCTCTGCCCAATGAAGGGTGACCATCCCAAACGCCTGCTTCACCAGCCTGTCTACCCGTGAAGCTACTTTCAAAAAACTGTGTACCTGCATCCCTGAGTCACTGATTGACAACAGTACCCAGGGCCCGAACATTAATTGTACAAGTCCAGCCTGGCCTGCTTTATCACAATACAACACTATGCATTTCTCCACCTGTTATTCCTAACCTCACTGGTCCAGCAGTACTGTTGATCCCATTGTCCTCTTCGATAACCCTCTTCACTGTCCACATAATCACCAATTTCAGTCTCACTCACAAAGTTGCTAACCATGGCTCCTGTATCATCATCCAAACTGTTTATATAAATGATGCACAACAGTGACCAAGCACCGAACCCCATGGCACACCATTGGTCACAGGCCTGCAGTTTGAGCAGCAACCCTCTATGAACATGCTCTGTCTCCTACCGTCAATCTGTTTTGTATATAGTTAGTGAGCGCTCCCTGGTTATGTCTGATCTAAACTTACTATCCAGTCTGTCATGCAGAATCTTGTCAAAGGCCTTGGTAAAGTTCATGTGGACATCATGAACTGCTCTGCTTTGATCTCTCACTTGTCTATCTCCACACTTACATTTGAGGCATGATTTCCCGTGCACAAAGCCATGCTGACGATCGTCAATCTGTCCTTACCTTTCCAAAGGCATGACGATCGTTTCTCTCAGAATCAACTCCAACAAATTACCACCCCTGCCATCAGCCTCACTGGTCTGTAGTGGCTGTTGATGATGCAAATATCTCTGGGAGGGCTGTGCAATTTTCTCCCTCGCTTCTCACAAGGCGCTGGGATACATCTGATCATGTCCCAAGGTTTTATCTAACCTTTATCATTTTAAGACATCCAGCACCTCCTGTTCTCCAATGTGAATTCTTTTCAAGACATCCCTATGTATTTTCCCAAGTTCCCGAGCTTCCATGTCTTTCTCCGTAGTAAATCCGAACACAAAATATTTGTTCAGTATCTCACCCATCAGCAGTGATTCCACACAGACAGCCTCATTGACCTTTCAGGGGCCCTATTCCCTCACGAGGTAATTTTTAGCCCTTGTTGAAATTTGTCAAAATGCTTCTGAAATTTCAAATATCCCTCTACCGCAACTAGCCTCCCCCACCCTTATCTATTCTGCCATTTATGGTCACACCAAAATATAGAATCCAACAGATTTAAAAATATTCCCCTTTTATAAAATCATACATCTCCCATTGTTTCTAAGTATCTAGTTATCATTTATTGTCATATCCTTTATAACACATTCCAGCACGTTCCCGACTTACTGTCAGGCTAACACTGTTTGGTTTCAGACTGACTGCACAAAGGGTTTTGGGAATCCTTGTGAATCAATCTGAAACAGGTAGCTTACAGGATCAGCAGGTCATAGAGAAGGCAAATCAAATGTTGCCATTTATTACAAAGGGACTGGAGTCTAAATATAGGGAGGTCTTGTTAAAACGATGCAAGGTACAAGTCAGACCACACCTAGATTATAATGAACAGTATGCGTGCCCTAAGGAAAGACATTCTTGTATTGGATGCACGCTAGGGAAGGTTCACTCGGCTGATCCTGGAGATGGCGGGATTTTCCAATGAGAAGAGGTGAAGTAGATTGCCCTTGAACCTATTGGGGTTTTGAAGAATGGGAGAGAAATTGAATGAAACATCCAGGATTCGGAGGGGCTTCGACAGGTTAGATGCTGTGAAGTTATAAACTAGAACAGTACAGCAGAGTAATTGGCCCTTCGGCCCACCATGGCTGTGCTGACCATGATGCTATTCGAAACTAATCCCATCTGCCTGCACATGGGCGATATCCCTCTATTCTCTCCCTGTTCATGTTTCTGTCTAAATGCCCTTCAAATGTTTGCTCTTGTTGCCACCTCTCCCACCTCCTGAGCAGCTTCTACCCTCTCGGTAAAGACAACTGGCCTCATTCATCTCACTTAAAACTTCTCACTCTCACCTTAAACTGAGGCGCCCTAGTATTTGATATTTCTACATTGAAAGAAGGATTCCAACTATCCACACTATTCACGCCTCTCCTAATGCTATATACCTGTACCAGGTCACCCCTCAGTTTCTGATATTCTCGCAAAACAATCCAACTGCGTCCAACTCCTTACGGTAAACACATTCTCATCCAGGCAATATTCTGCCAACCCTCTGTTACAACCTCCCCAAAACCTCTACATCCTTCCTGTGGTGTGTCGATGAGAACGACACGCAACCTTCCAAACATGGCCGACTGAAGTTTCATTCAGTCACAACATGACATGCAAACGTCTGTACTCAATACTGTGACCAATGAAGGTAAGCATACCGTACCACCACATCCTGTTGTGTTGTTATTTTGAGGGACCTACAGATTTGCATCCAAAGTCATCTGTTTATCAATGCTTCCAACTAGTCAATTAGTGTACTTCTCCCTTCCATTTGACTTCATAAATGCATCACTTCACACCTGTCCCAATGAAATTCGATTTGCGATTTCTCTGCCCAAAGTTCCAGCTGATCTGCATACTGCTGCAATCTTTAACACTCTTTTTCATTATCCACAGTACCCCTAACTATCCCTAATCATTACATGCCTTTCCAAATGTCGTCTGCAAACTTACCACTCAAACTGCTGACCTTTTCATCTGAATCACAGATACAAATTACACACAGACATCGCAGCACTGATCCTTGTGAAACAGCATTGACCACAGACGTCCAATCAGAAATTGACCACTCCACATGCCTCTGTCTACTATCACCAAGAAAATCTTGCATCCAACTTACCAACGAGCATGGATTGTGATTTGATCTTCCAGATCCCCCTTGCTATTTGTAAGCTTTCTATTCAAAATGACTCTATATTTTGATTCCCAGATTAAATTGGCTGTCTCACTAATGCACTGACTGCATTCTTTCTTCACAACAAAACGGACCTTGTTTGGTTTTTTGCTGATCCTGCCTAAATCCCTACAATCCCTCAATAATCACATTGCTGTCATGATTATTCTGCAGCCACACCTCCACAATAACAGTTCGATCATATCTGTTCCCATCAGTTAATGCTGTCATTCCATCTGCCTTGTTGCAAATGCATGGTGCATGTCACCAAGAAAGGGCCTTTGAGGGATAGTTAGAGGTCACAGAGTGGGAGATGTTTGGGGGCGCAACAATATTGCAGGGATAAACATAGTTACAGTTGCTACAGAATGTCCGCAGGAGAAAACATTTTATTGTTTGGAGGAAGATAGAGAGATAAAGCGTCTTTGATTAGATTCCAGTGATAGGGATGTGTGTAGGGTTGTGGATCGTTACATGGACTATGTTGATCAGGGCGTAGAAACATTCACAGGATTCCAGGATGTCGTACATTTAACAACAGTTGTGGGATCTGGAGAATATCACAGTGATAGGGAGGATGGTATGGACTGGAAAATATTACAGGGAAAGGGTGGGTAGCATGTACTGGAGAATGTTGCAGCACATGGAAGATGATATAAGCTGAAGAATGCTGCAGCAATAGAGAGGAGTATATGTACTGGAGGATGTTGCACGGACAGGGATGAAGTAGTAGACTGGATACAGTTAGAAGGAGAGATGAATTTATGCACTGGAATATATGTCAGAGAGTGTGAGTGGTGTGCATGCTGCAAGATACGACAGGGATAGGGAAGCTTGTAGAGATTGGAGGAGAAAGAGTGATAGACAGTCTTGTGAGAAATCAGATTCAATTATGAGCATAGGATGTGCTACAGTGAGCAGAGTCTTTTGCAGATATAAATGAGGATACAATGGCCACAAAGCAGTCACACCACTACATAGGTATATAGGAACTGAAGGAATTGAAGAGATTACACAGGCTAGGAGTGTTGTATGCAGTGGATGAGATTAACCTGATAGGGAAGCTTTTAGAGACTCAACAATGTTAGGAAATAATGGGAGTTGCAATGGTGAGAGCAGGTTTCAACAATTCGGAGGATATAGACCTGGAGGAGCTTTGACAGATAGCGATGGTACAGTAAAGGGAATTGTAGTGGCTTCCCTTTCATAAGCAATCCATAAGCACTTAAAATAGCCTGTTTGACATGTGCATTATCTCTCGACCATTCATCAGACAGCGCTGCAAATACTTCACTGGCTCTGCCTACCAGCTTAGACTGAACTAGCATTACCCAGAAGACCTCGGGCCACTCTACCTGTCTATGCAACTTTTCAAATGAAATACAGAGTTCCTTGACAGTCGAGTCACAGGTAGTTAGGATAGCGAAGAAGGCGCTTGGTATGCATTCCTTTATTGGTCAAAGTATTGAGTCCAGGAGTTGGGAGGTCATGTTGCGGCTGTACAAGACAGTGGTGAGGCCATATTTGGAATGCTGCATGCAACTCTGTTCTACTTCCAATCGGAAGGATTTTTAGAAACTTGAAAGGGTCCAGAAAATATTTACAACAACGTTGCCAGGGATGAGCTGTAGGGAGAGTTTGAACAGGTGATGGTTGTTTTTCCTGGAAAGTCAGAGGCTGAGGGTGACCTTATAGAGGTTTATAAAATGAAGAGGGGCATGGATAGGGTAAATAGACAAAGTCTTTCTCCTGGGGTGTACGAATCCAGAATTATAGGGCGAGGTTTAGGGTGAGAGTAGAAAGATACAAAAGATAAAAAGGGCAAATGTTTCACGCAGAGGATAGTACATATATGGAATGAGCTGCCAGAGAAAGTGGTGGACGCTAGTACAACTGCAACAGTTAAAAGGCATCTGGATGTCTATATGAATAGGAAGGGTTCAGAGGGAGATGGGCCGGGTGCTAGCTGGTGGGACTACATTGGGTTGGGATATCTGATCTGCAGGATGGGCCCATGAATGGGTTGTGGACCTGGAGGATGTTATGATTCGAACCACAGGTAATGTTTGATTGGATCTTTCAGCCAATCTTACAGATGGTACAATTGCAACATTTAAGAAGCATTTGGATGGATATATGAATAGAAAGGGTTTGGAGGGAGATAGGCCAGGTACTGGCAGGTGGGACTAGATTGGGTTGGAATATCCTGTCGGCATGGCCGGGTTGGAATGACGGGTCTGTTTCAATGCTGTACATCTCTATGACTGTACGATCGGCTGAATGGTCCAATCATAAATTACCTGTGGTTCAAATCATAATATCCTCCAGGTTCCACAAGCCATCCCCTGTCCCATCCTGTAGGTTCAATGAATCCCGGAACCTCTAACCTTCTGCAAGTCCCACGTCCCTTCCGACATTTGAACCATCCTCCAGGTTCTGCAGCCCTTCATACCTCGTAACATGGCCCAGACTCTCCAACTCCTCTTTCCTCTGCAATGTTCCCCAGAAGAGCATTGGAGGATGGTGGGGGTGACAGAGATATGGAGGGACATCAGGACGGGAGGATTTTGCAGACATTAGGAATAAAGGGACTTGAGGAGGTTTCACAGTTTATGAGTGTTGTAGGGACTGGAGGAACTTACAAAGATAGGATAGTTTTAGATTGGAGGATTCTGCAGAAAACCTTTACGTGGTTAAAGGCAGGATTCTTAGCAACGTGCAGGAACAAAGGGATCCTGTGTCCCTCAGGTTCCCACCCAAGTTGACAGGCTGTTCAGAAGGCGGATGGTGTGTTGGCTTTCATTTGCAGGGGGATTGAATTTAAGAGATGTGAGATTTTGCTGCAGCTCTACAGAACCCCAGTTAGACCACACTTCGAATATTGTGAACAGTTCTGTTCACTTCATTATAGGGAGGACGTGGAAGCTTTAAAGACAGTGCAGAGGAGATTTAGCAGGATGCTGCCTGGACTGGAGGGCATACCCATAGAAGGTAGATTGTGGAAGCGAGGGCTTTTGTGATCACAGCGAAGGAGGAAGAATGGTGACATGATAGAGGTGTACAAAGGAATGAGAGGCATAGAGAGAGTGGATAACCAGAGACTACTTCCCATGGCGAAATGGCTATCACAAGGAGACATACATTTAAGGTAATTTGCGGAAGGTTTAGCATAGATATCAGAGGGATATCAGAGCATTCCGAAAAGACCACTCCCTCCATGACTCCCTCTTCAGGTCCACACCCCCTCACCAACCCAACCTCCACTCCCGGCACATTCCCCCGCAACTGCAAAAAATGCAAAACTTGCGCCCACACCTCCCCCCTTACTTCCCTCCAAGGCCCCAAGGGATCCTTCCATATCCGTCACAAATTCACCTGCACCTCCACACACATCATTTATTGGATCCGCTGCACCCAATGTGACCTCCTCTATATTGGGGAGACAGGCCGCCTACTTGCGGAACGTTTCAGAGAACACCTCTGGGACACCCGGAACAACCAACTCAACCACCCCGTAGCCCAACACTTCAACTCCCCCTCCCACTCCACCAAGGACATGCAGGTCCTTGGATTCCTCCATCGCCAGACCATAGCAACACGACGGTTGGAGGAAGAGCGCCTCATCTTCCGCCTAGGAACCCTCCAATCACAAGGGATGAACTCAGATTTCTCCAGTTTCCTCATTTCCCCTCCCCCCACCTTGTCTCCATCAAATCCCACGAACTCAGCTCTATCTTCCTAACCTGCAATCTTCTTCCTGACCTCTCTGCCCCCACCCCACTCTGGCCTATCACCCTCACCTTGACCTCCCTCCACCTATCGCATTTCCAACGCCCCTCCCCCAAGTCCCTCCTCCCTACCTTTTATCTTAGCCTGCTGGACAAACTTTCCTCATTCCTGAAGAAGGGCTGATGCCCGAAACGTCAATTCTCCTGCCTGACCTGCTGCGCTTTTCCAGCAACACATTTTCAGCTCTGATCTCCAGCATTTGCAGTCCTCACTTTCTCCTCGAGGGTGATGTTAAGACATGGAAGCGCTGGAGAAGATTAGGAAAATGAGTAGATGGATGGAGACACTGGAGCTCAAGGGCAGCAAGGGATGGGCAATAAAGGCTAGTCAGTCAGAGACACCCACCTCCCATACCTGATTTTTAAAAAAGATTCATTGAGATTGGTCCCAGCAGAGTTCCAGTGGAACAATGTCCTGGCCAATCACGTTGGTAGATTTATAGACAGGGCTTTAAACTGACAGAGAGGAAGCAGGGACAGGCTTCAGGTGAAAGGAGCTTTCCAAATCCAAAGAGAAAACGTGAAGTATCAGAGCACCGTGGGAATGTGACCGAAGACAACAGAAAGGAACAGGATGGGACAAAGTTTAACTAAAACTGTAGATCAGCAAATCCATTTGTGACAGGAAATTGTGGGAACGAGTAAATTATGTTTTTGATTAATGGACAAAGTCTCTGCATCAAGGTAGACGGATTTGTGACACAGAGATAAAAGGGATTTAGACACCAGAGAGATGTGGTTACAGGGTGAACAAAAGGTGGAACAGAAATATTCAATGGTTCACAACCTTGTGCAAATTCAGGCAAAATGGACGACGCTAACAATAATGGGTAAGAAAGGCATTACAGAGAAAGCAATTGGCATCAGATCATGAAGTAGAGTCAGTCTGAATGTAAATTCTGGCTACTACTTGCCAAGGACACAAGCAACAGAACAGTTTTACACCACCCACCAAACAGCATTTCATGGCTCGTCACTGCAATAAATAGGAATTCATTGGAATTTTTCATAAATGCATGGTGAACATTTAGTGAAACGTCAATATTCGCAAAGTCTGGGACAATCATACTGACAACAGTGACTTTGGAAGAGGAGTTCAGAGAATTTCTTTTCAGTGTTTCTTAGAATAACACATTGTGCAACTGGCAAGGGATGTAACTGTCTCAGAGCGACTGTTGTGTGATAAAACTTAGTGAATGAGTAATGTCACCTGGAGAGATCCTCCGTGAAATTGTGATAAAGTGCAGTTTAAATAAATATAAAGTTTTAAAGTGAAACACAGAGGGACAAACTGCAACAAGAAACACAAATAGCCAATTACATGGGTTGGAGAGAAGAACTGACCAAGATAAACAGGCTAAGCAGACTGAAACATGTGTCTGTAAATGAACATTGAAAACATTTGAAGGAACAGTGTAAAATACTCAACAAAAGGACATTCCACTGAAACAGACAAAAACTTAGCAAGAAATCCCCACCGGTCCCTCACTCAGGACAAAATGGATCATATTAGATTATGAGGCTGACAAGACCACCACAAAGTATTTAAAATCCTGAAGTGAGAGAGAGTTTTAGAGTAAGTTTTATAGGGATTGCAATGGGTCTGCTAGCAGGAGGAGGGCAATGGGAAGGGGAATCGTTGTAAAGGTTTATGGACACGATAGGAACATGGAGAGGTGAAGGTTCTGGAGGTGGTGAGAGTGTTGCAGAGAGTGGTCAGGGCCTGAACGGTGTTACAAAGCCAGTACGAATTGCTGCAGCTGGAGGGGTTTGCTGAGGTAGGGAGGGACATATGTATTTTTATTTATTCATTCATGGGATGTGGGTGTCACTGCCTGGACAAGCATTCTTTGACCCCATGCTAACTACCCAGAGATTGTTGTGGTCCTGGTTGATATATTTAATACTTTGCTGGACACAGGTGAAGTGCTGAATGACTGGAGGATCACTAATGTGGTTCCTTTGTTCAAGAAGGGCAGCAGGGATAGGTCAGGTAATTACAGAGCAGATAGTCTGACAGCAGGGGGGAGGGAAATTATTGGAAACAATTGTGAGGATGAATCGACACTTGCAAAGGTAAGGATCAATTCGGTTTAGTCATCACAGATTTGGCAGAGGAAGATACTGTCTGAGGAATTCAGTTTGAAATTATGCTTAAGTATATTAATGAGGGCAGTGCAGATGATGTGGTTTACACGGACTTGACTAAGTCATTAAACAAGATCCAACATGGAAGGCTGGTCCAAAAGGACTGGGTTCCAAGGCAAGTTGGCAAATTGGATACAAAATTGGTGGACAGAATACTTTCACCACCGGCTGTACCACAGGGAACTGTGTAGGAACCATTGAACATTAATAACTCGGGTGTGAAAGCAGAAGATATCATTAGTCGTTTTGCACATGACATGAAAGGTGAGAGCGTTGTTCACAGTGAGGAGGATGGTCTCTGTCTGCTGTCCGATGTCGATTGGATGATAATCTAAGCAGAGTTTAGTTCTGATCGAAGTGATGTAATACTCTGTGGGAGGTACGATAAGCGAAGTATAGACTTAATGAACGGTAGGTCCTTGCGGAGTACTGAGGAATACAGGGACCTTGGTGGACAAGACCATAGATCCCTGAAGGTGTCAGCACAGGGAGACAGGGTGGGAAAGGCACCTCAACTGGGAGCGGGAGAGGGACCCATATCCTGGTGGGGTGAATTGCTCGAGCTGCTTGAGAGGATATAACCCAGTCTGGCAGGGTGTTGGACCTTAAATAAACATAAGGCCAGAAAGAAGATTGAGGCTGGTACACGAGTTAAAGACAGCAATTTCAGCAGAAAAGGCAGGCAAGGACATAGCAGGGAATGGGGGAGGGGGAACTGATGATTAAACTGCATTTATTTCAATGCAAGGGGCCTGACAGCTAAGGAAGATGAACTCAAGGCGTGGATTGGAACATGGGACTGGGATATTATAGTTATTACAGAAACACAGCTGAGGCATGGGCAGCACTGGCAGTTCATTGTTTCAAGGTAGAGATGCTACAGGAAGGGGAGGCAAGAGAGGATGTGTGGTGGTGGGTTTTGATTGCATGAATCATCACAGCAGTACTTAGAGAGGATATTCCTGTTGGATCGCCCAGTGAAGCTATGTTAGTGGAACTTAGAAATAAGAATGGCTCATCACTTTGATACAATCGGACAGCTGACCCCGAATAATCTGTGGCAGACTGAGGAACAAATATGTCGGGACATCTTAAATATCAACCATAATAATAGGGCTGTTATGATAGGGTTTTTGAACTTTCCAAACCTAGACTGGGACTGCCAGCGTTCAGTGTTTGCAAGGGAGGAATTTGGTAATTGTGTTCCAGAAAACTCCCAATCAATAAGTAAATGGCCTGAAAAGAGAAAGGGGCAAAACCTGACCTCCACTTGGGAATTAAGGTAGGGAAAGGGACTGAGACGTGAGTGGGAAAGCATTTTGCCAAAGTGACCACAGTTCTAGTAGTTTGAAAATAGCTTTGGAAAAGGACAGGCCTGGTCCACAAGTGCAAGTTATAAAATGGAGCCTGACCAATCTTGATCGTATTAGCCAGGAACTTTCAAAATATGATTGAGGAAGGGAATTATTTACAGGGAAAGGGAAGTTTGGCAAGTGAGAGTATTTTAAAAGTGAGATAAATTAAGTGATCAGCGCCAGCATGTTCATGTTTGTGTGGTCAATGTTGACAGCAATCGGAAACACTGGCTGTCCATTGAGGGTCTGTTCAAGGAAAAGGGGGCACATGTCAGGTATAGCCAGCTGGATCAAGGGAATCCCTGAGGATATACAAGGGCTCTAGGAATACACTTTGAGTGGAAAACAGGAATGGAGAAAGTCTAAATGAAATAGCCTCAGCAGAGAAGGAAAGGGGAATCCAAAAGTGATTGTGTCAGTATATTAAGAGTGCATAAGTAACTTAGGACAAAATAGTGTCCATTAAAGATCAATGAGGCCATCGATGTGTGGAACTGTAGGATATTTGCTAAGATCCTAAACAATTTTTTCACTCCAGAACTTACTGTGGAGAAGGACTGGAGAACTCAGGGAACAAGAGTAACACATTAGACCACAATTGGAGTTCTCTGCAATTCCAGTCTCTCTGCTACAGGAAGGATGTTGTGAAACTTGAAAGGGCTCAGAAAAGATTAACAAGATATTGCCCGGGTTGTTGCTGAATAAGCTGGGGTTACTGTCACTGGAGAATCGGAGACTGAGGGATGACCTTACAGAGGTTTATATGAACATGAGCGGCATTGCCTGTTCTGCAATACTCTGTCCAGTTCTGGACTCCCAGTTAACAGGGAGGATATTATTAAGCTGCAGGGGGTTCAGAAGAGATTTCCCAGGATATTGCTGGGTATGCATTTAAGGCCTTTTCCCAGAAGTTGGGGAGTCCAAAACTGGAGGGCATAGGTTTAAGGTTAGAGGTGAATGGTTTACAGAGGGACTGAAGGGACAGCTTCTTCACACACATGGTGATATGTGTGTGGAATGAGCTGAGAGAGAAAGTAATGGAGACTGATACAATTACAACATTTAAAAGGTATCTGGATGGGCATCTGAATAGTAAGGGTGTAGACGTATATGGGCCAAATGCTGAAAAAGGGAATTGATTTATTTAGATCTTCTGATAAGCCTGGACGAGTTGGGGACCGAAGGGTCTGTTTCTATGCTGTATATCTCTATGACTTGAAAAGAGTGCATGTTATAGAAGAGGTGGTGCTGGAGGTTTTAAAACACAAAGCTATGGCAAGTCCCAGAACCTGATTAAGTGTATCACAGGACACTGTGGGATGCTAGGGAAGAAATTGTGAAGCCCCTAGCAAAGGTATGTGTACTACTGACAACCCTGTGTGATGGGCTGGCAGGCTGGAGGGTGGCATCATGGACAGTGAAGGATGTTTTCTGAGATTACAAACGGATCTTGGTGAAGGGAGTGAATAGGCTGAAAAACTTGAGATGGAATTCAATCTGAAAAAATATAAGGCAATGCATTTTGTAAAACAAACAAGCATAGAGCTTATACAATTAATGTTTTGGCTTCGGTTAGTGTTTTAGAGCAGAGGGCCCTCCGAGTTCAGGTACATAATCCTTGAACCTTACATCACAGGATGGATAAGACAGTGCTTGGCATGCCTGACTATTGCTCAGTCCATTGAGTGTAGGATTTGGGACGTCATGCTGAGATTGCACAGACATTTGTGAGGCCTGTTCTGCAATACTTTGCCCAGTTCTGGTCGCCCAGTTATAGGGAGGATATTATTAAGATGCAGGGGGTTCAGAAGAGATGTCCCAGGATATTGCTGGGTATGGAAGGCTTGAGTTCTGAAAAATGGCTGGATAGGCTGAGTCTTTTTCCACTGGAGCCTGGAGGTTGAGACATGATGCTATAAAGATTTATGAAAAAAAATGAGGTATATAGATCAATTTAATGGTAGTTGCCTATTCCTCAGGATGGGGGAGTCTTAAGAGGAGGGGCCACATTTTTAAAGTTCGAGGAGAGAGATGTTCAGAAAAAAGATATGGGGCAATTTGCTACACAGAGGGTGTTTTGAGTGTGGAATGAACTTCCTGAGAAAGGGGTTGATGTGGGTACAATTACAACATTTAAAAGATAATAGGGAAGGGTTGGAGTGATATTGGCCAGCAACAGGCAGCTGGGAAGAGTTTAGTTTTAGATCTTGGTGGGTATCAGCTGAAGGGTCAGTTTCCATGCTGTATGGGTCTATGACAAGAATATGGTTTGAGTCCATTTTGAAGAAAGGATCAGGGCTGGGTCCACTGATGTGCATCATCTACATAAACGATTTGGTTGAAAATATAGGAGTGATTGTGCGAAAGTTTATTTATGCTCAAATGAATAGTGTCGTGGGCAGTAAATACGGTTATCAAAGGGGATCTTGACCAACTGGGCCAGTGGGCCAAGGAATGAAAGATGGAGTTTAATTCAGGTGTTGGATTTTGTTAAGACAAACCTGGGAGGACTAAAACAGTTAATGGAAGGGCTCTGGCCAGGGTTGTTGAACAGAGAGAGAGAGAGACCAGGGGGTGCAAGTTACATTGTTCCTCAGAAGTGGCATCACAGGTGGACAGGGTGGGGAAAGCGACATTTGGCACATTTGCCGACATTGGCCAGCACTTTGTTACATACGTTGGAGATATTTGTAACATTGTCCTAAATATTTCCCTTGGGCAGAGGAGACCACGGGGTGACCCTAAGAATGGTGAATAACCAAGGGTAGGTGAGTCCAAAACTAGAGGGGATAAACGGGAGGTGAGAGAGCAAGGATTTAAAGAGGGAGCTGAGGGGGAACATTATCCACAGAGGATGGTGCATAGATGGAACAGACTGCCTCAGGCACATGGGAGAAACAAGAACAATGACAACATGGAAAAGACATTTGGGGAGGTAGATGGAGAGGAGAAGGTTTGAAGAGATAACGGCCAAATGCAGGCAAATGAGACTCATTCAGTTTCGGTAACATGGGCAGCATTGAGGGGTTGGACCACAGGTTCTGTTTCCGTGCTGTATCACTCTGTATCCAGTTAAAGAGGATTAGTGTACCAAAATAAGGCATGTTGGAGACACTGAAGCAAGTTACAGCGATGGGGATGGTAGTCTGGAATGCAGTACATTTCAAATATGTGGAGGGAGTATCGGGAAGGGAGGAGGTTACAGGGACAGGGACTATTGTAGGAGTTAAAAATGACTAAAGACACTGGTGCACAAGCCATGCCACAGATACAGTGTTGCAGAGTAGTGAGTCTGAGTACAGTGTTGGAGGGAGAACACAGAACAGAAAGATCTCAGGCAGCATTCCCAACCTCTCGTCGGAGACCTACTCTCCCCTCTGTTGTACTGATGCTCACTAGGACAGCTCAGGACTGGATTGATAACTCTGAACTCCCGATGCTGTCTCAGTGCAACATAAGTTAAAGTAGACGTAGTGATTGAGCATGGGGTATGTCTATACTGTGTTCCCCATCCAGCACTGTATCGATGTCATTTCTTCTAAGTGATGTTTGGAGCCCTCTCATTGCTCTCTGCTCTGTGCACTATGAGCGATCTTACCTCACTGCAGGATTTATTGAAGGCTCCAGATCTCCCTTCCCTTTGCCTCTCTGGCTGACCAACCATCTTCAATGAGGTGATGGATGAGACACACAGCAGTTGGGAAGTCTATTGAGTCAGCAACTTCTTGAGTACCTACAGGAGACAGAGATAGACAGAATGTTAAATTAGACTGATGCAGTGAGGGTTACACAAGGAGAATGGAAATGAGCCCCACAGATATCTGGAAAATCCCAAACTCCATCCCTGGCCTGTGGTGTTGCGTCTCTCTGGAGTGGAGAATTCTGTTAGCTCAGGATCTGGAGTAGCTGCAAGAGTGAGAGACGCTGACAGAGGCAGCAATTAGACCCACACAGTGAGGGATACCACATGGAGAGAGACTAAGTGATATCACTGGAGTGCTGGAAGACTTCAGGATCACACAGTCATGTTGGAAGAATGGGTTTAGCTTCATGTATCAGTGCTCAGGGATGAGCAACCAGTGAGCAGGTGAAGTGATGACCTAGTAACATTATTATTAGGGCATTTGTCCAAAACCTCAGCTAATGTTCAGGAGAGGCAGGTTTGAATCCCACCATAAGATATGGTGGAATTTAAAAATCAATAATTTTAAAAATAGCAATTAACAATCCATAAACAAATATGAAACCATTCCTGATGTACAAAAGTCACAATCCCTTAGATGAGATTCCCTACAGTGTGGAAACAGGCCTTTCGACCCAACCAGTCCACGCCATCCCTCCAAAGAGTAACCCACTCAGACACATCTCCATCGACCTAATACACCTAACATTATGGGCAATGTAGCATGGCCAATTCGCCTGACCAGTGCGTCCTTGGACTGTGGGAGGAAACCGGAGCATCCGGAGGCAATGCACGCAGACACGGGGAGAATGTGCAAACCCCACAAAGTCGCCCGGGGCTGGAATCGAATCTGGGACCCTGGTGCTATGAGGCAGGAGTGCTAATCACTGAGCCACCGTGCCGCCCACTTGCCCTTTCAACAACGAGATCTGATCATCCTCACGTGGTCTGCACGACATCCCAACAGCAAAGTGTTTGCCTCTCAATGATCCTCTGAAATGGCCAAGCAAGCTACTCAGCTCACGGGCAGCTAGGGCTGGGCAATAAAGGCTGGTCAGCCAGAGACACCCACATCCCCTACCTGATTTATAAAATAATCCAATACATTGTTCCTCTGTAACAGTGTTGGGACCAATGTGCTGGCCAATCATGACAGTAGGTTTATGGACAGGGCTTTAAACTGACAGAGAGGATGTTGGGACAGGCTTCAGGTGAAAGGAGCTTTCCAAATCCAAAGAGAAAAGGTGAAGCATCGGAACAGTACGGGGATGTGGCTGAAGGCAATCAGAAAGGTACAGGATGGGACAGCGATTAACTAAAACTGTACATCAGTGAATAGGTTTGTGACAGGATATTGTGGGAAAGAGTCAATTATGTTTATTTTCAATGGACGAAGTCTATTCAATAAGGTTGATGGATTTGTGACACTGATATAAAAGAGGTTTAGACACCAGAGAGATATGGTTACAGGGTAAACAAAAGGTGGACATAAATATTCAATGGATCACAACCTTGCGGAAACTCAGGCAAAATGGGTAACACGAAGAAAGGTATTACAGAGAAAGCATTTGGTCTCAGATCATGAAGTAGAGTCAGTCTGAATGTAAATTCTGGTTACTACTTGCCAAGGACACAAGCAGCAAAACGGTTTTAGCCAACAAACAGCATTCCGTTGCTCATCACTGCATTACACAGGAACTGATTGGAATTTTTTAACAAACACATTGTGATAATTTTGGGAAACATCAATTTTCAAAATGTGGGACAGTCACACTGGCAAGAGTGATATTGGAAAAGGAGTTCAGAGAATTAGTTTTCAGTGTTTCTTTGAGTAACAAATTGTGCAACTGGCTAGGGACATAACTATCTCAGAGCGACCATTGTGTGATGAAACTTAGTAAATGAGTAACGTCACCTGGAGAGATCCTCTGGGAAATTGTGATAAAGTGCAGTTTAAAGATATATAAAGTTTTAAAGTGAAACAAAGAAAGGACAACCTACAACTAGAAACAAAAATAACCAATAACATGAGTTTGAGAGGAGAACTGACCAAGGTAAACAGGCTAAACAGACTGAAATATGAGTCTGGAAATGAACAGTGGAAAACATTTGAAGGAACAGTGTAAAACACTCAACAAAAGGACATTCCATTGAAACAGGCAAATCCTCAGCAAGAAATCCCCATCGGTCCCTCACTCAAGTAAAAAGGATATTAGATTATCGGGCTTAGTGGATCACCAAAAAGTACTTAAAATCCTGAAGTGAGAGAATGTTTTAGGAGTAAATTTTAAAGGGATTGCAAAGGGTCTGCTCGCAGGAGGAGGTCAGATGGAAGAGGGAATAATTGTCCAGGTTTTATGTCACAAAAGGAACCGGGAGAGCTGAAGGTGCTGGAGGTGATGAGAGTGTTACAGAGAGGGGTCAGGATCTGAACGGTGTTACAAAGCCAGTACAGATTGCTGCAGCTGGAGGGGTTTGCAGAGATAGGGAGGGATATATGTATTTTTTATTTATTCATTCATGGGATGAGGATGTCGCTGATTGGACCAACATTCTTTGCCCCACTGCTAATTACCCAGAGTATAGCACAGAGTCAGCCATATTGCTGTGGGTCTGATGTCACGTGCAGGCCAGACCAGGTTAGAATGTCAGATATTCTTCTCGAAAGGACGTAAGTGAACCAGATGAGTACTTCCTACTGGTCAACAATGCTTTTATGGTGGCCTGACCAATGTCCTGTACAGCCACAACATGACATCCCAACTTCTGCCCAAAGAAGGTAACCACCCCAAACGCCTGCTCCACCAGCCTGTCTACCTGTGACACCACTGACAAAGAACTGTCTACCTGCATCCCTGGGTCTCTGACTGACAACACTACACAGGGCCTGAACATTAACTGTACAGGTCCCACCCTGGTTTGTTTCACCAAAATGGAACACTTCACATTTATCTAATTAAACTCCATCTGCTATTCTTCAGCCCACTATCCCAGCAGGACTGTTCATCCTGTTGTATCACAGATAACCTTCATCATTGTCCAGTTTACCACCAATTTCAGTGTCACTCAAAAGACTTACTTACCACAAAACCAATATTACCATCGAAACTATTTATCCAAATGACAAACAACAGGGGACCCACTACACCGCTGGTCACATGTCTCCAGTCAGAAAAACAACATGTCTCCCATCACCCTCTGTCTCCTACCATCAAGCCAATTTTGTATCCAGTTGACTAGCTCCTCCTGAATGCCATATCCTTTTACATTGATCTGAGCTTATTACCCAGATTATCATACAGAACGTAGAACACAGAACAGTACAGCACAAGACCCTTCGGCCATGGTGCCATGCCCATCTTTGACCCAACTGTAAGATCAAACTAACTTACATACACTTCATTTTGCCTATCCAAGAGTCTGTTAAAATGTCCCGTTCCACCCACCCACCACTCCCTGTGTAAAGAACCTACATCTGAAATCTCCCCTTACCCATCCTCCAATCACCTTACAATTACGCCCCCTTGTAGCATGTATGCCATGGGATAAAGAGGTCTCTCACTGTTCACTCTATCTTTGCCTCACACCATCTTGTTCACCTCTACCAAATCACACCACACTCTTCTTCACTCCAATGAGAAAAGCCTTAGCTCCCTCAACCTTTCTCCATAAGACACGCCCTCCAGTCCAGTTGGCATCCTGGTAAATCTCCTCCTTACCCTCTCTAAAGTTTCCACATCCTTCCTGTAATGAAGGGACCAAAACTGAACACAATATTCTCATTGGGATCTAAACAGGGCTGTATAGAGCTGTAGCATAACCTCATGGCTTTAAAACTCAATCCCCCAGCTAATGAAAGCCAATACAACATATTCTTTCTTAACAACACTATCAGCATGGGTGGTAAATTTGACGGATCTCTGGTCATGAAATCCAAGATCCATCTGTTCCTCCACACTATTCAGTATTCTGCCTTTACCCCTGTATTCTGCACTCAAGTCTCACCTTCCAAAATGCATCACTTCACACTTTTCCAGATTTGACCTGATCGGCCACTTTTCAGCCCAGCTGTACATCCTGTCAATGTCCCACTGCAACCTCCAGCTGACATCCACACTATCCACCTCTCCACCAAGCTTTGTGTCATTGGCAAACTTACTTACCCACTCTTCCACTCACACATCCAAGTCATACATAAAATCACAAAGAGCAGAGATTTTTTGAACTCTCCCTGCAGACAACCACTGGTCACTGAGCTCCAGGCTGAATGCTTTCCATCTGTCATCACCCTCTGTCTTCTATGGGCCAGGAATTCTGTATCCAGACAGGCAGGTTACCCTGTATCCCATGCTCTCTACTTTCTCAATGAGCCATAAATGTGCTTTGTCACATTCTCAAAGGATTCAATAAGATTTGTGAGGCATGACCTGTCCCTTACAAAGTGATGATGACTTCCTCTAATCAAACCATGGTTTTCCAAGGAATCATAAATCCTGACTCTCAGAGTCCTCTCCAATAAGCTGCACATCACAGACAGACGACTGACAGGTCTGTGATTCCCAGGATTATCTCTATTCCCTTACTTGAACAACGCATGACTGATTCACCTAACCTGCACATCTTTGGGCTGTGGGTGGAAACCGGCGCACCGGTCAGAAACCCACGCAGACATGGAGAGAATGTGCAAACTCCACGCAGACAGTCGCCTGCGGCTGGAATTGAAATCGCGTCCCTAGTGCTGTGAGGGAGCAGTGCTAACCACTGAGCCACCGTGCTGCCCCATGTAACTCTCTAGAGCCCTGCTTCTGATCCTTGGTTCCTCAACCTTAAGTTAGCTTCCTTCTTCCTCTTGACTAGATGTTCTACATCCCTTGGAACCTTGTAAACTGCTTTGCTGAAGTTCTTGTAGACAACGCAGACTGCTCTGCCTTCATCTATCTCTTGGTCAACTCCTCGAAATGTCAATCCGATTTGTGAAACACGGTTTCCCACTCACAAAGCCATGCTGACTATCTCTAATCAGCCCTTGCCTTTCCAAATATATGTAGCTCCTTTCTCTCAGAATCTCCTCCAACAACTTACCCAGCACTCGCTCACTGGGCTGTGATTTTCTGGCTGCTCCCTGCAGACCTTAAGTGATGGAACAGCATTAGCCACCCTCCAAGCTTCTGGTAACCCATTGTGTTGATAAAATAAATATCTGTTAGGGACACTGCAATCTCTTCCACAGATTACCACAATATTCTAGGATCAACCTAATAAGCGACTGAGGATTGATCTAGCTTTATTTATTTTAAGATTCCAGCACTTTCTCTTCTCTGTTGAGGATTCTTTCTAAGACATCGCTATTTATTTCCCCAACTTCCTGAACTTCCATGTCTTTCACCACAGTAAATACTGACAACACTATTTTGTCTAATATCTCACCCACCTCCTGACAGTTAAGGTGCCCTACTCTCTACCAAGTTACTCTTTTGCCCTTATTGAAACTTGTGTACAGGTTTCTGAAAATTCAAGTAAACCGTATCCTCGGTACAACCACTCCTACACCCGTATCTATTACGCCATTTATATTCACACCAATAAAACTAAAATCCAACATGCTCAAAAACACATTCTCTTTTTATTAAAAGCGTTCCTAAGGGTCCAGTTATTGTTCATTGACATATCCTTTCAAACATATTTCAGCTCCCGACCTACTGTCAGGCTAACACTGTTTGGTTTCAGACTGGCAGCAGAAAGGGTTATGGGAGTTCGTGTTTATCTATCTGAAAAATGTAGCTTACAGGTTCAACATGTAATAGATGTTTGGGAAATAAGGAGGGTCGTGGGGACTGAAGGACATTATGGAGATAGGGAGTGATGTGGAGACTGTATGAGATTATGGACACAGAGAGTGCAGTGGTGACTGAAGAACATTATGGAGATAGGGAGTGATGTGGGGCCTGAAAGAGGCCAGAGATTTGCAGGGCTGTTGGACCTGAAGGAGGTTGCACAGATCAGGAGGATCATGGGGATTGAAGGAGGTTACTCTGAACGGGAGGGTCGTTGGGTCAGGATGCGATTATGGAGATAGGGAGGGTCGTGGGGCCTTTTGGAGGTTATGGAGTTAGGGAGGTTTGTGGGGAATGATTCAGGTTACATGGATAGGAAGAGTCGTGGGGACTGAAGGAGTTTATGGAGATAGAGAGGGCTGTGGGGACTGAAGGAGGTTATATAGATAGTAAGTTTATAGAGAAGCACAGGAAAGAAGAACAGGTATCAGCCACTTGACAACAGAGGCGGTCCCACCATTCAATGTGATCACGACTGATCATTAACCCAGTACAGTATTCCTGCTTTCACACCTTACTCTGATATTATAGTGACTACAGGCATTTAGTGATACAGCAGGCTGTAGTAACTGGGACGGGGGTGTTGGGGGGTGTGTCTTACAGAGATAGGGAGGGTTGTGGAAGCTGGGACAGGTTACAGATTCAGGGCGGGTTTTAGGAATGGGAGGACTTTACAGGGATTTGGAGGAATGCAGGTTTGGGACGTGATAACAATCACAGGGAAGATTTTGGGAGCTGGATCTGAGATGGGTACAGCTGAGAACAGAAGTGAGTCAAACTGTCAGGGTAGGCAGGGACAAGGTAGGACTAATAAATTAAACTGCATTTATATCAATGCAAGGGGCCTAACAGGGAAGGCAGATTAACTCAGGGCCTGGTTTGGAACATGGGACTGGGATCTCATAGCAATTACAGAAACATGGCTCAGGGATGGGCGGGACTGGCAGCTTAATGTTCCAGGATACAAATGCTACAGGAAGGATAGAAAGGGAGGCAACAGAGGAGGGGGATTGGCATTTTTGATAAGGGATAGCATTACAGCTGTACAGAAGGAGGATATTCCCAGAAATCCATCCAGGGTAGTTATTTGGGTGGAACTGAAAAATAAGAAAGGGATGATCACCTTATTAGGATTGTATTACAGACCCCCCAATAGTCAAAGGGAAATTGCCAAACAAACATGTAAGGAGATCTCAGCTATCTGTAAGAATAATAGGGTAGTTATGGTAGGGGATTTTAACTTTCCAAACATTGACTGGGACTGCCATAGTGTTAAAGGTTTAGATGGAGAGGAATTTGTTAAGTGTGTACAAGACAATTTTCTGATTCAGTATGTGGATGTACCTACTAGAGAAGGTATAAAACTTGACCAACTGTTAGAAAATAAGGTAGGGCAGGTGAGTGAGGTGTCATTGGGGGAGATCTTTGAGGCCAGTGACCATAATTCTATTTGTTTTAAAATAGTGGTGGAAAAGGATAGACCAGACCTAAAAGTTGATGTTCTAAATTGGAGAAAAGCCAATTTTGACGGTATTAGGCAAGAACTTTTGAAAGCTGATTGGAGGCAGATGTTCGCAGCTAAAGGGACAGCTGGAAAATGGGAAGTCTTCACAAATGAGATAACAAGAATCCAGAGAAAGTATATTTCTGTCAGGGTGAAAGGGAAGGCTGGTAAGTATTGGGAATTCTGGATGACTAAAGAAATTGAGTGTTTGGTTCAGAAAAAGGAGGAAACATATGTCAAGTATAGACAGGATAGATCGAGTGAATCCTTAGAAGAGTATAAAGGAAGTAGGAGTATACTTAAGAGGGAAATCAGGAGGGCAAACGCGGACATGAGATAGGTCTGACAAATAGAATTAAGGAGAATGTAAAGGGTTTTGACAAATATATTAACAAAAAAGGGTAACTAGGGAGAGAATAGGGCCCCTCAAAGATCAGCAAGGTGGCCTTTTTTTGGAGCCACAGAAAATGGGCGAGATACCAAATGAATATTATGCATCAGTATTTACTGTGGAAAAGCATATGGAAGATATAGATTGTAGGGAAATCGATGGTGACATCTTGCAAAATGTCCAGAGAAACAGAGGAGAAAGTGCTGGATGTCTTGAAACGGTTAAAGGTCGATAAATCCCCAGGACCTGATCAGGTGTACCCGAGAACTCTGTGGGAAGCTAGAGAAGTGATTGCTGGGCCTCTTGCTGAGATATATGTATCATCGATAGTCACAGGTGAGGTGCCAGAAGACTGGAGGTTGGCAAAAGTGGTGCCACTGTTTAAGAAGGGTGGTAAAGACAACCTAGGGAACTATAGACCGGTGAGCCTGAACTCAGTGGTGGGCAAGTTGTTGGAGGGAATCCTGAGGGACAAGATGCACATGTATTTGGAAAGGCAAGGACTGATTAGGAATAGTCAACATGGCTTTGTGCGTTGAAAATCATGTCTCAAACTTGATTGAGATTTTTGAAGAAGTAACAAAGAATATTGAGGACGGCAGAGCGGTAGATGTGATCGATCTGGACTTCAGTGAGGCATTCGACAAGGTTCCCCGGGGGGGCTGATTAGCAAGGTTCGAACTCATGGAATACAGGGAGAACTAGCCATTTGGATAGAGAACTGGCTCAAAGATAAAAGACAGAGAGTGGTGGTGGAGGGTTGTTTTTCAGACTGGAGGCCAGTGCCACAAGGATCAGTGCTGGGCCCTCTACTTTTTGTCATTTACATAAATGATTTGGATGCGAGCATAAGAGGTATAGTTAGTAAATTTACAGATGACACCAAAATTGGAGGTGTAGTGGACAGCGAAGAGGGTTACAACAGGATCTGGACCAGATGGGACAATGGGCTAACTGGCAGATGGAGTTTAATTCAGATAAATGCGATGTGCTGCATTTTGGGAAAGCAAGTCTTAGCAGGACTTATACACGTAATGGTAAGGTCCTCGGGAATGTGGCTGACCAAAGAGACCTTGGAGTGCAAGTTCATAGCTCATTGAAAGTAGAGTCGCAGGTAGATAGGATAGTGAAGGCGGCATTTCGTATGCTTTTCTTTATTGGTCAGATTATTCAGTACAGGAGATGGGAGGTCATGTTGCGGCTGTACAGGACATTGGTTTGGCCATTGTTGGAATATTTTGTGCAATTCCGGTCTCCTTCCTATCGGAAGAATTGTTGTGAAACTTGAAAGGGTTCAGAAATGATTTACAAGAATGTTGCCAGGATTGGAGGATTTGAGCTACAGGGAGAGGCTGAACAGGCTGGGGTGGTTTTCCCTAGAGCTTCGGAGGCTGAGGGGTGACCTTATAGAGGTTTACAAAATTATGAGGGGCATGGATAGGATAGGATAGGATAAATAGACAAAGTCTTTTCCCTGGGGTCAGGGAGTCCAGAACTCAAGGGCATAGGTTTAGGGTGAGAGGGGAAAGATATAAAAGAGACCTAAGAGGCAACTTTTTCACGCAGAGGGTGGTGCGTGTATGGAACGAGCTGTCATAGGATGTGGTGGAGGATGGTACAATTGCAACATTTAAGTGGCATTTGGATGGGTATATGAATGGGAAGGGTTTGGAGGAATATGGGCCGGGTGCTGGCAGGTGGGACTAGATTGGGTTGGGATATCTGGTTGGCATGGACGGTTTGGACCGAAGGGTCTGTTTCCGTGCTGTACATCTCTATGACTCTATCACTCATAGAGGATATAGAAATAAACTGTGTGGCCACGTCTGGAGGAGATTAAAGGTATAAAGGTTTGTAATTACCGAAGGAAATTACATAAATCCGGACCAGCAGAGTTTACAGAGACTGAGTGTATTTTAGAGACAGGAAGAGTTCATAGTCATCATTAGAAATGCAGAAACTAACTTATGAGAGAAGCAGGGTCACTCTGGTTTGTGCCCAGAGACAAGGAGGAGTCTAACAGCTGGAGGAGGTTACAAAGGTACAGAGCTTTTTTGTTGTTATGACGGGAAGGTTACAGAGATCATGAAGGTAGTAGGAGTTCAAAAGAGTCACAAAGACAGGGAGGTTTCTCAGGTCTGGAAAGGACTACACTGACCAGGATGGCTTAAGGAACTGAAGAGTTGTTTTTCTTCAGTTAAGGAGAGATGTGACAGAACCCGGGATTAAAGGAAAAAGAAACTTGGAGAGTTTTACTGATATGAGGAGCTTACAGGGATAAGCAGGATTGTAGGGGCTGATAGAGTTCGGGGAAGTGGTATCGATGAAACAGACAATGGAGAAACTGACAGACAAAGGGAGTGTTCTGTGGAACAGATGAATTTACAGACAAGATGGTGATAATGAAGCCTGAGAATTTTCTCATGTTCCATGCCCAGCATTGTTCCGACATCATGCCCTCAGGGTCTGAATTAAAGTCCACTAACTCCTCCCTGTGCTGTTTACTGTGAGTGATCTTACCGGCTGCAGGATTTACTGAAGGCTCCAGATCTCACTCTCCATCTCTCTCTGGCTGACCAACTGTCTTCAATGTGGTGATGGACGAGACAGGAATTGGGAATTCTGCTGAATCAGGGACATCAGGAATACCTACAGGAGACAGATAAATAGACAGAATGGTAAATTACACTGCTGCAATGAAGGGTACACATGGAGACTGGCACTGAGTCCCACAGAGATCTGGAAAATCCCAGTCTCCATCCATGGCCTGTGCAGTTGCTTCCCTCTGGAGTGGAGAATGCTGTTGACTCAGGATCTGGAGTAGCTGCAAGAGTGAGAGACACTGACAGAGGCAGCAATTAGACCCACACAGTGAGGGATACCACATGGAGAGAGACTGAGTGATATCACCAGAGTGCAGGAATGTATCAGGGTCACAAAATGGTATCATCAGAAGTGGTTCTGATCAGTGAGCACTGCTACCAGTACTCATGGAAAACTGAGCTATTTTATTGGGATAGGCTCCTCTGGTACCAGGATTATGCAGTGTGCTATAAATGGACACAGATGAGGAGGGGGACAGGTCTGAGGTGAATGGAAATTCCTAAGTCCAAAGAGAAAGGTTGAAATATTGGAACACCATGGAGATGTGAATGAAGACCAAAAGAAAGAAACAGTAAGGGACTGAGTTTAATTAAAATATGACATTGTCAAACAGATTTGTGACAGGAAATTATTGGTTCAAATAAAGAAAATGCCATTTCCGCCCCTCTCAATTCCTCATCCACCACAAGTGACATCACTTCCGCCCCTCACATCATCGCTGATGTCACACACTCAGTGACTTCCACGCACCCCCCCCACTGCCATGTTTGCAACCACTTCCGCCCCCACCAACGCCACTCACCTGCATACTGCTGACACCACCCCCAGGTCCCACCGTCACCATTCCTGCCCCCAGAACCCTGAGGGGAACACCATTCCTGCTCATGACTCCATCCCCATTCCCCCTAATAGTACACCCGCTCCAGTTACAGGCTCTGTCGCCTCCCCCAGCCCCACACCTTTGCTTGGTCCCAGCTCCCAATCCTGCCGAGTTTTCACCATTCCCCCTGACCTCCCCCTCACTGAGGATGAACAATCAGTCCTCAGCAAAGGTCTTCGATTTCTTCATTTCCAACTTCCACCGAGTCATTAACCGTCTTAACCTATCTACCCCCTCCCCCACTCCATCCTCTCACCCTCACAACGTGCAGCCCTACACTTCCTCTGCTCCAATACCGACCTCACCATCAAACCAGCAGATAAAGGGGGTGCAGTGGTAGTCTGGTGCACTGACCTCGACATGATGCCAACTTAAAGACATCTCCTCCTACCACCCCCTCTACCATGACCCACCTCCCATCACCAAACCGTCATCTCCCAGAGCATACAGAACCTCATCACCTCAGGAGGAGATCTCCCACCCACAACTTCCAACCTCATTGTCCGGGATCCCCCACTGCCCGGTTCTACCTCCTTCCCAAGATCCACAAGCCTGACCACCCTGGCCGACCCATTGTCTCAGCATGCTCCTCCCCCACTGAACTCATCTCTACCTCCCTCGACATTGTCCTATTCCCCCAGTCCAGGAACTACTCACATTCGTTCGAGACACCACTCACACCCTCTACTCCTCCAAGACTTCCGTTTCCCTGGCCCCCAATGCCTCATCTTCACAATGGATATCTAATCCCTCTACACCTCCATCCACCACGACCAGGACCTCCAAGCCCTCCGTTTCTTCCTCTCCTGACGTCCACAACAGTACTCGTCCACTGACACTCTCATTCGTTTGGCTGAAATTGTCCTCACCCTTAACAATTTTTCCTTCAAATCCTCCCACTTCCTCCGGACCAAAGGGGTAGCCATGGGCACCCATATGCACCCCAGCTATGCCTGTCTCTTTGTTGGCTACGTAGAACAGTCCAGCTTCCGCAGTTAAAATGGCACCACTCCCCACGTCTTCCTCCGCAACATTGATGATTGCATTGGCACCACCTCGTGCTCCCTCGAGGAGTTTGAGCAATTCATCAACTTCACCAACACATTCCACCCTGACCTTAAATTTACCTGGACCATCTCAGACACCTCCCTCCCCTTCCTGGACCTCTCAATCCCCATTAATGACAACCGACTTGACACCGACATTTTTTTACAAACCTACCAACTCCCACAGCGACCTAGATTACACATCTTCCCACCCTACCGCCTGCAAAATTGCCAACCCCTATTCCCTATTCCACCACCTCCGCCGTACCTGCTCCCAGGAGGGCCAGTTCCACCACAGAACACATCAAATAGCCTCCTTCTTTCGAGATCGGAATTTCCCTTCCCATGTGGTAACAGATGCCCTGCAACGCATCTCGTCCACAATCCGCATCTCCGCCCTCAGACCCCACCCCTCCAAACGTAACAAGGACAGAATGCCCTGGTGCTCACCTTCCACCCTACCAACCTTCGTATAAACCAAATTATCCGCCGCCATTTCCTCCACCTCCAAACGGACCCCACAACCAGGGATATATTTCCCTACCCACCCCTCTCCACTTTCCCTCCGTGACTACCTGGTCAGTTCCATGCCCCCCAAAAACACACCCTCCCTTCCTGGCACCTTCTCCTGCCACTGCAGGAATTGCAAAACCTGCGCCCACACCTCCCCCCTCACCATCATCCAATGCCCCAAAGGAGCCTTCCACATTCAAATTTTTACCTGCACATCAACCAATATCATTTATTGTATCCGTTGCTCCCGATGCGGTCTCCTCTACATTGGGGAGACTGGACACCTCCTTGCAGAGCACATTAGGGAACATCTCTGGTACACCCGCACCAATCAACCCCACCGCCCTATGACCCAATATTTCAACTCCCCCTCCCACTCTGCCGAGGACATGCAGGTCCCGGGCTTCCTCCACCGCCACTTCCACACCACCCGACGCCTGGAGGAAGATCACCTCACCTTCCGCCTCAGAACACTTCAACCCCAGGGCATCAATGTGGACTTCACCAGTTTCCTCATTTCCCCTTCCCTCATCTCACCCCACCTCCAGCCTTCCAGCTCAGCCCCCCATGACCTGTCCTAATGGCCTCTCACCCTTCCCACCTATCCATTCCACCCGCCTCTCTGACCTATCAACCCCATCCCCACCACCAATTCACCCATTGTACTCTTTGCTACCTTCCCCCATCCTCCACTCTGACCTATCACGTTTTTCCCCACCCCATTCACCTATTCTACTCTATGCTACTTTCTCCCCATCCCCACCCCCTTCTCATTTATCTCCCCACTCTGCAGGCTCCCGGCCTCTGTTCCTGATGAAGGGCTTTTGCCCGAAACACCGATTTTCCTGCTCCTCGGATGCTGCCTGACCTGCCGAGCTTTTCCAGCACCAATCTAATCTAGACTCTGGTTTCCAGCATCTGCAGTCCTTGTTTTTAACTTATTGGAGGAGGAGACTACCGAGATAAGGCATGTTGTAGACACTGAACCAAGTTACAGGGATAGGGATGGTAGTCTGGAATGCAGTACATTTCAAATATGTGGAGGGACTATCGGGAAGGGAGGAGGATCTGTTATAGGAATTAAAAATTATTGAAGACACTGGACCACAAGACATGCAATAGATACACTGTTGTAGAGTAGTGAGTTTTAATGTAACAGAACTTACATTGGGGTGGTGATTGAGCCTGGGGTGTGTGTGTATTCTGTACTCCCCTCCAGCACTGTACCTATGTCATGTTGTGTTAACAGATGTTTGGAGCCCTCTCATTGTTCTTTGCTCTGTGCACTGTGGGTGACCTTACCTTACTACAGGATTTATTGAAGGCTCCAGATCTCCTTTCCCTTTGTCTCTCTCTGTCAGACCAACTGCTTTCAATGTGGTGATG
This sequence comes from Chiloscyllium punctatum, assembly GCF_047496795.1. Classification (NCBI taxonomy): domain Eukaryota; kingdom Metazoa; phylum Chordata; class Chondrichthyes; order Orectolobiformes; family Hemiscylliidae; genus Chiloscyllium; species Chiloscyllium punctatum. The sequence goes on along the minus strand of NC_092745.1, from coordinate 8,064,289 downwards.
GACGATCCACCCAGCAGCTGGGAAGGCTATTGAGTCAGGACTTTCCTGAGTACCTACAGGAGACAGAGAAATAGACAGAATGGGAAATTAAACAGATGCAGTGAGGGTAACACATGGAGAATGGCACTGAGTTCCACAGAGATCTGGAAAATGGAGCGATATTAAGTAATAGTCCCAGATTGCTGAAAGACGTCAGGATCACACAATTGTGTCAGAAGAATGGCTTTAGCTTCATGATGCCCGGGTATCAGTGCTCAGGGATGAGCACCCAGTGAGCAGGTGAAGTAATGACCAAGTGGTATTTTTGCGAGAGAATGTATCCAAAACGTCAGCTAATGTTCAGGGGAGGCAGGATTGAATCCTGCCATCTGAAAAGGAGACATTTGAAATCAATAATTTTAAAAATAATAATTAACAATTCACAAATAAGTATGAAACCATTACTGATGTACAACAAATCCAAACACTTGTCGATTAGAGAAGGACATCTGCCCATCCTTACGTGGTCTGCACGACATCCCCACAGCAAAGTGCCTCTCAATTACCCTCTGAAATGGCCGAGCAAGTTACTCAGTTCAAGGGCAGCTAGGACTGGGCAAGAAAGGCTGGTCAGCCAGAGACACCCACATCCCATACCTGATTTAAAAAATATCTATTAGGATGGTCCCCCTGGAACTGTGCTGGGACCACTGTCCTGGCCAATCATGTTGGTCGGTTTATGGACAGGGCATTAAACTGACAGAGAGAATGCAGGTGAAAGGAGCTTTCCCAATCCAAAGGGAAAAGGTGAAGCAATGGAACAGCATGGGAATGTGGCTGAAGACAAGCAGAAAGGAACAGGATGGGGCAGAGTTTAATTAAAATTGTACATCAGCAAATAGATTTGTGACAGAAAATTGTGGAAGAGAGTATTTTTTTTGAATGGACAACGTTGCTGCAATAAGGTCGATGGATTTGTGACACAGAGATAAAAGAGATTTAGACACCAGGGAGACATGGATACAGGGTGAACAAAAATATTCAGTGGTTCGTAATCTTGTGCAAACTCAGGGAAAATTGGTTAACGCTAACAATAATGGATAACAAAGGCATTACAGAGAAATCAATAGACCTCAGATCATGAAGTAGAATCAGTCTGAATGTAAATTCTGGCTACTACTTGCCAAGGATACAAACAGCAGAACAGTTTTAGCCACCGAACAGCATTTCATTGTTCATCACTGCATTAAACAGGAACTCATTGGAACTTTTTAACAAAGGTATTGTGATAATTTTGGAAAACGTCAATATTTGTATAATCTGGGACAACACACGGTCAACATTGATATTGGAAAAGGAGCTCGGAGATTTTTTTTCAGTGTTTCTTTCAAAAACACATTGTGCAACTGTTAAGGGCCAGAACTATCGCAGAGCGACCGTGTAATGAAACTAAGTGAATGAGTAATGTCACCTGGAGAGATCCTTCGGGAAATTGTGATAAAGTGCAGTTTAAATAAATATAAAGTTTTAAAGTGAATCACAGAAAGGACAAGCTACAACTAGAAACAAAAATAGCCAATGACATGAGTTTGAGAGGAGAACTGACCAAAATAAATAGGCTAAACAGACTGAAATATGTGTGTGTAAATGAACAGTGGAAAACTTTTGAAGGGACAATGCAAAATACTCAAAAAAAGGATATTCAATTGAAACAGTAAAAATCTCAGCAAGAAATTCCCACTGATCCCTCACTCAGGACAAAAGGGATCATACTACTTATGAGGCTGAGAAGATCACTAAAAAGTACTTAAAATCCTGAAGTGAGGGAGTGTTTTAGGAGTAAATGTTAATGGATTACAATGGGTCTGCTCGCAGGAGGAGGGCTGTGGGAAGGGGAGCCACGGTCAAGGTTCATTGTCACAATAGGAACAGGGAGAGGTGAAGGTGCTGGAGGTGGTGAGAGTGTTACAGAGAGTGGTCAGGGTGTTACAAAGCCAGGACGGATTGCTGCAGCTGGAGTCGTTTGCAGAGGTAGGGAGGGACATATGTATTTTTATATATTCATTCATGGGATGTGGGTGTTACTGCCTGGAAAAAACGTTCTTTGACCCCTCTGCTAATTACTGAAATGGTAGCTCAGAGTCAGCCATATTGCTGTGGGTCTGGAGTCACATGTCGTCCAGACCAGGTTAGAATATTTGATGAACTTCCCGAAAGGAGGTTAGTGAACTAGATGAGTTCTTCCTACTAATCAACAGTGATTTAATGGTAGCCCCACCAATGTCTTTTACAGATACAACATGACATCCCAACTCTTACTCTTAATGCTCTCCCCAGTGAAGGTAACCACCCCAAATGCCTGCTTCACCAGCCTGTCTACCTGTGAGACCACATTCAAAAGAACTGTTTACCTGGGTCACTGGATCTCTGACTGAAAACACTACCCAGGGCCCGAACATTAATTGTACAAGTCCCACCCTTGTTTGTTTCACCAAAATGGAATAAATCACCTTTATCTAATTAAATTCCATCTGCTATTCTTCAGCCCACTATCCCAGCAGTACTGTTCATCCTTTTGTATCATAGATAACCTTCTTCACTGTCCATTTTACCACCAATTTCCGTGACACCCAAAACAATTACTTACCAGGAAACCAATATTTCCATCCAAACCATTTATCCAAATGACCAACAACAGTGGACCCACGACACCGCTGGTCACATGCCCCCAGTCAGAAAAACAGCATGTCTCCCATCACCCTCTGTCTACAACAATGAAGCAACTTTTGTATCCAGTTCACTAGCTCCTCCTGAATGCCATATGCTTTTACACTGATCTGAGCTTATTACCCAGTTTACCAGGCAGAACACAGAACGCAGAACAGTTCAGCACAATACCATTCGGCCATGATTTCATGCAAACCTTTTATCCAACTGTAAGATCAAAATAAACTACATACCCTTCACTTTACTATTATCCATGCGTCTGTCCAAGAGTCTATTAAATGTCCCAGATGTGTCTAATTTTACTACCACCTTTGGCAGTGCATTCCAACCACCTACCATTCTCTATCCTCTTATCCATCCTCCATTCACCTTAAAATTATGCCGCCTTCTCATAGCCATTTATGCCACAGGAGGAAACGTCTCTGATTATTCACTCACTCTGTGCCTCTTATCATCTCGTTCACCTCCACAAAGTCGCCCCGCCCCCTTCTTCAGTCCAATGAAAAAAGCCTTAGCTCCCTCAACCTTTCTCCGTAAGAACTGCCCTCCATTACAGGCAGCATCTTCGTAAATCACCTGTGTACGCTCTCTAAAACATGCACAGCCTTCCTGTAAACAGGGGACCAGAACTGAACACAATATTCCAAGTGAGGTCTCACCAGGACGCTATAAAGATGCAGTAAAACCTCACGGCTCTTACAGTCAATCCCCTTCTAAGGAAAGCCAACACAACATATGCCTTTTTAACAACCCTATCAATGTGCGTGGCGATTTTGAGGGATCTATGGACACGGACCCCATGGTCTCTCTGTTCCTCCACACTGCCAAGTATTCTGCCTTTCACCCTGTATTCTGTATTCAAATTCGACCTTCCAGAATGAATCACTTCACACTTTTCCAGATTGGACCCCATCTGCCACTTCCAGCCCAGCTCTGCCTCCTGTCAATGTCCCATTGCAACCGACAACAGCCCTCCACATTCCCCACGATTCACCAACCTTCATGTTATTGGCAAACTTGCTAACCCACTCTCCAACATCCTCATCCAAGTCATTTACAAAAATCACAAAGAGCAGAGTCCCAGAGCTGATTGTTACAGAACCCCACTGGTCACCGAGCTCCAGGCTCAATACTGTCCATCTGCTGCCACCCTCTGTCTTCTCTGGGTCATCCAATCCTGTATCCAGGCAGACAGATTTCCCTGTATCCCAATCATCCTTCTTTTCTGAATGAGCCATCAACATATCCTGTCATATCCTCAAAGAATTCAATCAGGTTTGTGAGGCATGACACATACTGACTGTGGCTAATTTAACTATGGTTTTCCAAGTAGTCATAAATCCTGTCTTTAGAGTCCTCGCCAATAATCTGCACACCACAGACATTCGACGAAATCTGTAATTCCCAGAGTTCTAACTCCGTAACATATTTCCTCTGCCATGTTCCCCAGAAGGGCACTGGAGGGTGGTGGGGGTTACAGACATAGGGAGGGATATCAGGACAGGAGGATTTTGCAGGCATTAGGAGGGTTGCAGTGCCAAAAGGAGGCTTCAGTAATTGTGAGGTTTCATGGTGATGGAGGCATTTGAGGAGGGAGGGAGGGAGGATTGTAGGGAAATGAGAGGTTTCACAGTTTAGGTGCTTTGTTAGGGCTGCAAGTGGTTACTGAGTTGGGGAGCGTGTAAGCACTTGTGGATATTACATAAACATGTGGTTTTGGTTGCAATGCATGAAGAGGATTCAGGAAGCTGGAGAGTATGGGGTCCGAACAAGGTTACACAAATGTGAAGAGTTGTCAGGAGTGGAGGTGTTTACAGAGACAGCAATGGTCTGGTCTGGAGCAGAGGTCCCAGATTGGGAGGGATGTGGGGACTGGAGGTGGTTTCACAGGGAAGGAGGACCATAGAGCCACAGGAGGTGACAGAAATGTGGAGAGCTGTAGGGCTGAAGGTTTCATGGAGATTGGAAGTTTGGGAGGGATAGAGAAGTTTACAGGGATAAGGATGTTTGTAGGCCAGGGCTGGATCACAGACAGGGACTGTTTTAGGGAGCTGAGCAGACTACAGAGATAAAGATATTTGTATCGACTGGAAGAACAAACAGAGATAGTAGAGCAGAGTAGTCGTGACTGAAGATGTTTATAGACATAGGAAGGCTTAGTTTTTTTGGGGGTTATGCAGGCTGTGGAATCTGGATTTCTTTTCAGAGACTGGGATAACAATTTTGGTCACAAACAGTTTCACAGATAAGGGAGCATAGCACAAACAGGAGGAAGTTGTAGAGGAGGGTGACGTTTAAACAGATAGTGGTGTAAGAGCTGGACAAGGTTATGAATTGGGTAGATGGTGGAGACACAGGAGGAGCTTACATTGACATGGGGGTGATACTGACAGGAGGGTGTTAAATAGATTGTGGGTTTTGTAGGGACTGGATTGGGAGAGGCACAGGCATGGAGTGAGTTCGACAGATCAGGAATACTGCAGAGACCTGAGAGGATTACACTGATAGGGATGGTGGTCGGATCTCCACAGACTGTCGGTGTTTAGGGAATGGAAGAGATTTGGTAGATAGGGAGGGATGTAAGAGCTGCAGGAGATTGTGGAGAGTTGGAGAGTTGGAGCAATTTGCAGAGGTAGGTTTCTCAGACAGGAGTAGGTTATAGATAGTGAGGGTTGTGTGGTCTGAGTAAGTCAAAAAGAGGAGAGCTTTTGCGTCTGGAAGAGGTTACACTGACAGGGACAGTTGAAGAGACTGAAGCAAAAATGCATGGAGAAGGTTACACAGATAGGGAGGTGAGTAGGGACTGAAGGTGAATACACAAACATGGAGGGTTGTATTGTTAGGCGGAGCTGAGAGGGATAGGGACTGGTGTAGGGATTTACACAGACAGGGAAGGTTGTGTTTTTGGAGAAGGTTACACTGATACAGACAGTGTTAGGGAGTGTTTAGTGGACTACAGAGGAGCTCAGAGAGAATGTATTATGGGGAGTGGAGGAGATTACAGACACAGAGATGGCTGTCAGGTTGAAAAGAGCTTCTACAGATCCTCAGTGCTGTAAGGCTGGAGGGAGATTATAACAGTGAGTGTTGCCAAGACTTAATTATTTCACTGATATAGAGCACGTCTCAGCACGTAACTGTCAAAGGGAAGTTGAGACAGTCCAGATGAGTTTTCAGAGATACAAATGTTTATGGGATTTTCAAGAGGGAACAATGATTAGGAGTGCTGTACCAAATGGTAATAGTTATTGGGAGGGTTCTAAAAGCAGGAAGAGGTGACAGACATATCGATCTTTGCAAGGACTGGAGAAGCTTACATCGCCAAGGAGTGTTTTACAATCTGGGGGAGATTACAGTGTTAAGGAGAATATTGGGGATAAGGCAAGGTGTAAGAGACGGGGATGGTTGACAGGACTTGACAATAACCTGAATAGAAACGCCATAGTGTGCAACCAGGCCATAAGGCCCAACCAGTCCTTTCCAAAACTCTGAAGAGCATCCTACCCAGACCCACCCCTCTACCTATACATTAAACCCTGCATTTCCCGTGGTGAACTTATTTAAACCACACATTCCTGAATACCACAGTCAATTTATGATGGCCAATTCACTGATGGTGCAAATTTTGGACACATAAACACACACACACACACACAGACACACAGACACACAGACACACACACACACACACACACACACACACACAGAGCAAGTCAGCGACACGCAAACACTCACAGTGAGGGAGTTACCCACAGACACACAGCGAGAGAAGGACATGCACACACACAGTGAGGGGGATACCCGCAGACATACAGCGAGGGAGGGACACACACATGCAAATCAAGGAAGGGACACACACAGCGAGGAAGGGACACACGCACACAGCCAGGGGGGACACGCACTCACACAGCAAGGGAGGGACACGCACACACGCAGTGAGGGTGGGACACACACACAGCGAGGGAGGGACACGGACACACACAGCGAAGGGGGGGACATGCATACGCGCACACACACACAGCGAGGGAAGGACACGTACACACAGTGAGGGGAGGACATACACACACACAGGAGGAGCGACACACACACAGTAAGGGAGGGACACACGCACAGCGAGGCAGGGACACACACACAGCGAGGGAGGGACATACACACACACTGAGGGAGGGACACACACACACAGCGAGGGAGGGACACGCGCACACACCGAGCAAGGGACACACGCACACACACACAGCGAGGGAGGGGCACGCACGGACATGCAGCGAAGGGATACACACACACACATACACAGACACAGTGAGGAAGAGAAACGCACACACACAGCAAGGGAAGGACATGCACACACAGTGAGGGGAATACAGGCAGACACACAGCGAGGGAGGGACACATACACAGTGCGAGGGACTGGGACACACACACACAGCGAGAGAGGGATGCGCACATACACACAGCGAGGGAGGGACGCGCAAAAACACACAGTGAGGGAGATACATGCAGACACACAGTGAGGGACGGGGACACACACACTCAAAGCGAAGGAGGGACATCCACACATGTACACACACACACACACACGAACAAACACAGAGCAAGAGAGAGACGCACACGCACAGTGAGGAAGGGACAAACACACACTTATGGTGAGGAGAATACATGCAGACACACTGAAAGGGAGGAACATGCACACACATGTCGAGGGGGCGGGCATGTGCACAGAAATTGAGAGGGGGCACATACACACACAGCGAAAGGGGACACACACAGACACGGCAAGGATGGGACACGCGCACACAGCAAGCTGGTCACACACTCACACACAAGGAATGGACACACACACACACAAAGCGAAGGAGGGGCACGGTCACATACATACACACACACACAGAGCAAGGGAGGGACATGCACACACGCACACACATACACAATGGACTGACACACACATGCAAAGCAAGGGAGGGACACGCACACACACACACACACACACACACACACAGAGCAAGGAGGGACATGCACACACGCACACAAGGGACGGACACACACACGCAAAGCAAAAGAGGGACATGCACAGATATATGCACACACACACACACCCAGAGCAAGGGAGGGACACGTGCACACACAGCGACGGAGGGACACAAACACACAGCGAGGGAGCGACATACAAACACACACAGTGAGGGGGTTACCCACAGACACACAACGAGGGAGGGACATGCACACACACACACAGCGAAGGAAGGGACACACACACACACGTCGAGGGGGAGGGCATGTGCACAGTAATTGAGAGGGGGCACGCACACACAGCGAGAGGGGACACGCACAGACACGGCAAGGGTGGGACACACGCACACAGCAAGAGAGGGACACGCACTCACATACACAGCGAGGGGTGGTACACACACACACACACACACTCAGACACACACACACACACACACACAGCGAGCGAGAGACAAACAAACAGCGAGGGAGTGAAATGTACACACACAAGTGAGAGAGGGATGTACACACACACGTACACACACAGCGAGGGATGGACGAGCACACACAGTGAGTGAGGGACACGCACACACAGCGAGGGAGGGACACACACACACACACACACACACACACACACACACACACACACACAGCGAGCGAGGGACACACAAACAGTGAGGGAGTGAAACGTACACACATACAGTGAGAGAGTGACACACACACACAGTTCGAGGGAGGGAAGGACATGCACACACACAGAGCACGTGAGGGACACACACACAGCAAGGGAAGGACATGCACACACACAGGGAAAGAGGGACAAGCACACACACGGCGAGGGGGAGCAAATGTGCACAGAAAGTGAGAGGGGGCACACACACACAGTGAGAGGGGACACGCACTGACACGGCGAGGGAGGGACACACGCACACACACACACACGGCAAGGGGGAGGAAATGTGCACAGAAAGTGAGAGGGGGCACACACACACAGTGAGAGGGGACACGCACTGACACGGCGAGGGAGGGACACACGCACACACAGCAAGGGGGGACATGCACTCACACACCGATGGGGATATACACAAAGAGTAAGGAAGGGAGACACACACACACACAACGAGGGAAGTGACACGCACACACAGCAAGAGGGACACACACACACAAAGCGAGGGAGGGACATGCATATATACACACTGGTAAGGGGATACACGCAGACACAGCGAGGGAGGAACACACACAGCGTGGGAGGGACACACAGGCACAGTGAGGAAGTGACACGCATACACACACACACACAGAGAGTGGGAGGGACACACACACACTGCAAGAGGGACACACACAGCGAGGGAGGGACACGTGCATGCACAAGCAGACAAACACAGACACACACAGTGAACGTGGGACACGCACAGCGCGCGCACACACACATACACACACACACACACACACAGCGAGGGAGGACACGTGCACACAGCGAGGGAAGGACACGTGCACACAGCGAGGGAAGGACATGCACACACAGCGAGGGAAGGACATGCACACACACAGCGAGGGACGGATATACACAAACACACAGAGCGAGAGAGGGACATGCACATAAATAGCAAGGGAGGGACACGCACACACACAGGGAAGGAGGGACAAGCAGACACACGGCGAGGGGGAGGGCATGTGCACAGAAATTGAGAGGATTGAGAGGGGACACACACAGACATGGTGAGGGAGGGACACGCGCACACATCAATGGGGGACAGGCACTCACAGCGAGGGGCGATGCGGACACACAATGGTGGGGATAGGCACAAAGAGCAAGGGAGAGACACACACAAGGGACGGACACACACTTACAGAGCGAGGGGAGTGACACACGCACACACAGCAAGAGGCATACACACACATGCACAAAGCAGGGGAGGGACATGCACACATACACAGACACACAGCAAGGGAGGGACACACACACACACAGAGTGTGGGAGTGACACGCATATACACACACGCAGCGAGGGAAGGACACTCACATACACTGTAAAAGGGTCACACATACTCACAGCAAGAGGGGACCTGTACACACAGTGAGGGAAGAACACGCTCACGCTCAAGCACACAAACACACATGCACAGCAAGAGGGACAAAAACACACACACACACAGAGCAAGGGGGTAACTCACACATACACAGCGAGGGAAGAACACACACACACACACACACACACACACAGAGCAAGGAAGGGACACGCACACACACAGACAGCGAGGATGGGACCACACACACACACACAGAGCAAGGGATGGACACACATGCACACACAGAGCGAGGGAGGGACACAAACACACCAACAGCGAGGGAGGGACACGCACATACAGTGAGGGAGCGACATGTGCATGAGGAAGCACACAAACACAGACACACACAGTGAGAGAGGGCCACGCACACACACAGACAGGGGCAGACATGCACACACAGACACAGAGCAGGAGAGGCACACACACACACACACAGAGAGGGAGTGCCACGCACACATACACACAGCAAGAGGGACATACATACACACACACACACACACACACACACACACACACACACACAGAGCAAGGGGGAAACTCAGACATACACAGTGAGGGAGGGACACGCACACACACAGACAGCAATGGTGGGACGACACACACACACACACACACACAGAGCGAGAGGGTGACACATGCACACCCAGCGAGGAAGGGCCACGCACACACACATACAGCAAGAGGGACACACACACAGAGTGAGGGAGGGACACACATACATCGAACGAGGGAGGGACACACACCACACACAGAGTGAGGGAGGGACACACACAGACAGTGAGGGAACGACACGTGCATGAGGAAGCACACAAACACAGACACACACAGCAAGAGAGGGACACGCACACACAGCGAGGGAGGGAGGGACACAGAGACACACACTCAACGAGAGGGGGACATTCACACACATAGCGTGGGAGGGATACAGCGAAGGAGGGACAAGCACACACACCACGAGGGGGAGGGCATGTGTACACAAGTTGAGAGGGGGCACACACATGAAAAGCGAGGGAGGGACATGCACAAATACACACACACATACACACACACACACACAGACACACACATACAGACAGACAAACACACACACGCACACACACACACACAGCGATGGAGGGACACGCACATACACACAATGAGGGGGATACACACAGACACACGGTGAGGGAGGAACATTACACACTGTGAGGGACGGGGACACACACGCAAAGCAAAGGAGGGACACACACAAACACACACACACACACACACACAGCGATGGAGGGACACACACACACACACACACAGAGCGAGGGAGGGACACACATACACACACACACACACACACACACACAGCGATGGAGGGACACACACACACACGCACACACACACACACACACAGAGCGAGGGTGGGATATGAGCATGAGGAAGCACACAAACACAGGCACGCACAATGAGAGAGGGACATGCACACACACAGCCAGGGAGGGAGGGACACAGAGACACATACACAACAAGAGGGGGACACGCACACACACAGCCAGGGAGGGACATGCATACACAGAAAAGGAGGGACATACACACACACACTCACACACACACACACACACACAGAGCGATGGAGGGACACACACACACACACACGCGCACACGCAGAGCGAGGGAGGGACACACACAGACAGCGAGGGAGCGACATGAGCATGAGGAAGCACACAAACACAGGCACACACAGTGAGAGAGGGACACGCACACACACAGCCAGGGAGGGAGGAACACAGAGACACATACACAACGAGAGGGGGACACGCACACACACAGCCAGGGAGGGAGGAACACAGAGACACATACACAACGAGAGGGGGACACGCACACACACAGACAGGGAGGGACATGCATACACAGAGAGGGAGGGACACACACAAACCCACACAGAGCAAGAGAGGGACACACGCACGCACAGCGAGGAGGGAGACACATGCTCACACAACAAGAGAGGGTCAAGCACACACACGCACACCAAGAGGGACACACACATAGAGCAAGGGGGGGGGAATCTCACACACACAAACACACAGCAAGGGAGGGACACACCCACACACTCACAGTGAGGAGGGACAGGCGCGCACACACCGCAAGGGGGGACATGCACGTGCGCACACACACACACACTCACATATACAGACACACAGCGAGGGAGAGACACACACACAGCGAGGGAGGGACACGCACCGAAGGGAGACACACACTCACACAGACAAAGCGAGGGAAGGACATGCACACACACTGAGGGAAGGACATGCACACGCACATACACAGAGAGCGAGGGACACACACACAGTGAGGGAGGGACACCCACACAGTGAGGGAGGGACACGCTGAGACACGCAGTGAGGGAGGGAGCATGGACACACAGCGTGGAAGGGACACGCACACACAGAGCAAGGGAGCGACATTCACACACATAGCGTGGGAGGGATACAGCGAAGGAGGGACAAGCACACACACCACGAGGGGAAGGGCATGTGTACACAAATTGAGAGGGGGCACACACATGAAAAGCGAGGGAGGGACATGCACAAATACACACACACATACACACACACACACACAAACACACACACACACACACACACACACACACACACACACACACACAGCGATGGAGGGACACACACACACACGCACACACACACACGCACACACAGAGCGAGGGTGGGACATGAGCATGAGGAAGCACACAAACACAGGCACACACAATGAGAGAGGGACATGCACACACACAGCCAGGGAGGGAGGGACACAGAGACACATACACAACAAGAGGGGGACACGCACACACACAGCCAGGGAGGGACATGCATACACAGCAAAGGAGGGACACACACACACACACACACACAGAGCGATGGAGGGACACACACACACACACACACGCACACACAGAGCGAGGGAGGGACGCACACAGACAGCGAGGGAGCGACATGAGCATGAGGAAGCACACAAACACAGGCACACACAGTGAGAGAGGGACACGCACACACACACAGCCAGGGAGGGACATGCATACTCAGTGAGGGAGGGACACACACAAACACACACAGAGCAAGAGAGGGACACGCACACACACAACAAGGGAGTGCCAAGCACACACACGCACACACACACACACGGAGCAAGGTGGGGAACTCACAAACACACAGCAAGGGAGGGACACACACACACACACACACACACACAGAGTGAGGGAGGGACACACCCACACACACAGTGAGGAGGGAAACACACACACACAGAGCAAGGGAGGGACACACGCACACACAGCAAGAGGGGACACGCATGTACACACACACACGGCGTGGGAGGGACACACACACACAGCGAGGGAGGGACACACATATACAGCGAGGTAGGGACACGCAGCGAAGGGAAACACACACAGACACAGCGAGGGAAGGACATGCACACACAGTGAGGGAAGGACATGCACGCGCACATACACAGAGCGAGGGACACACACACAGTGAGGGAGGGACACACACACAGTGAGGGAGGGACACGGTGAGACACGCAGCGAAGTAGGGAGCATGGACACACAGAGCGTGGAAGGGACACGCACACATACAGCGAGGGAGGGACACACAGCGAAGGAGGGACAAACACAGACACTGCGAGGGGGAGGGCATGTGCACAGAAATTGAGAGGGGGCACACACACGCAAAGCGAGGCAGGGACACGCACAAATACACACACACACACACACACACACACAGCGAGGGAGGGACAAGCACATACACACAGTGAGGGGGATACACGCAGACATACGGCGAGGGAGGGACACAGACAGCGAGGGACAGGGACACACACACGCAAAGCAAAGGAGGGACACGGAAACACACACACAGCGAGGAAGGGACACACACACACTGCGAGGGACGGGGACACACACACACAAAGTGAAGGATGGACACACACACACACACACACAAAAACACAGAGCAAGGGAGAGACACGCGCACACAGTGAGGAAGGGACAAACACACACACCTACAATAAGGGGAATACACGCAGACACACAGCGACGGAGGGACAAGCATACACATGTCGAGGGGGAGGGCATGTGCACAGAAATTGAGAGGGGGCACGCACACACAGCGAGAGAGGACACACACAGACATGGCAAGGGTGGGACACACGCACACAGCAAGCTGGTCACACACACACACAAGGGATGGACACACGCAAAGCGAGGGAGTGACACGCACACATACATACACACACAAACACAGAGCAAGGGAGGGACATGCACACACGCATACATGCACACAAGGGATGGACACACACACATACACACACACACACAGAACAAGGGAGGGACATGCACACACGCACACATGCACACAAGGGACGGACACACACACACATACACACACACACACACATAAACACAGAGCAAGGGACAGACGCGTGCACACACAGCGAGGGAGGGACACAAACACACACACACACACAGCAAGAGAGGAACACACACATACACAGCAAGGGAAGAACGCGCGCACATGCACACATGCACACACACACACACACAGGGATGGAGACACACACACAGCGAGAGAGAGACATACACACACAACGCGAGGGAGTGACACACATGCAACCAGCGAGTGAGGGACACGCAGCGAAGGGGGATACACACAAACACACACTGTGAGGGTGTGACACATATACACATACAACGAGGAAGGGACACACACACATGCAGCAAGCGAGATACATATACACACACACACACACACATAGCAAGCAAGGGACACACAGAGCAAGGGAGGGACTTGCTGAGACACGCAGAGAGGGAGGAACACGCACACACACAGCAAGGGAGGGACACGCACACACAGCAAGGGAGGGACACGCACACACAGCGAGGGAGGGACACGCACACTGCGAGGGAGGGACACGCACACACAGCGAGAGAGGAACACGCACACTGCGAGGGAGGGACACACACACACAGCAAGGGAGGGACACACACACACAGCGAGGGAGGGACACACACCCACAGCGAGGGTGGGACACACACACACAGCGAGCGAGATATACACAAACAGCGAGGGAGTGAAATGTATATACACACACACACACAGAGTGAGGGAGGGACACACACTCACACAGCGAGGGATGAACACGCACACACAGCAAGGGAAAGACAAGCACACACACAGCAAGGGACGGTCATACACAAACATACACACACACACACACTTACACACACACACACACACACATACAGCAAGCGAGATACATATACACACACATACACACACATAGCAAGCAAGGGACACACAGAGCAAGGGAGGGACTTGCTGAGACACGCAGAGAGGGAGGAACACGCACACACACAGCAAGGGAGGGACACGCACACACAGCAAGGGAGGGACACGCACACACAGCGAGGGAGGGACACGCACACTGCGAGGGAGGGACACGCACACACAGCGAGGGAGGAACACGCACACTGCGAGGGAGGGACACACACACACAGCAAGGGAGGGACACACACACACAGCGAGGGAGGGACACACACCCACAGTGAGGGTGGGACACACACACACAGCGAGCGAGATATACACAAACAGCGAGGGAGTGAAATGTATATACACACACACACAGAGTGAGGGAGGGACACACACACACACAGCGAGGGACGAACACGCACACACAGCAAGGGAAAGACATGCACACACACAGCAAGGGAGGGTCATACACAAACATACACACACACACACACACACACACTTACACACACACACACACACACACACAGGGAAGGAGGGACACACACACATACACACACACACACACATGGAAGGAGGGACAAGCACACACACGGCGAGGGGGAGGAAATGTACACAGAAAGTGAGAGGGGACACACACACAGTGAGAGGGGACACACATAGACACAGAAAGGGGGGTACATGCACTCACAAAGCGAGGGGAGGTGTGCACACGTAGTGAGGAGGATATACACAAACAGCAAGGAAGGGACACACACACAGTGAGAGAGTGACGCGCACACACAGCAAGAGGGTCTCACACACATACACACAGAGCAAGGGAGGTACACGCACACTTCTACACAGTAAAGGGGATACACGCAGACACACAGCAAGGCAGGTACACACACACACTCACACAGCGAGGGAGGGACACTCACATACACGCAAGAGGGACACACATACTCACAGCAAGAGGGGGACACGCACACACAGCGAGGGAGGGACACGCGCATGTGCAAGCACACAAACTCAGGCACACAGCGAGAGAGGGACACACATATACACGACAAGGGAGGGACACGCACACATACAGGCAGTGAGGGTTGGACAACACACACACACACACACACACACATCGAGGGGGGCCACGCACACACATGCACAGCAAGTGGGACTCACATGCACACACACAGAGCGAGGGAGGGACACACACAGACAGCATGGGAGCGACACGTGCATGAGGAAGCACACAAATACAGACACACACAGCGAGAGAGGGACATGCACACACAGCGAGGGAGGGCCACGCACACACACGCACACCAAGAGAGAGAGAGACACACACACACACACACAGAGCAAGGGGGGAAACTCACACATACACAGCGAGGGAGGGACACGCACATGCACGCGTGCACAAATGCGCACACACACACACACAGTGAGGGGACACACACACACACAGCAAGGGACACACACACACACACACAGTCACACAGCAAGGAGGGGACACACATTCACAGAAAGGGAGGGAGACACACACACACACAGTGAGGGAGGGACACACACATACACAGCGAGTGAGGAACATGCAGCAAAGGGGGGACACACAAATACATAATGTGAGAGTGTGACACATGCATACTGGAGGAAGGGAAACACACACACAGCAAGCGAGAGATGCACGCACACACACACAGCGAGCGAGGGTCACACACAGTGAGGGAGGGACACACACAGCGAGCGAGGGCTTGCTGAGACACGCAGCAAGGGATGGACATGCACACGCACAGCGAGGGAGGGATACGCACACACAGCGACAGAGGGATGCACACACACAGCGAAGGAAGGACACACAGACACACACAGCAAGCGAGGGACACACACAGAGTGAGACACGGACAAACACACAGACAGCGAGGGAGGAACACGCACACACACACAAACTCAGAGTGAGGGAGGGAAGGACATGCACACACATCGCATGGGAGGGACACAAACACATACAGGGAAGGAGGGACAAGCACACACACGGCGAGGGGCAGGGCATGTGCACAGAAATTGACAGGGAGCATGCACACACAGGGAGAGGGGACATGCACAGTCACGGCGAGGGAGGGACACATGCACACACAGAAAGGGGGAATATGCACTCACACAGTGAGGGAGGGACACACACACAGAGCGAGGGACTGACATGCACACACACAGCAACAGGGACACACACATACACAAAGCAAGGGAGGAACACACACACACACAAACACACACACACACACACAAACACACACACACACAGCGAGGGAGAGAAGGACATGCACACACACACCGTGGGAGGGACACACACACACACAGCAAGGGGAGACATGCACTCACACACGCACAGCAAGGGGGACACACACACACGGGGGAGGGACACACACACACACACACACACACACACACACAGATGGGGAGGGACACGCACACACACACAGCGAGGGAGGGACACACACACACACAGATGGGGAGGGACACGCACACACACACAGCGAGGGAGGGACACGCACATACACACACACATCGAGGGAGGGACACCCACACACACAGCGAGGGAGGGACACACACACACACAGCGAGGGAGGGACACACACACACACAGAGCGAGGGTCATGCACACACACACACAGAGTAAGGGTCACGCACACACACACAGAGCGAGGGTGAGACATGCACACACACAGCAAGAGAGAGACACACACACACAAAAACAGCGAGTGAGGGACACGCAGTGAAGGGGAACACACAAACACATACTGTGACGGTGTGACATGTACACACACAACGAGGAACACACACACACACACACCCACACACCCAGCGAGTGAAAGGCTTGCTGAGACACGCAGAGAGGTAGAGACATGCACACACACACAGCTTGGGAGGACACGCACAGACACAGCGAGGGAGGGACATACACAATCACACACAGCGAGAGGGGACATGCACAGACATGGTGAGGGAGGGACACATGCACACACAGCAAAGGGGTCATGCACTCACACAGCAAGGGGAGATGAGCACACAGGATGAGAAAGTGAGGACTGTAGATGCTGGAGATCAGAGCTGAAAATGTCTTGCTGGAAAAGCGCAGCAGGTCAGGCAGCATCCAAGGAACAGGAGAATTGACGTTTCGGGCATGAGCCTTCCTGAAGAAGGGCTCATGCCCGAAACGTCAATTCTCCTGCTCCGTGGAAGCTGCCTGACCTACTGCGCTTTTCCAGCAACACATCTTCAGCGAGATGAGCACACATAGCGAGCAAGGGAGGAACACACACACAAACACACACAAAGCGAGGGAGGAACACGCGCACATACACACAGTTAAGGGGGTACACACAGACACACAGCGAGGGAGGGACACACATACACACACAGCGAGGGAAGGACACATACATACACTGCCAGAGGGATACACATACACTGCAACAGGGACACACATACTCACAGCAAGAGGGGGACACGTACACACAGCGCGAGAGGGACACGCACATGCGCAAGCACAAAATTACAGACACACACAGCGAGAGAGGGACACGAACACACAGCCAGGAAGGGACATGAACACACAGTGAGGGAGGGACACACACAAACACAAACCCATACACAGAGCAAGAGAGGGACATGCGCACACCCAATGAGGGGGAGATACATGCACACACAGTGAGGGAGGGCCATGCACACACAGCGAGTGGGGGACACGCGCACACACACACAGCAAGTGAGGGACATGCACACACAGCAAGGGAGGGACACACACACACACACAACGAGGGAGGGACACACACACAGCAAGGGAGGGAGGGACACACACACACAGCGAGGCAGCGTCACACACAGCGAGGGCGGGACACACACATACAGTGAGGGAGGGACACGCACACACAGTGAGGGAGGGACACGCACACACAGTGAGGGGGACACGCACACACATTGAGGGGTTCACGCACACACAGTGAGGGGGACACGCACACACAGTGAGGGGGTCACGCACACACAGTAAGCGGGACACACACACACACACAGCGAGGGTGGATCATGCTCACACACAGTGAGGGAGGAACATGCTCACACACAACAAGGGAAGAACACACACAGTGAGGGGGACACGCACATGCTGCAAGAGTGAGAGACATGCACTCACACAGTGAGGGAGGGACACACACAAACACAGCAAGGGAGGGACACGCACACACAGCAAGGGAGGGACACAGACACACAGCGAGGGAGGGACACACACACACAGCAAGGGAGGGACACAGACACACAGCGAGGGAGGGACACGCACACACAGCAAGGGAGGGACACAGACACACAGCGAGGGAGGGACATGCACACACACATCGAGAGAGGGACACGCACATGCACAAGCACAAAATTACAGACACACACAGTGAAAGAGGGTCACAAACACACAGCCAGGAAGGGACATGCATACACAGTGAGGGGGGGACACGCACAAACACAAACACACACACACAGCAAGAAAGGGACATGCGCACACCAAACAAGGGGGGGGGGGGGGGGTTTGAAGGGATATGAGCTAAACACAGGCAAACGCGACTCATTCCATTTAGGAAACCTCATGCCACACAGAAACAGACCCGATGTCTCCAGTTATTTGAGGAGGAGACTATCGAGACAAGGCATGTTGTAGAGACTGAAGCAAGTTACAGCGATACGGATGGTCATCTGGACTGGAGGTTTCAAATATGTGAAATAATTGGTGAGAGGGGAGGAGATGACAGAGATAGGAACTGTTATAGGAGTTAGAATGATTGAAGACACTGGTCCTCAATACAAGCCATAGATACAGTGTTGGAGAGGGAATAGGGAACAGAAAGATCCCAGGCAGCATTACCACACACTCGGGGGAGGCCTGCTTTCCTCTCAGTTGTTCTGATGCTCCCTAAGAAAGCACAGGCCTGGACTGATAACTGGGAACTCCCGATGCTGTCTCATTACAACAAAACTTGCAGCAGGCGTGGTGATTGAGCCTGGGGTGTGTCTGTACTGTGCTCCCCCTCCAGCACTTTCTCTATGTCATGTATTGTTAGCTGCTGTTTGGATTCCCCTTATTACTTTCTGCTCTGTGCACTGGAATGATCTTACCTGGCAGCAGGATTTATTGAAGACTCCCGACCTCCCTGACTTTGTCTTTCTGGCTGACCAACCATCGTCCCAACCAGCAGTTGGCAAGTCTATTGAGTCAGGAACTCCATGAGTACCTGTAGAAGACACAGAAATATCCAGAATGGGAAACCAGACTGATGCTGTGAGGGTTACACATATAGAATGGCACTGAGCCCACAGAGATCTGGAAAATCCCAGTCTCCATTCCTGGAGTGTGCTGCCTCATCTCTCTGGAGTGGAGAATTCTGTTGGCTCATGATCTGGAGTAGGTTCAAAAGTGAGAGACGCTGGCAGAGGCCCACACAGTGAGGGATACCACATGGAGAGGTACTGAGTCACATCACCAGAGTGCCAGGTCAAACAATTGTGCAGGAAGAAAGGGTTTTGATTCATGTTGCACTGGGATGTACAAACTGTGAGCAGGCGAAGTGATGGCCTAGTGGCATTATTGTGTGACAATTTATGCAGAAACTCAGCAAGTGTTCTCTGGACACAGGTTTAGTTTCCACCATTGAAAATGATTGAAAGTGAAGTAAATGCTTCAAAAACAATGTAATTAAAAACCTTTAAACAATTGCTGATGTTAAGAAAAATCCTGTTTCTAACCTCAGCCCACACTACTTCAGTAGACAAGTCCTCATCAAATGTTCTCTCAGCCACCTTTATACTATCCTTGACTAACATGACATCTATGGACCCATTGCGTCGCTTCAAACACAATGAGGCAGCCATACTCTGTATGACAGACAGACTCTGTCTGGAACCTCCTCTGTCCTTAAGACCTTATGCACTGCCTGTGCTCCTCCATTTCCCCTTTGCACGTTCCCTTTCCAACCCAACCCACCTGCATCACTCCACAATTGGAGCTGTCAAGGGCAGAGGTCTGTGGAATAGCCTCCCTAACCTTCTCTATCCTCTTTTAAGATGTATTTTAAAATCATTTTCTTTAATCAATGTTTTGATCATGCATGAAGCACCTCAGGAGATTTGCCATTGTGAAAGATTCCATACAATGCAAGTAGTTGTTGTTATTGCCGTACATTAGGAGAAACAGGAATGATGCATTCAAAATTCTAACAAGATCGTCACTGACAGGTGTAGTGTGCAGGCCACCAAATAATAACATCACATTGGGATGGGTAATAAACGAAGGAATAACTAATGCCTGTAAAAATGGTACAGCTATTATCATGGGTGATTTTAATCTACATGTAGATTGGTCAAACCAGCTCAGTCAGGGTAGCCTTGAGGAGTTCATTAAGTGTATACATGATAGTTTTTTTTTTAACAGTATGAAATGGAACCGACAAGGAGCAAGCTATCCAAGATCTGGCACCTGTACAATGAGACAGGAATAATTAATGACATCAGTGTTAGGGATCCTCTTGGAAGAAGTGATCACTGTATGGTTGAAGTTAGAATACATATGGAGAGTGTGAAGATAAAATCTAATACCTTGGTCCTGTGCTTGAGCACAGGGAACTAAAATAGAATGAGGGAGAACCTGGAAACAAAGGTTTTATGGTGGGACAGTTGATGAGCAGTGAAAGATTTTCAAAGACATTTTAGGAAGTGCTCAGCAAAGGCATATTCCAGTGAAAAGGAAGGACTGTAAGAAAAGGCGATGGACAAAAGATAGGGAATTCTACACCAGTTAGTTTATTCTCTGTAGTTGGAAAGATGCTTGAGTCTATTATCAAGGAAGAAATAGCAGGGAATCTCGATAGAAATTGTCCGATTTGGCAGACAGCATGTATTCTTGAAGGGCAGGTCATGCTTGACAAATCGTTTGGAATTCTATGAAGACATTTCATGCAAGGTGGACAACGGGGACCCAGTGGATGCAGTGTACCTGGATTTCCAAAAGGCCTTCAACAAGGTGCTGCGCCAGAGGCTGTTGCATTATATAAGGGTACATGGGATAGAGTATTAGCATGGATAAAAGATTGGTTGACTAACAGGAAGCAAAGAGGGTGGATAAATAAGCCTTATTCTGGCTGGCAATCAGTAACTAGTAGTGTGCCTCTAGGATCAGTGTTGGGACTGCAATTATTTAGAATTGATACCGATGATTTGGAGTTGGGGACCACATGTAGGGTGTCAAAGCTGCATATGGCACTAAGATGAGAAGCAGAACAAAGTGTGCGGAGGACTGTGAAACTTTGCAGAGGAACCGAGATACAGAGAGTGAGTGGGCAATGGTTCGGCAAGTGGAATATTATGTTCATAAATGTAAAGTCATACTCATTGGTTGGAGTAACATTATTAAAAAATTATTACGTGAATTTTAAAAAGTTACATTATTTGCTATGCCGAGGCACCTGAACATCCTTCTGCAGGAAGGTTAGTCACCAGGTATAACAATCAATTCAGAAGGCAAATGGAATTTTGTACTGCATGCAGTTTTTATCTCCTTACTTGCTCAGGGATGTACTGGCACCAGAGGGGGTGCAGAGGAGGTTAACTAGGTTGAATCCGGAGGTGAGAGGTTTGGCTTAACAGAGACTGAGTAGATTGGGATTATATTCATTGGAATTCAGAAGAATGGAAGATATAAAATAATGAATGGAATGGATAAAATCGAAGTAGAGATGATGTCTCCACTAGCAGGTGAATCTAGGACAAGAGGGCATTAGCACAAGGTTACAGGCAGCAAATTTAGGATTGAATTGAGAAGGAACGTCTTGACCTCGATGGGAATGCATTGCCCAGGAAAGTAGTTGATGCTCGTTCAATGAACGTTTTTAAAGCTAAGTTAGTTTTTTTTAAAAAAGAAATGTTAGAAACGAAAATCGCTTCTTAATAATCGCTCTAGACAAATTCAGGAAAACAAAGTTTTATTAGCAAGTCTGCAGAGTTGGGCACCCTTCTGAGAAAAAGGCGCCCCGAGGCTTACAAAGTTTCTCATTATATACAGCACAAGTCCCTCCCCTCTTTGGCTCTAAAGAGTCACGAGGTTCACATTCTAAACCGTCAGTATTTTTCCATTCTGCACCCATGTAACAAAGTCTGCAGCAGATGTTTCCCGAGTTGTTTTTTCTACCCTGTAGTCTTATCAGTCAAGGACTTATTCTTCTCTGTCAGAGTTAGTGGTCTTATCAATCTGTAGCAGATGTCTCTCGAGTTGTTCTGCTACCCTGTAGTCTTATCAGTCAAGGACTTATTCTTCTCTGTCAGGGTTAGTGGTCTCATCAATCAAGGACTTGTATTTTTTACTCTACTCACAAAATGTCAGCATTTGCACAATTTAAATTATCCCACTTTTGAGTGTACAAAATGTTCTTACAAAAGAAGCATGTCTTGTCCTTTATTATAGAGAATCATGTTTTACCCCACCCCTATGGCTCTATTCCCCTTAGTCTTTAGGGTCATGCACATCTTAATTGTTTGAACCGAAATCGCCTCTCACAATTCCACCCTTTTTTCTTTTTAAGATGTGCATGACAAAGATAAGCCTCCCCTCATCAAGGGCCCGGGAAATCCTTGGTCTTTCGCAGCAACAGCACCTTAAGTTCCTGCGTTCCATGATGGGGTACCGCCACTGCCTGGAGTTGGGAAATATTTTTCTGAATTAAAGACTGAACACAGGGGGTCAGGCAGGGTAATATGAGTAGAAGCATTACGCCCCCCCTCCAGCCACCAGTAACGCCGTGCGCCACCAACTACCACCTAGGAGACCATCCCACCATCCGATGCCACCAAGAGGACGCCAGGATTGTACCGGCACATGGGCCAATTTCCGAATTTTATCGGAAATCTTCAAAACCGCTTTACCATTATCGTCAATTTTCAGACAGCAGTTAGTCAGGTTAAACTTCCCGCACACGCCCCCTTCCGAGGCCAACAGATAATCCAAGGCAAGCCGGTTTTGATATATAGCAGCCCTCATCTGATTCTGCTGCTTAGCCAGCAACTCCAGGGTCAGTGCGGTCTGGTTAGTAATGACCTCTACGACTGCTTGGAGCCTGATAATTCGATTTAACATATAGATAGGAGTACGGTATCCCCATGATCCGTCCTGTGCCCACGTAGCAGGCCCGTAGTATTCAATAATCCGGGCCGGTGGCCACTCATCCCCCCAATCACCGACTTGGATATCCCTTGGCGACCTACGCAGTGAGTCAAAGAGTTTAACTCCCAAATCATCGCCTTCCTCCCGGGGTAATAGGAAGAATTCAGGTCGTATTAGACCCAGGAAGCATACTCCAGCCCATCCCATGGAGTATGCCTGATTACCGCATATCCAAAATAGGCCATCTGGAGCAGGCCCTCCCTGCCTCACAAGGTCATCCCACAGCTCCTTTACCCCAGGGACGCCCTCATAAGGACCAGGACCACTGTAATTCCAGTATTCGGATTCTTGGCCCCGTGGCAGAGTCTGGACAGGATTATCCCAGCATTGATTCCCCTGACAACCACCGCTCCACACTCTCTTACCAGAATCTGGCAGAGTCTTAACAGGAGCATCCGAGCATTGATTTCCCTGACAACCACCGGTCCAGACTCTCTTCATGCCATCGGAAGGGTCAGCACTTAGCTCGTCAGAGGAGGAATCAGTACGTAACCGAACGCAATTTTGATGATCTCGGTTTGCAATGTACCAAGTAATATTCTCAGGCCACCATACTTGTGTGGTCACATTCAATACACTCTGACAGGGACTAATTCCTACCTCCACGGTCCCCTTGCCTTCAACACATAACTGGCCCTCAGGGCTATTTGTCAGTCTCCACCGCTGGCTTTTCCTTTCGTTGACATGTGTCCAATTGTAATGAAGCAATTCCCATATGTCTAAGCTTTGACCAGACCACGGCCATTGTTCTGACATATGCGGCCCCCCACAAACCCAGCAATTGCTAACATTTAAAACAGTGGCAATCCTAGAGGTGAGATCAATAAACAGGTTTTGTGTTACATCAGGGAGCTGAATCTTCTCTTCTACCTCTTTGTATATAGATGGCACTTTAGAGACAACGACCGTTCTCTGACGGTCCTGCTCTTTCTCCAACTCCCGATCAGTGTTCTGTACTCT
This sequence comes from Chiloscyllium punctatum, assembly GCF_047496795.1. Lineage (NCBI taxonomy): Eukaryota > Metazoa > Chordata > Chondrichthyes > Orectolobiformes > Hemiscylliidae > Chiloscyllium > Chiloscyllium punctatum. The sequence goes on along the minus strand of NC_092745.1, from coordinate 8,039,071 downwards.
GGTCTCCTTGACTCTGTCAACCTGCTCTCTGAGCAACACGGAGGGTAGGCCCCACTGCCCAGCTTTGTTAACACACACCCAGCGGTCATTTTTAGGGCATTCACGGACTTTGCCACCGTACCCTTTGTTATACACTTGATAATAGGGTTTTCCACCCTCCCAACATTCTTGCCGTGCATTCACATCGTAACACCGATCGCTCACATGGGAGTGGGACACAAATGACCCCGAGTAGATCTGACTCCCAATCCTCACCGTAGTCCGACATTTGTCACATCTCCCCTCGCCCTCCCCCACATACAGGAGTAAACTGATCAGTATTCCCACCAATACAGTCCAGGTAGAGTTCATTGTCGCTGCCTTTTCAGTTTTACCATCAACGGCTTGTCCCCTGTCCGCATGTCCAAGTGCTCTCTCCTTCTGGCAGAATAGGCCCCTTTATCCACGATGCGTGGGTCCACCCTTTATCTTTCGTCCGAACAGCGGCTTCAGTTGTTAACAGGACCAGGAACGGTCCTTCCCACTGCGGCTGGAGCTTTTTGGCCTTCCAGGTCTTTACAAGTACCCAATCTCCGGGCTCCACCTTATGCAAGAGGAAGTCGAGCGGCGGAGTCTGAGCCAGGAGACCCTTCCTCCGGAGTTCTGCAAAAGAACGGGATAAGGCCAGTAAATAGTTTCTGACAAATACATCTCCCCTTTGGCCATGGTAACTTAGTTTCTAACATCAACTTAGTCAATTGGGTCTTGAGCGTGCCATTCATCCTCTCAACTCCACCCGAGCTCTGAGGATGCCAGGGTGCATGGAATTTCCATTGGATACCCAGGGCGGTACAGATTAAATGGTGTAGCTTAGAAACAAAATGTGTCCCGCAGTCTGAGTCTATAGATTCCATTATGCCATATCTCGGGATTATGTTCTCTAACAATAGTCGGGCCACGGTTGGTGCATCGGCTTTGGCAGTTGGGAAAGCCTCTACCCAGTGAGTGAAATGGTCTACTATTACTAGCAGATACTTCCAT